>NC_090449.1:459092070-459411147 GCF_031143425.1 Pleurodeles waltl | reverse complement strand
CCTAGTGCCCACGACAGGAAAGGCCCCAAAACACAACGTGAACACATCTGATTTTTCCAATGAAAACGGATGTGTTTTTTTTTAAAGTGCCTAGCTGTGGATTTTGGCCTCTAGCTCGGCTGGCAGCTAGGGAAACCTACCAAAGCTGTACATTTTTGGAAAGTAGACACCTGGTGAAATCCAGGATGGGGTGACTTGTGGGGCTCCCAGTGGGTTCTGTCACCCAGACTCCTTTCCAAACCTCAAATTTGACTAAAAAATACTCTTTCCTCAGATTTTAGTGCTGCAAAGTTCTGGAATCTGAGTGAAGCCACAAACTTCTTCCTACCCAGTATTCCCCCGAGGCTCCCGAAGAAATTGGTACCTCAGTTGTGTGGGTAGGCCTAGTGCCCATGTCAGGAAAGGCCCAAAAACACAACGTGAACACATTTGATTTTTCCAATGAAAACGGATGTGGTTTTTTAAAAAGTGCCTAGCTGTGGATTTTGGCCTTTAGCTCAGCTGGCACCTAGGGAAACCTACAAAACCTGTACATTTTTGCAAAGTAGACACCTTGGGAATCCAGGATGGGGTGACTTGTGGAACTCTAACTGGGTTCTGTCACCCAACTTTACAGATCTCAAATTTGGCTAAAAAAAACACTCTTTCCTCACGTTTCAGTGCAGCAAAGTTCTGAATTCTGATAGGAGCCACAAACGCCCTTCCACCCAGCATTCCCTTAAGTCTCCAGATAAAACATGGTATGTCAATTCTGTTGGTAGTCCCAGTGCCCATGACAGGAAATGCCCCAAAACATAATGTGAACACATCAATGTGTTTTTCTGCAAAGTGCCTAGCTGTGGATTATGGCCTCTAGCTCAGCCGGCACCTAGTGAAACCTACCAAGCCTGTACATTTTTTTAAAGTAGATAACTGGGGGATTCCAGGATGCAGTGACTTGTGGGACTCTCACTGGGTTCTGTCACCCAGAATCCTTTGCAAACCTCAAAACTGGGGTTAGAAAAAAAACACTTTTTTTTGGTGTTTTTTTGCAAAGTGCCTAGCTGTGGATTTTGGCCTCTAACTTAGCCGGCACCTAGGGAAAACTACAAAACCTGGACATTTTTTCCTCATATTTCGGGGCTGCAAACTTCTGGAATCTGAGGGGACCCACAAAAGTCCTTTCATCCAGCATTTGCACAAGTCTCCTGATAAAAATGGTACCTCACTTGTGTGAGTAGGCCTAGTGCCCACAACAGGAAATGCCCCAAAACACAATGTGAACACATCACATTTTTCCAATGGAAACAGATGTGTTTTTTTGCAAAGTGCCTAGCTGTGGATTTTGGCCTCTAACTTAGCCGGCACCTAGGGAAAACTACAAAACCTGGACATTTTTGGAAAGTAGACACCTAGGGGAATCCAGGATGGGGTGATGTGTGGGACTCTCCCTGGGTTTTGTCACCAAGAATCCTTTACAGATCTCAAATTTGGCTAAAAAAACACTCTTTCCTCACATTTCAGTACTGCAAAGTTCTGGAATCTGATGGGAGCCACAAATGCCCTTCCACCCAGCATTCTCCCAAGGCTCCCGATGAAAAATGGGATCTCACTTGTGTTGGTAGTCCCAGTGCCGCGTAACGAAATGCCCCAAAACATCATGTGAACATATTGATGTGTTTTTTCTGCAAAGTGCCTGGCTTTGGCTTTTGGCCTCTAACTCAGCCGGCACCTAGTGAAACCTAACAACTCTGTGAATTTGGGAAAGTAGACACCTAGGGGAATCCAGGATGGGATCACTTGTTGAGCTCTCACTGGGTTCTGTCACCCAGAATCCTTTGCAACCTCAACATTGGGCTAAAAAAACATTTTTTCCTCACATTTCAGTGCTGCAAAGTTCTGGAATCTGAGGCAGCCACAAACTTCCTTCCATCCAGCATTCCCACAAGTCTCCTGATAAAAATGGTATCTCACTGTGTGGGTATGCCTACTACCCCCACCAGGAAATGCCCCAAAACACAACATGGACACATCACATTTTCTGAAGGAAAACTGATGTGTCTTTTGCAAAGTGCCTAGCTGTGGATTTTGGCCTATAGCTCAGCCGGCATGCAGGGAAACCTACCAAACCTGTACATTTCTGGAAAGTAGACACCTAGGGGAATCCAGGCTGTGGTCTCATGTGGAACTCTCACTTGGTTCTGTCACCTGAAATCCTTTGAAAACCTCAAAATTGGGTTAAAAAACACCCTTTCCTCACATTACGGTGCTGCAAAGTTCTGGAATCTGAGGCAGCCACAAACGTCCCTCCATCCAGCATTCCCACAAGTTTCCTGATAAAAATGGTATCTCACTTGTGTGGGTATGCCTACTGCCCACCCCAGGAAATGCACCAAAACACAACATGGAGACATCAAAATTTTCCAATGAAACTGGTGTGTTGTGTGCATGGTGCCTAACTGTGGATTTTGACCTCTAGGTCAGCGGCACCTAGAGAAACCTACTAAACCTGTATATTTTTTTAACGTGGACACCTAGGGGAATCCAGGATGGGTTGACTTGTAAGGCTCCTACTGGGTTCTGTCACCCACAATCCTTTGCAAAACACATTTGGCTAAAAAAACTATCTTTCATCAAATCCTAGTGCTGCAAAGTTCTGGAATCTGAGGGGAGCCACAAACCTCCTTCTACCCAGTAGTCCCCCAAGTCTCTCGATGAAAATAGTACCTCACTTGTGTGGGTAGGCCTAGTGCCCACAACAGGAAATGCCCCAAAACTCAACGTGAACACGTCCGATTTTTCCAATGGAAACAGACGTGGTGTTTTTCAAAGTACCGACCTGAGGATTTTAGCTTCTAGCTCAGCTGGCACCTAGGGAAACCTACCAAATCTGGTAAATTGGGAGAGGAGACACCTAGGGGAATCCTGGATGGGCTGACTTGTGGGACTCTTACTGGGTTCTGTCACCCAGAATCCTTTGCAAACCTCAAATGTGGCTAAAAAACACTCTTTCCTCAAATTTTAGTGCTGCAAAGTTCTGGAATCTGAGGGGAGCCACAACCTTCCTTATACCCAGTATTTCCACAAGTCTCCCCATGAAAATGGTACCTCACTTGTGTGGGTACGCCTAGTGCCCACGACAGGAAATGCCCCAAAACACAACATGAACACATCACATTTTTCCTTTGAAAATGGATGTGTTTTTTTGCAAAGTAACGGGCTGTGGATTTTGCCCTCTAGCTCAGCTGGCACCTAGGGAAACCTACAAAACCTGTACATTTTTGGAAAGTAGACACCTTGGGAATCCAGGATGGGGTGACTTGTGGGACTCTCACTGGGTTTTGTCACCCAGAATCATTTACAGATCTCAAATTTGGCTAAAAAAACACTCTTTCCTCACATTTCAGTGCTGCAAAGTTCTGGAATCTGATGGGAGCCAGAAAGGCCCTTCCACCCAGCATTGTACCAAGTCTCCCGATGAAAAATGGTATCTCAGTTGTGTTCATAGTTACAGTGCCGCGACAGGAAATGTCCCAAAACATCATGTGAACATATTGATGTGTTTTTCTGCAAAGTGCCTGGCTTTGGATTTTGGCCTCTAGCTCTGCCGGCACCTAGGGAAACCTACGAAACCTGAACATTTTTGGAAAGTAGATACCTTGGGAATCCAGGATCTGGTGACTTCTGGGAATCTCACTGGGTTCTGTCACCCAGAATCCTTTACAAACCTCAAATTGGACTAAAAAACACTCTTTCCTCAGATTTTAGTGCTGCAAAGTTCTGGAATCTGCGAGGAGCCTCAAGCTTCCTTTTACCCAGTATGCCCCCAAGTCTCCCGATGCAAATGGTACCTCACTTGTGTGGGTGGGCCTAGTGCCCATGACAGGAAATGCCCCAAAACACAACGTGAATACATCACATTTTTCCCAATGGAAACTGATGTGTTTTTTTGCAAAATGCCTAGCTGTGGATTTTGGCCTCTAGCTCAGCTGGTACCTAGGGAAACCTACCAAACCTGTACATTTTTGGAAACTAGACACCTTGGGAATCCAGGATGGGGTGATTTGTGGGACTTTCACTGGGTTCTGTCACCCAGAATCCTTTGCAACCTCAACATTGGACTAAAAAAACACTTTTTGCTCATATTTCGGTGCTGCAAAGTTCTGGAATCTGAGCAGACCCACAAACTTCCTTTCATTCAGCATTTGCACAAGTCTCCTGGTAAAAATGGTACATCACGTGTGTGGGAGGCCTGCTGTCCACACCAGGAAATGCAACAAAACACAACATGGACACATAACATTTTTCCAATGAAAACAGATGTGTTTTGTGCAAAGTGCCTAGCTGTGGTTTTTTGCCTCTAGCTCAGCTGGCACCTAGGGAACCCTACCAAACCTGTACATTTTGTGAACGTAGACACCTAGGGGAATCCAGGATGGGTTGACTTGTGGGACTCTCACTGGGTTCTGTCACCCAGAATCCTTTCCAAACCTCAAAACTGGGCTGAAAATAACATTTTTTCCTCACATTTCGTAACCACAAAGTTCTGGAATCTTAGGGACCCACAAACGTCCTTCCACCCAGCATTCCAACATGTCTCCCAATAGAAATGGACCTCACTTGCTTGGGTGGGCTTAGTGCCCACAACAGGAAATGCACCAAAACACAACGTGGACACATCACGTTTTTCAAGTGAAAATGGGCATTTTTTTTAAACTGCCTAGCTCTGGAGTTTGGCCTTTAACTCAGCTGGCACCTACCTACCAAACCTGTACATTTTTGGAAAGTAGACACCTAGGGGAATCCAGGATGGGGTGACCTGTGGGGCTCTCACTGTGTTCCATGACCCAGAATCCTTTACAAATCTCAAAGTTTGCTAAACAAATACTCTTTCCTCACATGTCAGTGCTGCAAAGATCTGGAATCTGATGGGAGCCACAGACACCCTTCCACCCAGCTTACCCCCAAGTCTCCAGATGAAAAAATTGTATCTCACTTGTTTTGGTAGTGTGCGCGACAGGAAATGCCCCAAAACACCATGTGAACAAATCGATGTGTGTTTTTGCAAAGTGCCTAGCTGTGGATTTTGGCCTCGAGCTGAGCTGGCACCTAGGGAAACCCACCAAACCTGTCCATTTTTGGAAAGTAGACTCCTTGGGGAATCCCGGATGTGGTGACTTGTGGGACTCTCACTAGGTTCTGTCACCCAGAATCCTATGCAATCTCAACTTTGGGCTAAAAAAACATTTTTTCCTCACATTTCAGTGCTGCAAAGTTCTGGAATGTGAGGCAGCCACAAACTTCCTTCCATCCAGCATTCCCACAAGTCTCCTGATAAAAATGGTATCTCACTTGTGTGAGGACACCTACTGCCCCACCAGGAAATGCCCCATAACACAACGTGGACACATCACATTTTCCGAAGGAAAACTGATGTGTCTTTTGCAAAGTGCCTACCTGTGGATTATGGCCTATAGCTCAGCCGGCATGAAGGGAAACCTACAAAACCTGTACATTTCTGGAAAGTAGACACCTAGGGGTTTCCAGGATGTGGTGTCATGTGGGACTCTCACTTGGTTCTGTCACCTGAAATCCTTTGGAAACCTCAAAATTGGGTTTATCAAACACCCTTTCCTCACATTTCGGTGCTGCAAAGTTCTGGAATCTGAGGCAGCCACAAACTTCCCTCCATCCAGCATTCCCACAAGTTTCCTGATAAAAATGGTATCTCACTTGTGTGGGTATGCCTACTGCCCACCCCAGGAAATGCACCAAAACACAACATGGAGACATCACATTTTTCCAATGAAACTGGTGTGTTCTGTGCATGGTGCCTAGCTGTGGATTTTTACCTCTAGGTCAGTGGCACCTAGAGAAACCTACTAAACCTGTATATCTTTTTAACGTGGACACCTAGGGGAATCCAGGATGGGTTGACTTGTAAGGCTCCTACTGGGTTCTGTCACCCAGAATCCTTTGCAAAACTCACATTTGGCTAAAAAACTATCTTTCATCAAATCCTAGTGCTGCAAAGTTCTGGAATCTGAGGGGAGCCACAAACCTCCTTCTACCCAGTAGTCCCCCAAGTCTCCCAATGAAAATGGTACCTCACTTGTGTGTGTAGGCCTAGTGCCCACCACAGCAAATGCCCAAAAACGCAACGTGAACACATCACATTTTACCAATGGAAACAGATGTGTTTTTTTGCAAAGTGGCTAGCTGTGAATTTTGGCCTCTAGCTCAGCTGACACCTAGGGAAACCTACCAAACCTGTACATGTTTTAAAAGTAGACATCTAGGGGAATCCAGGATGGGGCGACTTGTGGGAGTCTCACTGGGTTCTGTCACCCTGAATCCTTTGCAACCTCCATATTGGGCTAAAAAATACCTTTACCTCACATTTCAGTGCTCCAACTTCTGGAATCAGAGGGGAGCCACAAACTGTAAAAAGTTTTAATGTAGACACCTAGGGGAATCCAGGATGGGTTGATTTGTGGGACTCTCACTGGGTTCTGTCACCCAGAATCCTTTGCAAACCTCAAAACTGGACTGAAAAAAACATTTGTTCCTCACATTTCGTAACCACAAAGTTCTGGAATCTTAGGGGACCCACACACGTCCTTCCACCCAGCATTCCCACAAGTCTCCAAATAGAAATGGACCTCACTTGCTTGGGAGGGCTTAGTCCCCACAACAGGAAATGCCCAAAAACACAACATGAACACATCAGGTTTTTCCAATGAAAACGGGCATGTTTTTTGCAAACTGCCTAGCTGTGGATTTTGGCCTCCAACTCTGCCGGCACCTAGGGAAACTTACCAAACCTGTACATTTTTGGAAACCTAGGGGAATCCTGGATGGGGTGACTTGTGGGGCTCGTACTGTGTTCTGTGACTGTGAATCCTTTACAAATCACAAATTTTTCTAAAAAACACTCTTTCCTCACATTTCAGTGCTGCAAAGATCTGGAATCTGATGGGAGCCACAAACACCATTCCATCCAGCATTCCCCCAAGTCTCCAGATGAAAAAATGATATCTCCCTTGTGTTGGTAGACCTAATGTCCGCAACAGGAAATGCCCCAAAACACCATGTGAACACATCAATGTGTTTTTCTACGAAGTGCCTAGCTGTGAATTTTGGCCTCTAGCTCAGCCGGCACCTAGGGAAACCTACCAAGCCTCTCCATTTTTTTAAAGTAGACACTTTCGGGAATCCAGAATGCAGTGACTTGTGGGACTCTCACTGGGGTCTGTCACCCAGAATCCTTTGCAACCTCAACATTGGGCTAAAAAAACGTTTTTTCCTCACATTTCAGTGCTGCAAAGTTCTGGAATCTGAGGCAGCCACAAACGTCCTTCCAACCATCATTCCCACATGTCTCCCGAAAAAAATGGTACCTCACTTGTGTGGGTAGGCCTACTGCCCTCACCAGGAAATGCCCCAAAACAAAACATGGACACATCATATTTTCCAAAGGAAAACTGATGTTCCCAGCTGCGGATTTTGGCCTGTAGCTCAGCCGGTACGCAGGGAAACCTACCAAACCTGTACATTTTTGGAAAGTAGACACCTAGGGGAATCTAGGATGGGGTGACTTGTGGGGCTCTTACTGGGTTCTGTCACCCGGCATCCTTGGGAAACCTCATAATTGGGTTAAAAAACACTCTTTCCTCAAATGTCGGTGCTGCAAAGTTCTGGAATCTGAGGGGAACCACAAACCTCCATCTACCCAGTATTCCCCCAAGTCTCCTGATGAAAATGGTACCTCACTTGTGTGGGTAGGTCTAGCGCCCATGACAGGAAATGCCCCAAAACACAACGTGAAAGATCACTTTTTTCCAATGAAACAGATGTGTTTTTTTGCAAAGTGCCTAGCTGTGGATTTTGGCCTCTATCTCAGCTTGCACCTAGGGAAATCTACCAAACCTGTACATTTTTGGAAAGTAGACACCTAGGGGAATCCAGGATGGGGTGACTTGTGGGGCTCTCACTGGGTTCTGTCACCCAGAATCCTTTGCAACCTCAACAATGGGCTAAAAGAACATTTTTCCTCATAATTCGGTGCTGCAAAGTTCTGGCATCTCATGGGACCCCCAAACTTCCTTTCATCCAGAATTCGCACAAGTCTCCCAATATAAATGGTACCTTACTTGTGTGGGTAGGCCTAGTCCCCGTGACAGGAAATGCCCCAAAACACAACGTGGACACATCACATTTTCCCAAGGAAAACTGACCTGTCTTTTGCAAAGTGTCTAGCTGTGGATTTTGGCATGTAGCTCAAATGGCACCTAGGGAAACCTACCAACCCTGTACACTTTTGGAAAGTAGACACCTAGGGAAATCCAGGATGTTGTGACTTGTGTGGCTCCCACTGGGTTCTGTCACCCGGAATCCTTTGGAAACCTCAAAATTGTGTTAAAAACACTCTTTCCTCATATTTCGGTGCTGCAAAGTTCTGGAAGCTGAGGGGACCCACAAACTTCCTTCTATTCAGTATTCCCCCAAGTCTCCCGATGAAAATGGTACCTCACTTGTGTGGGTAGGCCTAGTGCCCACAACAGGAAATGCCCCAAAACACAACATAAACACCTTACATTTTTCCAATGAAAATTGATGTTTTTTGCAAACTGCATAGCTGTGGATTTTGGCCTCTAACTCAGCCCCTAGGGAAACCTACCAAACCTGTACATTTTTGGAAAATAGACACCTAGGGGAATCCAGGATGGGGTGACTTGTGGGGCTCTTACTGGGTTCTGTCACCCGGCATCCTTGGGAAACCTCATAATTGGGTTAAAAAACACTCTTTCCTCAAATGTCGGTGCTGCAAAGTTCTGGAATCTGAGGGGAACCACAAACCTCCATCTACCCAGTATTCCCCCAAGTCTCCTGATGAAAATGGTACCTCACTTGTGTGGGTAGGTCTAGCGCCCATGACAGGAAATGCCCCAAAACACAACGTGAAAGATCACTTTTTTCCAATGAAACAGATGTGTTTTTTTGCAAAGTGCCTAGCTGTGGATTTTGGCCTCTATCTCAGCTTGCACCTAGGGAAACCTACCAAACCTGTACATTTTTGGAAAGTAGACACCTAGGGGAATCCAGGATGGGGTGACTTGTGGGGCTCTCACTGGGTTCTGTCACCCAGAATCCTTTGCAACCTCAACAATGGGCTAAAAGAAAATTTTTCCTCATAATTCGGTGCTGCAAAATTCTGGCATCTCATGGGACCCCCAAACTTCCTTTCATCCAGAATTCGCATAAGTCTCCCAATAAAAATGGTACCTCACTTGTGTGGGTAGGCCTAGTCCCCGTGGCAGGAAATGCCCCAAAACACAACGTGGACACATCACATTTTCCCAAGGAAAACTGACCTGTCTTTTGCAAAGTGCCTAGCTGTGGATTTTGGCCCGTAGCTCATCTGGCACCGAGGGAAACCTACCAAACCTGTAAATTTTTGGAAAGTAGACAAGGGGAATCCAGGATGTGGTGACTTGTGGGACTTTCACTGGGTTCTGTCACCCACAATCCTTAGTAAACCTCAAAATTGTGATAATAAAACACTGTTTCCTCACATTTCGGTGCTGCAAACTTCTGGAATGTGAGCGGAACCACTAACTTTCTTCTATCCAGTGTTCCCCTAAGTCTGCAGATAAAAATGGTACCTCACTTGTGTGGGTAGGCCTACTACCTGCACCAGGAAATGCCCCAAAACACAATGTGGACACATCACATTTTCCCAAGGAAAACTGACCCGTATTTCGCAAAGTGCCTAGCTGTGGATTTTGGCATGTAGCACGGCTGGCACCCAGAGAAACCTACCAAACCTGTACTTTTTTGGAATGTAGACACCTAGGGGAACCCAGGATGGGGTGACTTGTGGAGCTCTCACTTGGTTCTGTCACCCAGAATCCTTTGCAAAACTCAAAACTGGGTTAAAAAACACTATTCTCTCATTTCCGTGTTTCAAAGTTCTGGAATCTGAGGGGAGCCACAGCTTCCTTCTACCTAGTATTCCCCCAAGCCTCTCAATGAAAATGGTGCCTCAATCATGTATGTAGGCCTAGTGCCCACAAAAGGAAATGCCCCAAAACACAACATGAATACATCACATTTTTCCAAAGGAAACACGTGTTTTTTTTCAAAGTACCTAGCTGTGGATTTTGTCCTCTAGCTCAGCTGGCACCTAGGGAAACCTACCCAACCTGTACATTTTTGGAAAGTAGAGACCTAGGGGAATACAGGATCTGGTGACTTCTGGGAATCTCACTGGGTTCTGTCACCCAGAATCCTTTACAAACCTCAAATTGGACTAAAAAACACTCTTTCCTCAGATTTTAGTGCTGCAAAGTTCTGGAATCTGAGAGGAGCCACAAGCTTCCTTTTACCCAGTATGCCCGAAGTCTCCCGATGAAAATGGTACCTCACTTGTGTGGGTAGGCCTAGTGCCCATGACAGGAAATGCCCCAAAACACAATGTGAACACATCACATTTGTCCCAATGGAAACTGATGTGTTTTTTTGCAAAAGGCCTAGCTGTGGATTTTGGCCTCTATCTCAGCTGGCACCTAGGGAAACCTACCAAACCTGTACTTTTTTGGAAACTAGACACCTTGGGAATCCAGGATGGGGTTATTTGTGGGACTTTCACTGGGTTCTGTCACCCAGAATCCTTTGCAACCTCAATATTGGACTAAAAAAACACTTTTTCCTCATATTTCGGTGCTGCAAAGTTATGGAATCTGAGGGGACCCACAAACTTCCTTTCATCCAGCATTTGCACAAGTCTCCCGATAAAAATGGTACCTTACTTGTGTGGGGAGGTCTAGTGCCCGAACCAAGAAATGCACCAAAACGCAACATGGACACATCACATTTTTCCAATGAAAACTGATGTGTGTATTTTCAAGGAGGCTAGCTGTGGATTTTGGCCTCTAGCTCTGCCCACACCTAGAGAAACCTACCAAACCTGTACATTTTTTTAACGTAGACACCTGAGGGAATCCATGATGGGTTGTCTTGTGGGACTCTCACTGGATTCTGTCACCCAGAATCCTTTACAAATCTCAAATTTGACTACAAAACACTCTTTCCTCACATTTCAGTGCTGCAAAGTTCTGGAATCTGATGGGAGCCACAAATGCCCTTCCACTCAGCGTTCCCCCAAGTCTCCTGATGAAAAAATTGTATCTCACTTATGTTGGTAGACCTAATACGCACACCAGGTGCTAGAGCAAATATATTAATTAGAAATTATTAATGAATGTTTATGTATTTTGAATAGTGAAAAATGTAGAAATTGATTAACATAGAACAAATAATGTGCACTTTTGAAAATGTGCCCTCGAAAAGTGGCTACCAAAATGTACGAATTATATTAAGAAGTGACTAAACATGTGAATTATTGAAAATGTATTAAAATAATGTAGTAGTATGTCATATTGAGATATATAACCTATGTTTTGCATTATATTGTAGGGCTTAACTTAGCCAAAGTTGTGGTCTAGTTTTGCCAGGCCTCGTGCATAAGCCAAATATTAACATTCAATGTAGAAATGCTGATGTACTGAATTGACCATGAACGGCTCGTTGTTTAATAAAATCTGTTCAGCTAGAATCCTATGCGTGAACCGACGGACAGGAGATGAGGGAAACAAAATTTGTATCAAAGACTGTGTAAAGCATTCACAGTGTACTTTCCCAGGACTTAAACAATAGAGACTCTGACTGGAGAAGAAGATGCAACCTTTTCAATAGCTCACGAGCCGGATGACGAGAACATCGTAAAGTGAACCAATCAACTACATGGGAACTGTGTAATGCTAGAACTCATAGATTTGAATTAGAGAATTTATTAGGTAAAGGAAAATCATGTGATTAATGGACCAATTAGAAATTGGGGGATAGTCTGGGTGACTTTGATATTATGACGTGACAGAAGGAGAGAGTTCAGACGTTAGGTGCAGATGTCCGGAGAGAGACTACGAGAACAAAGAGATTTGAGATTCTGTCATTGGGCTCATGCTCTTGAGAGCCTGATGCGATGCTGATCGATTGATGACCTGAAGACGAAGACTGACTTTGTTGCTGATCCATACCGTAGATAGGTAGCTATTACAATGTGACTGAATTACGTTTGTGCCTTTTCTTTCTAGGTACCAACTGCGCTGTCTAAATAGTTTTTCTCTTAGCTAGATGTTTTTCCAAATTTGTGTTCTAAACTGTTTTCGCATGAAGTCCCACATGCTAATGCTAATCTGGGTTAGATAAAGTTCTTATTCTGAAGACATTGACATATATAATGACAATTGATTGACAGACTGATTTGCTGAACTCTGCTACTCATGTTGACATATTCACCTTTGATTCATATGCTGGGTTATGCTGAACCGTTAGAATGTATTTTGTCTCAGGTTTTGATTAGATTATGTTATTGGTAGTCACTAATGAATTAATCTTGATTTGATTTGAATAAAGTTTGAATTAATCCCATGATTTAGTATTGTAACTAACAGGGAAATAAAATTGCTAAAATGTATATTGAGTTGTGGTTATTCATGACTGAAATATCATGGTATGATGCTATCAACTGGTGATTAACAATTAGCTTAAGGATTATTGATTTGTGTATTGATTATTGATTAAACTTGGCTACACCGTAGCTAAAATACTCCATGTGAATCAAAAGGTTCATCGACCTATACGCGTCCCCTAATAAATTTAATTATTAAGGACCAGGCGTGCTAGCCATTTTTGGTAGCAGCTTGATGGTTAGTTTCCTTGGAGAACTAGTAATGTAGTGACTGATGGTTATGGTGGTAGTTTGAATTTGAGTTAGTTGTTCATCATTATTATTGTGATTTGGATTTTATTTTTCGTAATGGCAATTGTAGCAAGAATGATGTTCCCTTAAGCCCAGAAATGACATTCCCAGATCCTTGATCCCGCTAGTAAAGTTGGGTATGTTCTCAGTGTTTTAGTGATAGTGTGAAAGTGCTAGGTTGCGCTTGCAGAAGCTTATGCAAATCACAGGTGGATTGTGACGTACGTAAGGGAAAGTAGGGAGTCTGTGTACTCCAGGTAAAAGTTAGTAGGAATGCGCATACTTCGCAGTATGAGAGTAGGGAAGTTGTCGAACTTCATGTGTGTGGCGCTTTTTTGCTCCAAAATGGTCCACATGGTTGGTGGTGATGTACGGACTCTGCGTGGTCTAAGACTCAAGAGTGTATTGAGAAGTGTAGGAGACACTTGGTTATATGTTGTAATCTGTCTAGTTTAGTAGGTTGATCGGGCGTGGTCAACAACTCGGTGTGTAAGTGAAGTGAGGAAGATACATTTTTGACTGAGATTTGGCGAGTCCTATGTGCACCAGGATAGACCCATTGATCTGTTGAGAGTGAAATTTGCGGGTCGAATATTGCTTGCGAAAGTGGTAGACTGAGAAAGAGGAATAGCTGCATGAGCGAAAAGGCCAACAGTGAAAATCCATAAGGTCTCTGAAGCGACTGTGTACCTTCCTGTAGTAGACCAGTAGGTTTTAATTTGGTTATTGGTTTTTGGTTAGTGCTTGCAATAATTTGCATTAGTTTTGTGTGAGTCGAAGATTAGGAGGGCGAGCCGCAAGACTTTGTCAGCCGCAGTGTGTGAGTGTAACGTCAGAGTGAGCCGCACTGGGATAGGTTGGTTAGTAAGAAGAGTTGCGAGCGGATTGGCAGCTGTCCATGAAAGACAATTGGCTGAGAAAGCGGGAGAAGGGAATCTTGGGAGTAAAAGTGATTTCCTTATTTGAATCAAATAAACACAACAGAAGAAAGATGACGTTTTTCAAGGCGTTTAAGAGTACCATGAAGGGTGATACATACGTTAAGGTGACAGTGGGGGAGCCTACCCCACCGGAAAATTCTCTGGCTTATATTGTGATGGAGAAGCGAGGTGTGCACCATGTTAAAGAAATGGTGCAAACTGACAGAGAAACAGGGAGCTTTAGCGTTTCCAGAGCATGGAACTTTTAATTTGAGAATCTTGGATCAGTTGCGGATGACGCTGTTTGAGACAAAGCCTCTTACGAAACCAGCACAGTTCGAGGCATTAGCAGTTTGGGAGCTCATAGCGAGATAGCAGCAAGAAATCCAAATCCAGAGGAGAATAAGGAAGGTACAGAAGTCCCTAGCAAAGGCAATATGGGATTGGGAACAGAAGAGATGGAGAACAGCAACATTGCAGGATTTTAAGTTGTTTCCTGCCATCACCGAGGAAGATGAGCCAGAAGGGAAACAAGAGACCAGCAAAAGTGACAAGAGTTCATCAGGGAGTAAAACGAAGAAAAAGTCTTAGATAGTAGAAGAAGACTCATATGTCAAGGATCTTATTACTCAGATGCTGAGGGACAGCCCCCGCCATACGCGGTGCATGAAGGAGGTCCGAGTACTAGTTCTGCTCCAGCTGCCCCAGCCCAAGTATCGGGGACAGTGGGACCAGTGCAAACAGATAATGGACAGGTACAAGGGGTAGTGCAGAGTAGTCCTAATGCAGTGACTACTTCGGTAGTCCAAGAGCAGCTGCATCCACCACCGGTACAGAGAATTTATCGAGAAATACCAATTCTTGAGACAACCTCGAACTTAGTGGTTACGTCAGAGCAAGTGGTTCCGAGGCCGATGTTAGTTCAGACCGAGCCGACTCCAATGTTGATGCCTCATGCACAGCCACAGGGTTTGCCGAAGTTCACACCAAAGACAGGGACACAGTCAGAAGTGACTCCAGTGATAATTCAGAGCATGGGAGTAGCCCTTCCAAAAAATACGGATGTCCGAGCGGCACCTGATGCAATATCGTTGTCAATTACTTTTGGTCCAGTGGTACCATTGTTTGCGCAGAAGAAGCCGATTACAGGGGAGCAGGGCAAAATGTCACAGAGCCTCACGAGGAGAGGGGTGAGAAAGAATGTGCAGGTGGTTTCGTCTATGGGTCAGACCTTTGATGGATCTAGGCCATTATTGGACCATAGTCCACTTGTTGCACTTCCAGATGCCGTAAATCGCCTGAGTGTCAGAGCTTGAAGCTTTTGACACCGCAAACTCCAGGTGCAGTGGTACAACAGGTGCCATTGCCGAATGCAAGTAATGTGTCATTACAGGGATTGACAGCACAGCAGTTAAATGAGTGGTTAGATAGTTTGAATACCCCACGAAACTCATCCAAGGGTGAAGAGCAGATTGATCACGTGAGGCTAGCTACAGAAATAACTGAACTAGTCGAGGGATCAATGGGAGTGAATAGGTTAGAATCCTATACCGAAGAAGAGCTGAGATACTTGTGTCCGAGAATTACGAGAGAAGTGAGCAAGATACATCAGAAGTTGGCAGTTTTGGCAGAAAAGTATGACATAGAAATTGAAAAAACAAAGCACTTGAAAAGGAGTTACAGGTTAGATTTTGAAGCAAAGGATTCTGAGCACATGAGATCAGCTGGGATGAAAGCGCATCTTAAAGAACTATTGCAGAGTGCTCAGATTTGGGGAGCCTTAGAAAAGTGGGAAGGTAGATGGGCAAAGAAGAAGGATAAACGAAAACGAGATTCACAAAAAGGGTCTGAAAGTGTGCAGAAAGAAAAGGATACAGTAAAAATTCTACCAATGAGGGAAATTCCAGGAAGGCAGTTTGTTGATGTTCCTTGGCACAGGAGTGATATTCTGTCCTTTACAAATGATTATCCAAAGCTGAGGGAAAAACTAGTTGAATGGTACCAGCAGATAGATAGATTTGTGAAGCTTTCACAATGTCTGTGGGAAGACCTGAATACTCTGTTGGAGATAGTGGTGCCAGCTGATTTGTGGGTTGAATGCAAGAGAGCAGTGGATTGGCCGTCAAATGAACCAGAAAGGGATAGAGTTACCGGTGCACCATCACCCGAAGTGATGAAACATTATTATAAGGTGATTGAGTTCCTGGGGACTAGAATCTCGCCTAAAAATATTGATTGGCAGAGAATTGACAGGACAGTACAGGAAGTAAAAGAGTCGATACATACATATTATGGGAGGTTGTTGAAAGCGTTCAAAGTGTACAGTGGTAAGGAAACGATCGAGCCGAAGGACATGTTACATTTTGTGTTTAGGTTTGTGGAAGGATTGAGACCTGAAATAGGTCAGATGATTAAGAGTCATTTGATTTGTTGGCAAGCAAAGCCAATATGGGTAAGTGTTGCAGTATGCGAAATACTGTAGTGATGAGATTAAGTTGAAGCAGAAGACGTTGAATGAAAAAGCAATGGTGATGCAGATTAAGGCAGCTCAAATAGGAGTGCAGGGAGCTTTTGTAAAGCAGATACCACAGCAGCATGGAACTGTTATGTTCCAAACTCAGATGAGAGGTAGAGGACGTGGAATCAATACGAATCACAGAGCGGATTTGAGTACTGTAGTGGTTCAGAATGATGTGCAAGGGATGAAGAAGATGTGGCCGGGTCATCTATGCAGAAACATGGGACACTGGAAGTGGGAGTGTCCGATGTTGGTGCAGAATGGTGTTGTTCAGCAAAGTGGTGATGTCAATACATTTCAGACTGTGAAAGTCCCCAGAATGAGAGTACTTAATCCGAATACCATGAATGAAGTGCAGAATTTTCAACCTATGCAGCAGGTGCAAATGCCTCGTGCACAAATGACACAGTTGCAACCAATGCAGCAGCAGGTTCATATGGTACCTAGAGAGCAAATGCAGATACCTCAAGCCCCGATGGAACAGCAACAGATGATGCTTACTCAGCAAGTCACAGGTCAGAGAGAAGACAGAAATAGTGACACAGTGCACCAATTCCCATTACATAGCGAAAATTAAATAAATGGTGTATGGATGTGTGATAGTTCAAATGAAAAGCCATGTATGCTTACAGCCTCATTAGAAGTAGTTAAACGAAGACCCTTTGTTAGAGGAAAGGTGATGGGTCATAGGGTCTCATTTCTAGTGGACACAGGGGCTACACACTCTACGGTGAGAAGTGCAGAAGTTCCAAACTTACCTCTTTCTGGCAGAACAGTTCAGATTGTAGGGGTAGCAAATAGACAGTTGATAAATACGATCACAGATCCAGCACAGGTTGAGATTGGCAACTTTCAGGGACTGCATAAGTTTGTAGTCTGTGATTCGAGTCCAGTATCCCTACTGGGAAGGGACTTAGGGCCAGATGTAGCAAAGGTTTTTACCGATTCCTTGTCTATGGGAAAAAGTGTTCGTACATATGGCCCTTATTGTGCAAAACTTGATGTTCTATTAATTGTTCAACTGCTGGAAATAGAGGTTCAGACGAATAGTGACGATGAAGAAGAACAAACTCCTGCAATTGGGAATGAAATAACTAATGAAGAATACCCGTTGATTGAGTTTTTCCCGATGTTTACTGTGAAAGAATTGCATGCAGACTTGCAGGGAACAGTGCAGGAAAATATGTGGGACCTGACAGGTAAAGAAGTGGGTTTGATTAAGGGAGTGGATCGATTAAGATCACTTTGAAGCCGAATGTAGTGTTTCCGCAGCTTCCACAGTATAACATGGCACAAGATGTTCTGATGAAAGTGGCACAAATAATTGGAGATTTTCTTAAACAAGGGGTTTTGAAAGAAGTGTTGAGCGGTCCATGTAATTCACCGATAATGGGCATGAAGAAACCTTTTGAGAAAGTGTGAATTGTGCAGGACTTGAGAAAAGTGAATGACATGGTGGTCAAGTGTTGTCCTATGGTGCCAAACCCAGCAGTAAGAATGTTTCAAATTTCAGGCGATGCGGAATGGTTCACAGTGGTCGATTTGTCACAAGCTTCCTTTTCTGTGCCTCTTCATGAGAATAGTCAGTTTCTCTTTAGTTTCAAATTCCTAGACAGAGTCTACAGCTGGTGCAGGCTTCCTCAAGGGTACACAGAGTCATTGTCCTTGTTCAATCAGATTTTGAAAAATAATTTAGAGTTATTGGAACTACCGTACCATTCGACTCTGGTGCAGTACATTGATGACTTATTGATTGCATCCAAAACAAGGGACAAATGTAAGTATAACTCGATTGCTCTGTTGAATCATTTGGGAAAATTTGGCCATAAGGTGTCACCATTAAAATTGCAGTATTGTCAGAAATCAGTGAAATATTTGGGACACCAAATTGAGAAGGGGTCAAGGAGAATTTCCAGAGAAAGGATTACAATGATATTGCAGAGAAGTCTCCCGACTTCACAGAGAGATGTCAGAATGTTCTTGGGAATGGCAGGCTATTGTCATCAGTGGATTCCAAATTTTGCTGAGATTGCCAAACCATTACAGCAGCTGACACATACAGATCCCATTACACTAGACCAGGATCAGATGAAAGCGTTTACTGAGTTGAGAGAGAGTTTGTTCAGAGCTCCAGCATTGGGAATGCCTGATTACACGAAGCCATTCACATTGTTTTGTCATGAACGTGATGCTTGTTCTTTGTGTGTCTTGACACAGGTCCATGGAGGTGCTTATCGCCCAGTAGCTTATTTTTCAGCTACCTTGGACCCAGTTGCAGCAGTGTTACCAGGTTGTTTGTGCGCAGTTGCCGCAGTTGGTCAAAGCCTTTCTCAATGCGAGGGAGTAGTGATGGGATACCCTCTGACGGTAATGGTACCTCACTCAGTTGAGATTTTATTGACAAGGATAAAAACACAGTATTTGACTGGTGCCAGACTGACAAGGTATGAGACGAGCATTCGAGGTGCTCCAAATGTAACATTGAAACGATGTACAGTGCTGAACCCGGCAACATTACTTCCAAGTGATACTGTTGAAATTGAAAAGGAAGAAGACATTGAGCATGATGGTCTTGAGGTAACAGAGTTGTACCCAAAACCAAGACCTGGTATCAGAGATACACGATTGAAAGAAAATGACCAAATTGTCTTTGTTGATGGTTCATGTCTCAGAGATGGCACAGGAACATTGAGAGCAGGATATGCTGTGTGCACAATTACAGGTACTCTAGAAGCTTCTTGGCTTCGAGGTGTATACTCTGCACAAGTAGCAGAATTGGTAGCTCTTACTACTGTAGAGCGTGCCATGTATCTGCTAGATTGAGAGTAACTATCTACACAGATAGCCAATATGGATTTGGAATTGTTTTTGGTCAGTTGTGGTCGCAAAAGGGTTTCTGACCTCTACTGGTATACCAGTAAGAAATGGCGACAGAATAAAGGAGCTGCTGTATGCAATACAGTTGCCTGAAGAAATTGCCGTGGTGAAATGCAGTGCACATCTAAAGTCACAGGATTACGTATCACTGGAAAATGGATATGCGGATCAAGTCGCAAGGTTTTGCGCATTGAACTGTATATCGTTCAAGGACAAGTGGGAACTGATGTCAGAAGAAGATAATACATGTACAAGTTTTGCATTGAGAGTGATCGATACTCTAGAAGAGTTGAAAACCTTACAGAGTAATGCTGATAAAGAAGAGAAACAACTTTGGTCCAAATTAAAATGTGTTCAAAGGCCTGATAAAATTTGGGTTTCCGAAGAAGGTCAGATGGTCCGGCCAAATAGTTTCATGTGACAAATCGCCAGGTATTACCATTTTCAGGCACACATTGGGAGGGATGCCATGGTTCGTTTGTTCAAAATTGATTAGTTCAATCCCCACGAAATCCTTATGGGCAGAGCAATGAGACTACCAGAAGTTCCAGCCAATACACTTGTGAATATTACAGATGATATGGTATTGGACTACTGCAAGGGTCTGGCTGATGTGATTCGCTCTTTCTCTCAGAAGGTGGAAGCCACTACCCTGCCACCAATACACAATCCAGGGCATAACCTGAGGGCCTGCGACTGGGTCATTGTCCGAAAACAGTTTGCAATACGTGTTTGGAGCCACATTGGAGAGGGCCTTACCAGGTGGTCCTAACAACTACGACAGCTGTGAAGTGAGCAGGATTCCCAAACTGGATTCATGCGAGTCATACGAAGAAAGTGACATGTCCATTGGATCATGAAGAAGCGTTGTTGAGAGCACCAACAACGGTGAAACAGGTTGCCGCACCCGAAACAGAAAAAGAACAAAGAGAGCCTGAAATTGAACAAGAGCTTGTGGAAGATGGTTCTATTACGAAAGTGAAGAATTACAGGAGTGTGCGGAAGAATCAATCTCAACAGATACAGCAGGAGAGCCTAGCTCAGAAGGGGTTCTCCCAGAAGCAGATGGTGCTGAGAAGCAGGCAGAGCACGGGCCAGACCAAGAAGGGGAAAGAGTTGAGATGGATCAAAGTCAAGGTGATCCAACTCCTCCTGAGCCTGTTGCAGGTCTGTCAAGAGAAAACACCAGGTAAAGGACAAGGAGAAGAGTCTAATTCTGAAAAGAATATTGATAGAAGGAATGAGGAAAGGAGATAATTGGCCTGAATCGCAAATAGAGAAAAGAAAGGAAGTGGTCATAAATGAAACAATAGAGGAAGAAGTAGACACCACGAGAAAAGAAGAATTGAGTGAAGGTGAACTAAGTGGTGATCGAAAGTTGAAAAGAAAGAGAATAGCAAGTCGATGATACGCAGGTCACAAATGGGCATATGCAACTACTAATGAATGGCAACAGGAGTTTATTGCTTTTTGTTTTGATAGAGAGGTTCCGGGTCAGTATTTTGATGTAACCTGAAGGTGAACAAGGAGCTGAATTGTTGAACCAATCTGAAATATCTTAAAGAGACTGTTGAAAATAAACTGGAAAAGACATTGATAACCTGATTTGACATTTAAAACCGGATGTGGCAAGCTGCTAATCGATTTTGACAAAGGAAAAGGGTTCCTGGATGTGAGACTGAACTGCGAGCGGGGGGGACATACCTAATACACAATGCATGTCAGCCATGATAATCAGGTAGTGGAAAGGGAAAAGGGGCACGGCACAGGTGCTTCGGCTGTGTAGGGGTAACCGGGGGCACAGCACAACACTACACCAACAAACTTTGCATGGGGGTACTCTGCCATGCCAAGGATGTTGGAAAGGCAAAGCCAGTCCAGGAGGGTAGGGTAAAACGTAAACCTGGCCTGCTGTCACACAACAGCTGGTATTGTCACTACATGAATTAGGGCTCAATTTCCAGTCGCAGGCCTTATCCACAAGTGGTAGTTACCAATGACAACAGTTGCCACTACCATCTCTGCTGTGTGTGCAGGTCAAGTAGCTAATGGAAGTTGCGTGCCCATGGATCAAACTGACCCAAATTAGAAGGTTCAGGATGACAAGGTTATCAATCCCCTGTAATCAATAAAAATGTGCAAATCCTGTCAAATGCCCATGTCTAGTCAGGTGCTACAAATATCAGGTATTGTAATTAACATTATGAGGTACACAGCAGTAATGTCATACCCATGCTGCACATGTTAGGGTCTACCCTGTGCCTGTGTCACAATAGCTGCAATGCCACCATGCAACATCTCAAGTGTCAAAGTGCTAAGACAACAGCATTGAGGGGTAGCACATATGTTTCCAGCTAGTGAAATACACCCACACAGACATAAGAGGAAATGGAACACTGCTAGGACCATCAGTGCAATCCAATGTAGCACACATTCCCCAACTTCAGCAGTACACACTACCAATGATGACTGTAACAATGAACAGGAACCAAGATCACAATGTACAACTAATAGGAAGTCAGGCACGTCACATCACAAATGCCACAACACAGACACACTAATTGTACAATATCTCATTGCAGAGGACGATGGCTCTCTTGGGGATATGCTTGTCCTGGACTTCCCTGATGACATGGATAAAGAGCTGACAAACATAAGCCAGCAGACCCTCCAAGATGTCCTTGGAACCCTCCAGACCCCACCTTCAGTGAAAAGGAGGAGCACAGAAGTAGCAGCCATCACAGAGGACCCACTTGCCACCCCAATTGTATGACCTGCCAGCTCCAACCCAGCTGAGGACTCTGAGGACACTGGCACCACCTTTGAGAGGACTGTAGCTGGAGTACAGCGGGAGCTGGCCAAGGAGGTGCGGGTGGGGATGCAAAATATGGCAGCCAGCCTTGAGGGGAAGCATTCATGAATGATGTCATCTGCAGAACAGGCAGCAGCCGTGCAAGCGTGAACATCTATCCTGCAAGGACTTCAATAAAGTGTAAAGGAAATCACCACTGCAGTAAGGGAGTTGCCACAACACCTCACACACCAAACCTTTCATTGCGTGCACAAATGCAATCATGACCCCCTCAGGGCCGACCTGGCTGCCTACCACTGTGATGTAGCTGCTATACTTAAGAACCAGCAGCTCCTCCTTGCTGCAGTACTGCCCTTAATAGCCTCACAGTTGGCAGCTACCGGGAATTCTGACTCCACGTCTTCAAACACTGAAGTGTGTGTTGCCCCTTCAAACCCACCACCACCAAGGGCAGAGGAGACGACACACACATCAGAAGATGAAGACGTGGAACAGATCACCTTCACCCGTAAGAGTACCCGGTAGCACAAGTACTTATATCCTAGTTCCTGTGCTTGTTAACATGCCAGTCTTGCAACAGCTGCTCACATTCACTGTTCTCCAGCCCACTGTTTACCTTGACAATATGCTCTGTGATTGTCTCTCACTACCTCATTGGCAATTCATGTTCCTCTGCACTGTAAGACACTTCACCCCAGCATGTCCAATGACATGTGCCATTGCACCTGTGTAGTATCACAATAATAGGCGTCACACTAATGGACTCAAAATCCTGGACTATGAAAATATTGCACTACAGCACTTTAATATAAATAGCACTTACACAACCACTTTGTCTCTGTGTAATGTGACACATCAACCGTGTAGGTGATTAGTGATGTATGTCACATGTCAATGGCCAGAGAATGTCAATACAACTGCCTTGAAAGATTGTGGGCTGATAACTATGCACTGGGGTCTGGATTGTATCATCATCTGCGCTTCCTGAGGGTTATTTCTAAAGTAAATAGAAAAGTAACAGTATAATGCTGTGTTGGACTGAAAAAGTCCACTTCAAGGTATGTTTAAGCAGAAAATCAATGTGTTCAAAATTCGCTTTAAAACAATCTTTATGTATGTGACATCTGACTATAAACGTTCATCGCACACACACTAGACACCAGGAATGGATGTGTACGAGTGTATGAACAAATATGTAACATGGGAGTACAATGTAAGAAATTATAGGTGTGAGTTATTGTTGGAAAATGGGTTATTGGTAAGGGCAGGTAGGTACCTACACTTAGCAATAGGCCACTAACCTCCACTTAGGTCCAGTTAGGTCTCAGTAAATTAAACCCAGCTCAACCCTTGGTATCTGGGCAACGAGCGACAAGGCTTAACTTAGGAGACAGAGTGTAAAGCATTCAAATATCACAACACAGTAATTTAATAAAACACAGAAACCACAAAAATCCAAAACCAATTTATAAAAATAGATTATATTTTTAACTTTAAAATGACACAAAAACGATTGAAATCGGATAAGGAGAACCGGAGATATGAATTTTTAAAGAATTATAGTTTTTTTAGCTCCTAGAAACAAAAAGCGCCAATCGAGTCATCTGGTTGCACCTCGACTGGGGCAAAGTCAAAGATAAAGGCGATAAACGCGATGGAGCCCTGCTCGGCTACAGCTCGCGGGAGGCCTCGGCCAAAAGTTTACCTTCGGACTTAGGGGCATATTTATACTCTGTCTGCGCCAAATGTGCGTCAAAAAATCTGGCACACATTCAGCGCAAACCTTGCCCTATATTTAAACTTTGACGCCCGAGCCCGCAGACGTCAAAATCCCACCATGTGCGTCATTTTTGGGATGTGGGAACCCGCCTTGCGTTAATCATATGCAAGGTAGGCGTCCCTGTCCAAAAAATGACTTAAGCGGCCGTGGTTCGTATTTATGCTTCCAGGCAAAAATGCGGCACGACCGGAAGGCGGAGGCGGAAAATGACGCACAGCTCGATTTGCGTAAAAAATTAACACCTGGGTCAGGGCAGGCGTTAAAATGGGGCAAACACACCTGTATTTAATCAGAATACACAGAAGCAACAGGAGAGAAGCAAAAGGGAGACATGGAGGTGCTTCTCATCCAGTGTGCACGCAGACGCAGAGCCCAGCAACAACAACAGCAACTACCACAACACCAGCAGGGACCCCAAAGGCAGCGCAGAAGGCAGGAGAGGATATTCCGCACCAGAACAACCCTTATTGGCCTCAGGGAACAGGACATCATCCAGAGGTACTGGTTGAACTGGCAGGCCATTCAGCAGCTGCTGCACAACATAGAGCCACAGTTGGCACCCACCTTGCTGACACCCCGCACCATCCCAACAGAAACCAAGCTGCTAGCTGTACTTCACATGTTGGCAAGTGGCTCTTTTCAAACAAGTGTTGCCCTGGTTGCTGGAATATCACAGCAATCATTCTCTGCCTTCTTGCCCAAAGTACTGGATGCCATGATTGTACTCACACCCGCCACATATGCTTCCCAAACACACTGCAGAAGCAGCAGGAGACAAAACAGTGGTTTTACCTCATTAGTGGCTTACCACACGTCCTTGGTGCCATCGACTGCACACATGTACGCCTTGTGCCACCTGCTGCAAATGAACACCTCTACTGCAACAGGAAGCACACACATTCCATCAATGTGCAGGCCATTGTCGATCACCAAGGATTGATTACCAACATCGTGGCAAAATATCCTGGGAGTGTCCATGACTCATTCATCTTCCATCACTCTACCATCAATCAGCACTTCCAGGATGGACGGTATGGCAATGGACTACTTGTTGGTAAGTACAAAAACCTACTTATATACACACTGCCCAGCAACTCTCTAGGACACACAACACATACACCACGACAGCAACATGTGGACAGGGACACACTGAGGTCGTGACATCACAAGCCTTGTTTTATAGGTCAGCATTGAACCTGTCGCGCATCTGAAATTAGTGTACAGTCTAATGTAAAGACGTCAATGATCACAACGTTTGGAGAGGTTTGCCTATTTGTCACCTTGCAAAATGTAAGCTTCTCACTGATTTTTAAATTAATACATTGCATAAGTCTAAAGGATTGGGATGTCCAGGGTACATTGATGGTAACGTGTTACCACCACTGTCAAAATGAATCTGTGTATGGAAATATTATCTCACCCCCAGTGAAGACACAGGGACACCTGTATCACAAGTCACAATGCTAGGGAGTGCACACTGTACTGCAAATCCCAAAACATACTGCTGACAACAGGTCAGCAGGCAAAAACTCGTCCAGCCAAGGAAACAACCCAATGCAGATGGTACATCCTACAAGCCTAGGAAGAAACACAATAATACAAAAGAGTCACAGACAACACAAGACAACTACTGCCATGCAAGGTGATTTCAATGGGGCAAGCTACATCAACATGATCTCATTCATTTTCTTTTTCAGCTGATCAGGGGTATGGGATCCAGCCATGGATAATGACACCATTTGGCAACCCAAGCACTGCAGCAGAGCGTGCCTACAATGAAGCACATCGGAGGACACGCAGCATAGTCGAGAGGACCTTCGGCATCCTCAAGTTGAGATTCAGGTGCCTCGACATCACTGGTGGCAGCCTCCTATATTCCCCAGAAATGGTCTGTAAGATCATTCTAACATGTGCCATCCTGCACAACATATGCATATGAAGGATCATTCCCCTCTTAGAACCAGAGCCACACATGCCTGAAGAGGAGGAAGAGGAGGATGCTGGCCTGCAACGTGAGGGGGAACAACAAAACACGCTGCTGGATTGGGAGGGGCCAACATATAGTGAACAATTTCTTTTAAACCAACTCACCATCACCACTGTATTAACTAATGTAAATAAACACCGATAATAATTACCATATCATGGTCTGGCTAATCATTTTTGCTCACCTTTATCTCTAACTATCAGAATAAGAGTGTAGCCTCATGGAGCATTGCTGATATGCCGATCAGGACACAGAAATTTCCTGAGCAATTGTGATGCGTGTCATACAACAGTCACACACACTTTAAATGACTTATATCCTGTACATTTCACCTTTGAAGGGCAATAGCAGAGGACCACACCTATTTCACACATACATGTTGGCAACATGGTTCATCACAGGATATGGCACACAACTAAGACACCATCACTCAATAAGGGGAAAACAAGCCTCATACATGAGGCAGTGGATGTGCTATTGCATTGGTAACAGGAATGTATGACCATACCCTTGACAGCAGTAAGTCCAACTGCACCCATCTTTGCAAGGACTATCTGTGACTAGAGTTCCATATAAGCAGAACATAGACAGCACAAGTGCCACACCTATGACAAGCATTGCGCACATGACATTCCATTTACATGTCAGACCATTTCCTAACTCCTGACACACCCATGCTCCTGGTCACAACCCACCTGTCTGAAGAGGTCCCTGGAATGGTAATGTGTGCACATCGATATTCCCTCCTCTACACACACAGACTAACAATACTAATCCTGTGTGCTACACCCTTTCCTATGTTATGCCATTGTCATAGTACATCTGACAGCATGGACGTCAGGTCAATTAATACACTGGCTTGTAGTTTCTAAGCCCTGTTATCACCTGTAGATTGCTTCCCGTGTGAAAGGTACTGTTGACCATTTGAATTCGAATCTCACAAACAGGACTTGTGAGAAACCGATGGAGCACACACCTGTGATCACCTCCATGCACACCACCCATTTGAACATGCACTGCCCCTGCTGATGCCTGGAACAGCATAGAAGTTTCCATTTTGTCGAATACACCATTATGCATTGCTAGTAATTAAGCCGTGTAACACAGGCCTTGAGTTTATGTGTCACCTACAAAAACACCGGACATACACAGTTTTACATGTCAACTGTCTTGTTCTTCCTCCGACCAGTCTTAGTCAGACCACTGATTATGTACCTTGTGAAATTGCTGGATCCAGATTGACCCTGCATCCTGTCAGCCTGATTGGCACCTGTTTGTGCGTTACCCTAAAGGTTCCTTGTGGCTACATATGTACCACACTTGTGTTACCAAACCTCTCATTCCTCAGAGGGTATTTTGTCATGTGCTTCCTCAATGCATACCCAAATACATTGTATAGCATCATCTTCTTTTTAATTGTACCATATTAGTAAAATTGTCTTTGAATACTAAAATCATGGCCCATCCCTTGTCTGGGTCTCATGTATGCATGAACGACAAAGTGTGACAGTGTACCAGGGCCGTATGCAGGGATTGGGTATGGTGCCTCAAGCAGAACTAGCTACCTCTGATAATGTGCATGAAAAGTCCACACATATTAGGACCCTGACAGTTCACACGCTGAATCACATTGCTCACAACATATTGATGGGCTGTGCATGCTAAATAGTTGCTACATTAATCAACACAGAGGCTATGATGTTCCCAGATGCAGTGGGAACTTCACAGGCCAATCTGTGTACAAATGTTGTAATGACACCTGCCGGAACATCACACCTGAGACATTATCTCACTCAGCACCCCAAGGTTGCCCTGTTGACAGTCTCATAACACGTCTTCAGTGATAGGGTGGGACCATCCCCAGGTAGGTTCTCATGTCCTCATCGACTTTACTCACATTGATCTCCGAAGGTTACTCAGTAGATACAGGAATAGCTGCCACTGACTCATGATGAGACCTGGAAGTAACTGTGACAACATAAACCCCTAAAAATATAAAGGATCAACACTGGACCACACACATGAACAAGACACCTCTGTGCAATTGATCACTCGAAATATGTGGCCACGTGCTGCCTCGTCTGCTGGTCCACCACTGCCACTGGAGAGTTGTGGCTCAGTCATATGACCACAACTGTGGCGTCATATTACATTTGTGGTTCACTTTTGGCTGTCTGTGCCAATAACATGGTACCCGCTTAGTCTATGCATGTGCCTGACTCACTGTGGGTTCACCAACAAGTGCCTAGGAAGCAGTTACCAAATTTCTAGGACATGGGATGGCCAGCTTGTGGACCATTGACATGAACAAGCGTCTGCCATCATTCCGGTGCATGCTTTGTAATTTGTGGTGTCCACGTTACCCAAAATCTTTGAAGTGCACACAACAGATTTTGCCACATGTATGACTAGCACATGTCCTCTCTCATTTCCACAATGACTTGCTTCTAAGGTTTGGACACATTGACTTTACATTCATACAAGCATATTTGCAATAATGCATCTTGTAATACACACACACTGGGTCGACAACTACATTAGTAGCCAATGCACACACATTGAGACATAGGCATTGAGGTATTGTACTTATGTGCGTCACCTTGCTATCCTCTCCTGATGCCAAACATGCCCAAATTGTGCAATACATATATGTAGGCCACACATATGGCCATCTAGTGCGTCAGCCAAGCATGAGAATCCCGTTAAGGAAGTAGCGGGTCATGGTCCGCAGTAGTATGATGTCTCACATGCGAACATACACCATCAACACCAAAGTGGGTGCAATCAGCCTATCTCAGTTGTGTTGCAAATGTAACATTACATTAAAATGGCAATAATACCCAAAACCAGTTCATGCCCTGAAATTTTGACGCATACGAATAAAAAAATGACGCACAAGCGTAAAAAAATGAAGCTTATGCCCAAAAAACAATGCAAAATGACCTGAAAATTGGTTAGGTGTTAAGACTATTTCCAAATATATGGATGCGGCCTAATTTTTACTCCTGTACGTTGCAAAAAATGACACACAGACTGTGTGGCTGTGTTCTGAGTTTTGTCCAGTGAAATTGTGCTTTTGTCTCCTGTGTGGTCCGTTACTTGTTAGTTTGTGAATTAAATATTGTTGTATCCTGTCTGAGAGTTTATTGTGTACTATTGTCCAGTATCGTATTGTCTTTGTTGTTTGTGGGAGGCTGTTGTGGGTAGTGCTAGTTTGGGGATAGTTGGGCTCTATTAGTTGTTAAGTTTACTTTTTTGTACTTCTACTTTCCCCCCTTTTCTCCTTTGTTCTTCTTTATCCCCTATTCCCCTTTTCAGTGCTAATACTGTATGTTGGGTAGGCTACGTCTTGGCAAGATGGGTGAGGAGGAGCTTGGGGGGTTTATATGGCTGGTGTGCCATTTCCTCCCACTGATGATTGAGGCAGGGGGCAGGGTGATACAGGGGTATCACACCGAGGCATGTGGAATCTGGTGGGGAAGGGTCCTGTACCACTTGCAGCACGTGTATCGGAGCCAGAGGAATGACCACCAGCTGAAGCACCGCTGGGCTGACCTCATCACCAGGGAGCAAGATCTGCTGGACCACCTGGGATTAGTGATTGGTGGCCCTGATGGTGAGTACAAATCATGTAAATGTGTACAATTAAAAGCTCTGTAGGGACATCAGATGATTTGTACAATATCTGCCGGCTAAGTTGCTGAGTGTGTGGAATGCTTCGGAAACATACAGGGTCATTGATAGACTATGTGAAGGACCACAATTGCAAGCTGTCAGGAAGCAAGTGCTCTGCAAACTTACTGAATACTTTTGCTTAATGTAATTTGGTGCCGCCTTTGGGTCAGACAGCAACACAAATTAGGAGCCAATCATGTCTATATCGGTCACTTTTGCCAGTGAAGTATAGATTTTCCAAAATATTGGCAACCTTTGTTGACGCAACAGCTAGACTGACTTTCGAAACACTACGTGATCCAGAAATTGACTGCAGGCTTCACGTCAATTGATGATAGCAATGTGGCCCAGACATATGTCTCATGTGTGTCTGGTGAGTGTGTAAGGAAAGCATTCACGGAAGTTCTATGAATGTTAGGGATTATTGTGGTCCTTCATCATTTTGGATACATGTCAGATCTGGATTTGGAAACATAGGGAAAAAGTGTAAGGTGCCCTCAGCTAACATCTTACACTGGTATTTGGTGTTTGTTGTTCCACCTTTCGTTTAGGGATGGCAGGCCAAAGGTATGCACATGGGTTCATATCTCTATGGTTGGTGCAAATCACCATAGCTGGGCCACATCAAATGAAGAAACTGTAACAACATGAGGGCTTACAAATGTACATTGTACCTATGTGTCATAAATGCGTCATGGCCACAATGGCTGTTTGACTGGTAATGCACTCCTCAAGTAACCAGGCTTTGGATGTCTCTATTGGATGCACATGATGAGACGAATACACGCCATTATTATGTCTGCTCAATAATGAAGGAGCATGTTTGCCACCACATGATAGTTAAGGCCACTGCATGTGTGCAGATATGTGTGTAATTTTCACAGGAGACCCATGCTATGTACATGTTGGTTCAGTGGCTTTACTTACTTATGTCATCTTACACATCGTTTTTGTCTTTGGAATTGTTGGCCAGTGCAAAGATTTTGAGCACATTTCTTCCTTCCATGCCTTACAGGTGGACCCGCACCCTACACTGTGGGTGAGGTGGCTTCATTTGAGGACCCCGACAACTCCAGTAAGTGTTGATATATCTGTTATGTGTTGTGTTTGCTATTGATGTGTGATGGTCTCCTGTGTGTTGAACACATAGCAAGGTGTGATGCGCTGGCCCATCATTTGTAATGTTCCATGAGTGGGATTTCATTTTCTAAGCATTTTGGAGTTTGCCAATGCTTATCCTATTGTCTTATCTAGGGATTCTAGTTTATTCCTGTAGGCCCCGCAATGTGAACTGGGGTGAGTCATGTGGATAACACTTGTATCAACAAGAGGCGCACTGGACCTAACCTCAGATTTAGTCTGCCTGTCAGACCCACATTCTCCCAGAATGGGGCTGCAAAATGCTTACCCACAGACTTCTGCTTCCCTATTCACCAAAGTACTTATGAAACTGTAGGGTGAACGTCCTAGCAGCATCTAGCTCCACATGTAGTGCTACAAGTATGTGGCACTTGAGTGCAATTGCCTAGGTGTGCATGCAAATCATGGCCAAGGGTGTTCTTGCAACTCTGTGTCTGTTGTAAGTCATGGCTTACTGAAAGTATATGATGTGGACAAAGGTCTGCATTTCCAGACGTGTGGTGCTGCGATTGGTCAAGGGTTTACTGTCTCCTATTTGTAGATACACCTTACCTGTGGTGTGTGTGTGTAGAGCCAAACACATGTCCCGCTTTCCTAAGCTTCCTGGGTGTCCATGTTGTTTGAAATTGTTAGTTGTTTCTCCACCCCCCACCCTCAAACACAGGCATGGGTTTGTGAACAGTGTACCTAGGACTGATGATACAAGTATGTTACACAGACATGTAAATCAGTGAATGTTTGGTCGGAACCTAGTATACACACTCAGGTATAGCACACGAGTACTATACTAGCAAGTCCATTTACAACTTGCAGATAATGTGGCCCTAGATTTCCATCCAGTACACTGACATTTGTAGCCCTGGCATTGGCGCAGGATGTGCTGCATGATTGTTAGCTGACAACTGTCAGAACTCTGATGCCAAATTAATGCCAGTTGTTACCCATCTTGTAGGGTTTGGATCTGCTATGTGTGATACGACCTTTGTAGGCTGGCCTGCCATGTACTTCCTCAGGGACATTCAATGATCTGTATGATGATAGGAGCTGTTACAAGTACAGTAGATGTACTGTCTGATTGACTTCTTGTGCCATTTCACACAATGCAGTTCCTAATGCAATTTTTTGCCTTTGTCTTCCCAGCTGCTAACATGACACCCATCCAGGTCCGTGAGTTCCAGAGGCGGCCAATGCGTTACCAGCATATCCTGCTGGTAGAGTCGGGGTTCAGACAGATGGCCCGAAGATACAGGAACGAACGGGCCTCCGGAGCATGGAGGGCTTTCCCACAGAGTAGCCCTACTTTGCCCACTACCAGCATGACCACCACTTCCACCCAGGTGGCACCACCCACAGCTGGGACTGTTGTGTCAACAACGTCTGCAAGTGCTCTAGGCCCTAGCAGTGGACCACCTTCAGGGCAGTTCCCAGGCATTGACAATACACGCCCACACACGTCCTCAGCTGGTACCCAGACCGCCCCAGCTGCTACAGTTGACCCTGCAGCTTTTCAGGACATGCAGCGCAAAATGGACTGTGTCCTCCGTAAAATTAGTCACCTGAGCTGGGATGTACGCCATATGAACAGGCGTGTGCGGTCCATTAAGCGGACACCCCGGAGGCCCAACCTCTAGACTTTGTAAATGGACATGATTCCCTCCCCTCCCTCCTCTTTCCTTGTTCTTATACTTAGTGGGCTTAGGGGGCTTAGTGTTAGGTTAGTGTAGGCTGTTAGATTAGTTAGTGTTAGTGCGTGGGGGGTCCTGAATATTTCTATTTTTTCTTTTTGAGTGTGTGGGTGGGGGGCTATGTTGGGGTTCTTGTGTGTTTAGAAAAAAAATATGTTTTTTTTTTAAATAACAAAAAATACAAAATAATATATATTTGTTTAGTATAGGATAGTATGTGTTTAGGTTAGTATCTGTTGTCCTTCATGTGTCCCGTCTCATAAGGGGGGTGGGGGTTTGATGTTTAGAACGTTTCGTTACATGTGATAAGTAAATTTAGCTTTGGCTAGTTATGGACAGTTGTGGGTAATGAGTAGTTAGGGTAGATTAGGGTAGGTAAGACTTTTCCCTGAGTTTCCTCTTTTGTTATTACCGTTTAATAAATATATAGTGGACCCTTTACAGTATGTGTTAAATGCTTGTTGATCAGGGCCTTGGAATAAGTGTACATGAATTTTGTTCTATTACATTTGTGTCCTATGCTACAAACAAATCCCAACTGAGCTTTAAGATTAGCAGCTACCCCAGAGCTACCTTGCAAAGATTCCATCATTCATTGCAACCACCAATCACAGTTACTATGGATCCCGATGTGTTTTTTTTCAATAAGTAGGTTTTCAAAGTCACAAACAGTGCTTCCAGATTTGGTATTGGGGGGACTGTTTTATGCCTGACTGCAGTGTGATGTTCAAGGAAACCCTTATAAGGTGAGTGGTCGTAAGCACTCTTGTAGTATCGCCTTCATGACTCACTGACATCATTTGTGACACTGTTCAGCATGATTACTTATTTGGATGTAAACTCAGACACCTTCATTCATGCAGTTTTTTTGAGTGTTTGCTTAGATTTGTGGGCACTGTTATATGTGTTAGTATTGCATGGTGACAACATTTTGCTGCCACTATTTGATGGCTTAGGTATCCCTTGAGGAAGCATTATTCTGTCCAACACAGCATGATGGTGTATGGTTTCTCTTTTCATCAGAAATAACCCTCAGGAAGGGCAGAGTATGATGCAATCCAGGCCACTGTGCAAAGTTACCATATCAGACTACATTATTTCAGGACAGTTGTATTTACAAGCTACGTAATTTGACAGGACGCACATTTCAGTTATCTACTGAACAGTGGATGTGTCACATTACACAGAGACAAAGTGGTTGTGTAAGTGCTATTTATTCAAAAGTGCTGTAGTGGTATATGTACATTGTCCATGATTGTGAGTCCATTATAGTGACATCTTCCATTGTCATCCTACACAAGTGGTAAAGGAAAATGCATTTGACATGCTAGGGTGATGTGTCAGACAGTGCAGAGGGACAGGATTTGCCAATGAGTAAGTGAGAGACAATCACTGGGTAGGATGACAAGATAAACAGTGGTTTGCAGAACAGTCATTGAGTACAGTTGTTGTAAGACTGGCATGTTACAAAGCACTGGACCTTGGTAATAGTTGGCCATGTGGCAGGGACTAGTGCTTCCGGGTACTTTTCCGTGTGAAGGTGATCTGTGAAGGTGATCTGTTCCATGTCTGTTCCATGTCTTCTTCTTCTGATGTGTGTGTTGCCTCCTCTGTCCTTGCTGGTGGTGCTTGTGAAGGGGCAACACATACCTCAGTGTTAGAAGACGTGGAGTCAGACATCCCGGTCGCTGCTACCTGTGAAGGTCTTAAGGGCAGTACTGCTGCAAGGAGGATCTGCTGATTCTTAAGAATAGCAGCCACATCACAGTGGTAGGCAGGCAGGTCAGCCCTGAGGGGGTCATGATTGCATTATTGCAGTGGTGAATTCCCGCTGTACTCCGACTACAGTTCTCTCAAAGCTGGTGCCTGTTTCGTCTGAGTCCTCAACTGTATTGGAGCTGGCAGGTCTTACAATTGGTGTTGTGGGTGGGTCCTCTGTGATGGCTGCTTGTTCTGAGCTCCTCCTTGTGTCAGAAGGTGGGGTCTGGAGGGTTCCAAGAACATCTTGGAGGGTCTAGTGGCTGATGTTTGTCAGCTCATCATCCATGTCATCAGGGCAGTCCTGGACAGGCATATCCGCAGGAGATCCATCATCCTCTGCAATGAAATAGGGTACAATTAGTGCGTCTGTGTTGTGGCATTAGTGATGTGACATGCCTGCCTTGTGATGATTTCACATTGTGATCTTGTTTCCTGTTCATTGCTCCAGTCTTTCAGATGGGCATTCTCCCAGGCCTATGGCCCACCTGCATGTCACATGTATTGTATTAAGTTATTAGACTTATCGGCATCATCTCCTCTAGTGTTGTTTTAGGCCAAATAGTGAATTGCCACCTTCTTGTCCTACTCAAGCCTCCGTCTACATCCATTCTAATGGCGAGGCCTTTCACTGGCTGTGGGTGCTCTGATGGCACTAGCAGCACACTTAACAATCTGGAACTGCCCCAGTCTCTGATCTTTCACATCCACTTATATGTAGTTGACATGTAGGCCCATATTTATACTTTTTGACGCTAAACTGCGCTAACGCAGTTTAGCGTCAAAAAATTTAGCGCCGTCTAACGCCATTCTGAAGCGCCATGCGGGCGCCGTATTTATGGAATGGCGTTAGCCGGCGCTAGCAGACCGGCGCTGCCTGGTGTGCGTGGAAAAAAACCACGTAGACCAGGCAGCGCCGGCGTAGGGGGAAAATGGCGTTAGGGCGTCTTAAAATGGGGCAAGTCAGGTTGAGGCAAAAAAATCGCCTCAACCCGATTTGCGCCATTATTTTCGCCGCCCAGACGCCATTTAAATGACTCCTGTCTTAGTAAAGACAGGAGTCATGCCCCCTTGCCCAATGGCCATGCCCAGGGGACTTATGTCCCCTGGGCATGGTCATTGGGCATAGTGGCATGTAGGGGGGCACAAATAAGGCCCCCCTATGCCACCCAAAAAAAATTAAAAAATATAAAAAATTATACTTACCTGAACTTACCTGAATGTCCCTGGGGTGGGTCCCTCCATCCTTGGGTGTCCTCCTGGGGTGGGCAGGGGTGGCAGGGGGGGTCCCTGGGGGCAGGGGAGGGCACCTGTGGGCTCATTTTGAGCCCACAGGCCCCTTAACGCCTACCCTGACCCAGGCGTTAAATAGTGGCGCAAATGCGGGGTTTTTTGACCCGCCACCTCCCGGGCGTGACTTTTGCCCGGGAGTATAAATACGACGCATTTGCGTCGCCGTCATTTTTTTAGACGGGAACGCCTTCCTTGCATCTCATTAACGCAAGGAAGGCGTTCACGCAAAAAAATGACGCTATTTGCCCATACTTTGGCGCTAGACGCGTCTAACGCCAAAGTATAAATATGGCGTTAGTTTTGCGCCGAATTTGCGTCGAAAAAAACGACGCTAATTCGGCGCAAACGGAGTATAAATACGGGCCGTAGTGTATCCTATGCATAGCATTGTTATGGCACGATATGGATGTTAGCATTGGTAATGTGTACAGCTGATGTTGGGGAATGTGTGGTACATTGGCTTGCCCTGATAGTCATAGCAGTGTCCTATTTCCTCCTCTGACTGTGCAGGTGTATGTCAGTGACCAGTTACATGTGTCCTCCCCCTCAATGCTGTTGTCTGAGCGGTATGACATTTGGGATGTTGCACTTTGACCCAGGCAGAGGATGGGCCCTGGCATATGCAGCATGGGTGTGTACTTAGTGCTGTGTAGCTCCTACTGTTGATGACATTGGCTGATGTTTGCGGCAACTATGGGCATTCACATTTGACAGGACTGGGGCCTTTGTCTTGTTTCAGGGGATTGTTAAGGTAGTCATCCTCAACCCACTAATTTAGGTGTGTATGATCCATGGGGACGTTACTGCCATTGGCAACTTGAGCTGCACACAGAGCGGAGGTGGTAGTGGCAACTGTTGTCACTGTTACATTCCAGTTGTCGGTATGGCTAGAGGTTGTTAATTGGGCCCTTGTTAATGTAGGGGGTATAGTGGCTGATGTGTGCCAGGATGTCAGTTTGACGTTGTGCCCCTCCCTCCTGGCGTGCCTTTACCTTTGCTCCATCGTTGGCATGGCAGCATGCCCCCATGGGACTGTTGTTGGTATAGTGTAATGGTGTGGCCCAGCTTCTCTCTGTGCAGGCCATGCCCCCATGCCATACCCCTTTACCCATGCCAGTCCAAGTATATGATGACTTCCATGCATTTTGTGGTCGGTATCCCTCCCCCGCTTACAGCTGACTTAGTGCATTATAATTCCCCATGTGACTTACCCTGCATGTGTGTTGTCTCCTGGTAGTCTGCGCTGTCCTGTCCTTGAATCCCTGTGACGATCTCCTCAGGGATGACGGCTGTGACCATCTCCTCCATGTGGTCCAGGGATTCCTGGTGTGCTGGACTCCCACCTCCAGTCTGCAGTGCTGCCTTCCTGTTCCTGGCCATCTTTTCATTGGTCCTGCGCTTGCAGTCATGCCAGCGTTTCTTGCACTCAATGACTGTTCTGCATACTTCTGCCACACTGTTAATCTTATCAACAATTTGTTGCCATATTGCCTCTCTCCTACTAATTGGCAACTTTGAGGTGACAAACAGTTGGTGCTGGTGTTCCATCACCTCTTTAACCAGAATTTCCTGTTCATCTGCACTGAAGCGACACTTTATTTTCTTCTTAAAACTGTCCTATGTCTTGTGTGGGTCCTCCTGACTGGTTCATGGTCTGTTGTCATCTTCCTGGGGTCTGTACAGGCATCTGGGATAAATTTTGGCTCTCCTCTGCTGAAATGGCTATGTTTGCAAGGAATTTTGACGCTATTGCGTCAAAAAGCGCTGCATATTCGATGTGCTGGGTCATAAATCGACCAACAGTCATTTCCGCCACGTTAAAGTCGTTTTGCTTTCCGACTTGACGCTGCGGTGTGCGTAAAAAAAAATGACTTACACCTGTGGTTTGCACCGCCGGGAGCCATAGTATAAATTTGACACCCACACGGCGCACCGAAATGGCATTAGCCGGCGGTAATATTATTGATGCAAAACTGCGCGGGCGCAGTTTTGCGTCAAAAAGTATAAATATGGGCCTTAGTCTCTTTTCTGAAGATTTTCTTCAGCGGGACGAACCTGCCAGTCCAATCCGACCTCCTGGAACTCTTCTCCAGATACGCGTCGCGGGAATCCTCGGTAGAGATTTTTACCTTCGGACTTAGTCGTTTTTTTGAGGTGAAAATCCTTCGACCCGGGTAAACCTGGATCTTGATCTGACGTCCTGGGAGCCCTCATCGGACACGCTGGCTTGGAGGTCCCGGTCAACTTTTTGCCTTCGGACTTAGGCCCTCATTCCAACCCTGGCGGTCTATGACCGCCAGGGTGGAGGTCGCCGGAAGCACCGCCAACAGGCTGGCGGTGCTTCATCTGGCATTCCGACCGCGGCTGTAAAGCCGCGGTCGCCCAGCCGGGTCCGGCGGTTTCCCGCCGGATTACCCCCGGCTGGGAGAATCCTCCATGGCGGCGCCACCAGAAACAGGATGGCGGGAATGGGTGTCGTGGGGCCCCTGGGGGCCCCTGCACTGCCCATGCCAGTGGCATGGGCAGTGCAGGGGCCCTCTAACAGGGCCCCAGCATGATTTTCACTGTCTGCATAGCAGACAGTGAAAATCGCAACGGGTGCAACTGCACCCGTCGCACCCCTGCAACACTGCCGGCTCCATTCGGAGCCGGCTTCAATGTTGCAGGGCCTTTCCCGCTGGGTCGGCGGGCGCTCCCTTGGCGGGCGCCCGCCGGCCCAGCAGGAAAGTCTGAATGGCCTCCGCAGTCTTTTGACCGCGGAGCGGCCAAGTGGCGGTTCCCGCTTGGCGGGCGGCGCAATGTAGGAATGACCCCCTCAGTCTCTTTTTGGGAGATTTTCTTCACCAGGACGAACAAGCAAATCAGGCCGGGTCGCGGTTGAGGCAAGCTGGCTTGAGTTGCCGCGGCGGGTCGGTCCCTCTATGAAGCTTTTTTTCAAAAGTTCTCCAAACTTCTGGGGCTTCTCCCAGATGTTCTTTTAAGGTTCTTTTGGGGTCCACAGCTCACCCCAAGGGTCCAGAAGTTCTGAGATGATCCTTGGGGGTGTGGACTACAACTCCCAGAATGCACCTGGCGCAAACTCCTTTTTGGCCACTGGGCAGTGGTCAGTTGGTTGATTTCTTCAGGAGTTGGTGCAGGAAACTCTGGTTAGCAATTTTCCACCTTTAGCAAACAGGGAGTCCCTCCTTGAACCAGTTGAAGTCAGGCAAAGTCCTTCTTGTGGTGAAGGCCAAGTGTGCAGATGGTGCAGTCCTTCTGAGTGCAGGTTCCAGGTGCAGGCCAGGGGTCCAGCAGGCCAGTCCTTCTCCTTTGGTTCTTCCTTGTTGGAATCTGATGGGGATCTGGTAGGGAACTGATGTGTGGGTGCAGGTCTGCCAGCTTTATCCTTGCTCCTGGGTGAAAAGCAGGGGGGTCCTGGTTCTCAAATCAGGTGCAGGGTCCTTCCCCCTGTGATGACCACTTCCTGGGAAGTGTGGCAAAAATCAATCCCAGGAGGCAACATTCTTCAAAAATCCATCATGGCTGAATCTGATTTTTGGAGGTTACTTCTGGCTGAGCCCACCCACTGGTGAGGCCAAAAATCATAAACACACCCCTCTCCTGCCCTTTCCTAATCTAATCAAGGGGACACCTAGTTTTCTGGGGTTGCAGGATGTGGGGGTGTTGCTGGGTTGCTCCAAATGTCCTTCTCTGCCTTTGAAGACCAGATTGGCAGCCCTCCCCCTTCCTGCCTCACCATCTGCTGAGGGGAAATTCCCTCCCGCAGGCACATCTCTTTGTGTGAAGCCAGGCCACTTCACACCTCACCAAGGCAGCCTGGCTAGACTGCCAGAGGCTGGCCAATCAGAGCACAGCAGTAAAAACAATGCAGGGCTGAAATTGGCAACTTTTCAGGTAAAGTTTAAAACTCTTTACCTGAACAAATTATATTAAATCCAACAACTGGAAGTTGTGGGATTTATTATAACAATTAATTTGATACCAATCTCTTGGTATCCATTACTTAAGGGGAATTTAAAAATTAAAATAAAGTCTCCCCATCCTAGCCTATGAAGGCCATTCACTACAATGAGGGAAAAATGAATTTGGCTGTTTTTACTTCACCAGGGCTTATACAACTACTTTTATACGGTCCCTGCTTATAGTTACATGGCACCCAGCCCTAGGGGCACATAGGGCACACCTTAGGGGTGACTTATATGTAAAAATAAGGTAGATTGAGACTTTGGAACTACTTTTAATTCCAAAGTCGAATTTGCATATAACTTTAATGCCTGCCTTTAAAATGACACTGGGCACCTCAGCAGTGCACCTATGGGTGCACTACCTATGCTGTGGTCCCTAAACCTACATGCCCTACCATATACTTGGGACTTATAGGTAGGTTAACTTAGCCAATTATAATTAGCCTAATTTCCATATTTATTTTACACAGAGCACAGGCCCTGGGACTGGTTAGCAGTACACAGGGCACCATCAGAGTCAGGAAAACACGAGCAAAAAGTGGAAAATGGGGGCAAAAAGTTAGGGGGCCTCTGCAATCAGCCCTGTTTCCTCACAGTTATGTATACAATACTACATAAGATTATACCATCACTCACCTTATCAGGGTTCACATGAACATCAGGCTGCAAGCAGACGTACCCGAGTGCCCAAGATTTCAAATCAGGTCTCAAACGATGACAGATTGAAAACACATATCCAAACTTAACAACACATTGGGAACCATAGTAACCTTGAGTGGTGGGTGGGTGCAATGGATGGCAGATGCATAGAGAAGTAGCTTTGGTGTAGCTGCCAATGTGACAACTCATTTGGAATTTGGAATAACCATGTCAATAATGGGATTTGGATGCAGGATGGAACACAAAAGCAAATACTAAATTGACACTGTTCATCCATGCCAAGGCCCTGATCCCCAAGCATATGACACATACTGTAAAGGAGTACCTAAATATTTATTTAACAGTAAAAAAGGATACTAAAACTAGGAGAAACACCTTAACTAACCTAACCTATCCTAACTACACAATACCCACAACTGGCACTAACTACCCTAATCTAAACTTACTTTTCACATTTAACTAAACACTCTAAACATCAACCCCCCACCCCTCTTATATGACGGGACAGATGTAGGACAACACATACTAACCTAAACACATACTAACTTATCCTAAACAAATATTTTTTTTTTGTATTTTCTTTTATATTTTGTATTTATTTTTGTATTTTTTATTTTTTTATACACATAAACCCCAACATCATCCCCCACAAAAAAAACACATGTAAAAATATAATCCCCTCCACCCCCAACCCTCTTATACTAACTAAACTAACAGCCTATTCTAACCTTGCACTAAGCCCCCTAAACCCACTAAAGAGAAGAAACAGGAAAGAGGAGGGAGGGAATCATGGCTGAGGGTCACAAAGTCACAAGTTTGCCCTCCGCAGGATCTTCTTTATCCCACACAGTCTCCTGCTATTGCGGGACACCTCCTGCTGCAGCCTATCCATCCTGTGCAACATCCGTTGCATGTCACGTCTCATCTGTTGGAATTCTGCATTGTATATTACTGCAGCAGGGTTTGTCTGTGTGCCATTACTGGATGGTTGTGCTGGTGCTGGTGCTGGTGCCGTGCATGGAGAGGGAGGTGCAGGAGCTGCGGTCTGTGGGCCTGGAGCTGATGAGGTAGAGGGACCTGCAACAGGGGCTGTCATCCTTTGTGCGACTGTCGTTGGAGCTGTTGTGCTGGTGGTGGTGGCTGTTGTGGGCAAGGATGGCCCCCCTTGGGCAAATGCCCTCCAGACCCCTGTGGCTCTCTCATGGCGATAACGCTGTGCCATGTTGTGGAACCCAGACTCCACATCTAGAATGTGGCGGTAACGCATCGCCCGCCTCTGGAATTCCCTGATCTGATTGGCATTCATGTTGGCAGCTGTGAAAATAGAGAAAGCCAAACATTAGTGACATCATTGTGTGATACATCTACTGATGATATTCTAACACTTCCTCAAAATTAGCCTAAACAGTCCAAATCACGGTACAGATCAGAGATTTTCCCTAAGGAATTACATGCCAACGCATCCTACACATCACCTATCTAACAGCACAGCACTGCTCAAAAAGGTGTGTACCTACTTAAATGATCTGTGCATCATTGTTCTGCCATTAGTCACATAACAAATGCTGCAAGTAGTCCACATGTGACAGGCCAACTAATGACTATCTTCTGGATGACTATCAAGGCCCACAAGATCTGTGATTTGTAAATGGAATTGCCAGGACGGTATGCAGTTGCTAATCCTGAGTGGGTATCCTAGGTTGGAACAAAGGAATGTTGTAATTACATGTCTGTATTCTATACTGCGATCCTAACACCTAGGTACACATATTTCATAACCCTAACCCTAACCCTGTGCCTCAGGGGGTGATGGACATGCAACTCATACTTTCAAACATCAAGAAGGAAGGAAGCTTTGGACAGCTGTCCATGGGTTTAGTCAGCCCACCACAGGTAAGGAGGGCTGCCAACCAGGATAGACTCAAACATTGGACAACCACATCCACATGTATGTTCCTAATTGCGGACAATTGTCAACATCATTTGACCTCACTAATACCTTTCCAAAAACAAGCACATAGATGCAAGCAGCCATCTGGGCATGAGCTGCATGCACACCTATGACATTCTACTCAAGTGCCACATAAACGTGGCACAACATGTGGAGCGAGATGCTGCTAGGAAGTCAAACATACAGTCCTACATGTTCACTAGTTAAAATGGAGGCTCAAGTCTGTGGGTAATACTTCGGCATCACTGGTCTGTGTGAATCAGGGTATGACTTGCTGACTAAATCATGAACATGGCTATCTCCAAATTTTTCATTGGCATAAATGTAGCAACAAATATCACCCTGGTCACCTGCCCATGCCTACAGCGCAGGTCTAGATTCCCAAAATATGACTCTCCGCCACTGATTGTCCAACTCAAAAATGGAACAAAATGTTAAACTCCAGTCAAGTCACATATCAGATCATGTGCCAGCACATCATACCTTGCTATGTGTCCAACACACAGGAGTCAACCACACAACAGCTGCAAACACAGCACAGAACTAACATATCAACACATACTGGATATGTCTGGGTCCGCAAATCGAGCCACTTCTCCAATTGTGCAGGGGGTGGTCCACCTGTAAAACATGGAAGGGTGAAATGTGCTCAATGTCTGCTCACTGTACAAAACATGGAACAAAAATTCACTGTGTGTGTCAATGGATATGACAGAGTAGCACCTCAGGCATGTAGACACCCCTACAGACATACCACTGCAAACATGTATTGACCCTGTCATTCCAGTGAGTGATAGACACACATATGCACACATGCACTGGCCCTAACAATCAAGTGGTGACAAACATGATTACTCAATTTTGTGCAGAATTATTTATAGAGGGTAGTCAATTTTTTCATTTGTTATTATGAGAGACATGTAAAGCCACATTCCTGGTGCACTGTAATACCAGTCACTCAGGTATTGTGGCTTGTGCATCAAGGGACAATCAGTTACTGTGTGATGCTCATGTGGGTTGAGTTTAGCTCATGAATTATTGTGCTTTCTATGGTCCATTATATGTGGGCCTGGGTTGTCTGTAGGTTACATATGCCACATCAACCTTATTGGGCTTCTCTCATTATAGGAGAGGTGTGTGGAGCATACCATGCTCGAATTTAGCTACGATCTGAGGCCCAATAAGGTTGATGTACCTGATTTATATTGATTCATGGATTCGCTACCTATACTGAGGGGTGAAACTGCTCATTGGAGCATATAAGCCATGTGACAATAGATCACTACTTACTTACCGATTGGCATCGTTTGGATATTGTTTATTGACGGTTGAAGTTGGTTAATATTTTGGAAATAAGGAGCCCTGAAGAAGTCATTTGGGATTGGATTGGAGTTTTCCCAAGACGAAACACGTGTTGGCTTGAATTGTATTACTATGGAGGTGTTGTTAAACACGGCTTGATTTGCACCACTATTGAGAAATGTATATACACATGAGGAAGAAGTATTCAAAGCGCTGAAAAAGAATGGACTCTTTCAAATATGTATTAAAAATTGATGTTTGACTTTGTTCTTTTTGATTATTTACAATAAGCTCACAATAAGTTTCTGTTGGGTGTGCCGTACCTTATATCATTGTTTATTGGGTTGTTTAAATCCATAAGGGTTGGGGGTGTTCCCTTGTACAGGCACCCTTGTTTCTTGGGTTTTATGTTTACTTGACCCGATTTTATGCCATTTATGATCCTGAGCGCCCGCATAGCCCCAATTTTTCACCCCACTAGTAAAGTTTCACTCAATTTGTATGTGCCTTGGGAATGGCAGCAGTCACAGGAATGCTGGTCTGCCGATCTTAGCATACACCCATGTCTGTGATAGCCTTCATACTGAGAAGTCAACAATTGTACAAATGCTGCACTAGATCAGCAGGGGTGTACCAAACGTAAACTAGCAAACTATTTTGTCACTTTAAATGTATGATGGAAGCAGTCAGGGGTCCCTTGCACAACATCATGCAAATAAATAATTTCTGACTATGCATTCACCAAGTTCAGGGATCCCATGATGACCCATTAAGTGACACAGATGGCAAATGCATCAGCTCTGTACCAGCAATTGTGCCCAAGGCAAATTAAAACACACAGTAACAATGAACATAGGGCCAGATATTCTTTTTTTTAAATGTGTAGCATTTGCTACATGTTTTTACGCTACAGCTATGGAAAGTAGCACCAAACATTTAGATATTATCCAGTGTGCATTACTTTGGCATCCATAATTTATTTAAATGCTGCACAAAGCAAGTCAAAGTATCAGCCTAAGATATTATCAGAGGTTAGGAAGAACGTTGTACATATGGCCATGAATACAGTTCAGACATGTATTCCAAATAATTGGGGACTACATTCATTCCTTGCTTTAGCATGTGAAATACATCTCATTCCTGGTACACACACAGGCCATGAATAAAAAAATGTTTGAGCCGCATTACCATCATCTATTGACATCAAAGCAGCACTCATTTACAAGATCAAGTTGTGTTTGGTAAGTTTGTGCAGCTTTTGCGTCAACAAATGACGGTAATGTGTAGCAAATATTGTATAAATTAGGGCCACTGTATATTTAACTTGCATTCCACATGTCCACAAACATTGCATGCAGCATGTCGAGAAATCTGCTATTGTCACTACAGAGCATTTAAATGTGCACATTAGTCTGATTTGTACTCACCAACAGGGCCACCAATCACCACACCCAGGTGGTCCAGCAGGTCTTGCTCTCTGGCCACAAGGTCATCCCAGCGATGTTTGAGTTGTGGTCATTGCGCTGGCTGTTGAATACCCTCTTCAGATGGAACAGCACCTTGGACCACCTGAGCCTCTTCGCCTCAGTGTGATACCCCTGTATCACCCTGCCACCAGCCTCTAACATCAGGGGGAGGAAGTGGCACACCAACCAAATGAAAGCCCCCAGCTCCTCCTCACCCATTCTTCCCAGACGTGGCCTTCCCAACATGACAAAAATAATAGGGATAGGAAAGGGAAAATAGGAAAATACAAGGAAAGAAGGTAGGAAAATTAAACAAAGAACCCACAAACAGCCCAACAATACCTCAACTAACAATACCCACTACACACTCCCAACAGTACAAAGACAAAATTAGACACAAAAAATGACGAAAACACACTTACACTGATTTACTGAGACAATTACAAAAACAACAAAATGACAATTTGAATGGCACACAAGCACAATTTGGACAGACACAACTCTCAACACAGCCACACAGTCTAGAAGAATCACACACTGCAAAGTGAAAGTACACCCACTGTACCATTTCTGTAAACAGGATATCCTATGACATCACTTCCTGTCTCAAATGCGGTACGTTTATATTATGATGCGTGAAAATTTTATGACGCTTACGGGCTTTGCGTCAATATTTTTTTACGCATATGCTTAAAAATTACCCCGCATAAAAAGATCAATATATTTTTCATGGATAACCAATTTCATGGGGTGCAGTGTTGGAATTACCGCTAAGGACCAATGGATGTATAATGGCTGCGAGCGTCATTTTTCAACGCATATGCGGCATATTTTGACGCATATTTATCTTTTTTTTTTACGCGTTTGCGTCAAAATATCTGTCTTTAACTGTGTTTGTGTCATTTTTCTAGCTTTTAACGTACATGAAAGCTGTAACTATACAGAGGTAGGCTGCCAGGGCCTGCTGTGTGTGTTCCAGTCTTTGGGCACGTGTGGCAGACCACACTACTGCGGACCATAATACTCATGTTGTTGTACCGGATTAGCACTCTTAACTGACGCAACAGCAACCCAAACATTTGGAATAAAAATTGGTATTCCCTAGTTTGAGCAGGTGATGCGTCAATAGAGGATAGCAAGGCTACGCAACTTAATACATTCACTCATGGCCTGTGAGTTTATGTCTGTGAATTGGCTATTTCAATTGTTGTTGTGCCTCTGTGTGAACGTCACAAGACGTGTTTTGCATAATGTGCTTGTATGCATGTGTTGTAAATGTAGATAACCAACAGATGCCATTCATTGAGGTACATCAGTCAGGATATGTGTTTGTCATACCCGTAGCGTCTTATGCTGTGTGAACTTCCCGGACTTTGGGGACAAAACATCTCCCATGACGAACTATGGACAGGATAGATAGAGGACGGTTGATAATGGCAATATTATAAGGGTAAGCCATAACATTTACCGGGATGTTGGATACCACTTCCTGGTCACTTGTTTGTATACTACCCATGAGTCAGGCATTTGAACATGCTAGGTAGGTACAGTGTTTGTGACACAGAGTCCCAACACCAATCCAAAAAAGTTATGGTACACCACAGTTTGAGCCATATAAATGACCTATATTTCTCCTGTGGCAGTGGAGGACCAGCAGACCATGCTGCATGTATTCACATATTTCCATTAGTTCATTGCACAAAGGTGTCAAGTTCAAGTGTGTGGACATGTGTACCCTGTGTCAGTATTGGCCTCCATGTTGTCACAGTTACGTGCAGGTCTAGTCATGAGTCTGTGGAGCCATTCCATGCATTAACAGAGTATCCTTCAAAGCAGAATTGACCTAAAGCCAAAGATAAATTGACAACACACATGGGGATAGTCCAGCTATGGCACTGCAGAACTTTTATAAGGCTGACAACAGGGCAACCTTGGTGTGCTCAAAAACTTTATGGATCAGTATTAGGAAACAGGCAGGTTTCATCACAACATTTGTACACAGGGTGGCCTCTAAAATTCCCACTGCAACAGGGAACATCAGTGCCTCTGTGCTGATTAATCTCACAGCTAGACACCACGCAAGCCCCATCAGTAGGTTGCGGCCGATGTGTATCTGTGTGTGTACCCTCAGGACACAAACATGTTTTGTCCTTTCATACACATTAGCAAACCTTCTTTGTTGTACTGGAGGCACCGTACCAAATCCATGCATACAGCCATAGTACACTGTCACTGTTTGGCACTCATGAATACATGAAATCCAGACAAGGGATGGGGGCTGGATTAGGCAATTTGAATACATGTCCCAGATCATAATACGACAAGTAAACTGATTAAACTATACTATACATTGGAGGATTCATCGTAGACCTACCAGACACAATACCCCAGGAGGAAAGAGAGAGCACGAAAAGCAACTATGAGACAAATGTAGCCACAGGGAACCTCTATGGTCAACGCAAAGACAGGAACCAGTTAGGCTAACAGGATGCAGGCTCTGTCAGGAAAAAACATGAACAAGGCAAATACACAGTGAGCAGACTCTGACTGGGAAAATCTGGAACAACACTGTGGGAACTAAAAACTGTATTTGTGCTGTGGGCTGCACCGTTACACAATCCCCCAAGGGCTCTGTTACACAAGTGATTTATACGGCCATACACAACAATGATATTCAGAAAATGGCAGCTTCTAAGCAGTTCCAGGCAGCAGCAATGGCAGTGCAGGTTCAAATGGCTGGTCTGCATGGAAGTGCTCACAGGTGTGTGCAGCTTCAGTCTCTCACAAGTCCTGTAGTTGAGAATCAGTTTCAAAGGGCCAACTGTACTTTTCCCATGGGAAGCAATGGACAGCTGATTACAGGTCCTACCGACTACCAGGCAGTGCATTATTTGACCTGAAGTCCATGCAGACTGATGAACTATGACTATGGCATGCCATACTGAAGAGGGAAGCACACAGGAGTCAGAATGGGACTCTAGGTGTGTGTAGATGAAGGTTATCAGGGTTCCGATAGTCCACTTACAGGGCCCCTAGAGAAGGGTGGGTAGAGACTGAAAACATGGCAGTGACAGGACTTATTAACTGGGATGGACTGCGCAGGGCATGTCTTGTGAGCAATGCTTGTCATGCCTGGGGCACTTGTGCTATCCATTTTCAGGGTAGTTGGACTCCTTGTCACACATGCTCCTTGCAAAGATAGCTGTCACACTTACTGCTGTCAAATTGCCTGGTCATACATTCCTGTTACCAATGCAATAGCACATCTATTGCCTCATGTATGAAACACTTTTTTACCTTATGATTGATGGTGTCTTAGTTGTGTGTCATGTGCTGCAATGAACCATGTTGTCAACATGGATGTGTGTCATAGCTGTGGTCCTCTGATTTTGCCCTTCACATGTTAAATAGACAGGACATATGTAATTTCCACTGTGTGTGATGTTGGCTGTACATTCATACCCATCAAATGTGATGTGGCTTTTTCAGTATCCTAATCTGAACTTCTGTAATGCTCTGTGAGGCTAAACTCTGATTATGATTCCCAGGGATCATGTGATGCATAAATAATTACCCAGACCATGATTGAGTGATGAAGCAAGGTGTTTAATGGCATATGGTAAGAAAGTGGTGATGGTGACTAGAGTTAAAAGAAGTTTTGTACAATGTGTTGTCTCTGACGCAATCCTGCTGCAGTGTTTGGATGGTCCCCCTCATGTTGATGAACAGCATCCTGCTCTTCCTCCTCTTCAGGCATTTGTGGGTCTGGTTCATAGAGGGGAACGTTCCTCCCTACACAAATGTTGTGCAGGATGGCACGGGTCAAAATGATTTTGCAGACCATTTCAAGTGAATATAAGAGGCTGCCTCCGTTGATGTCGAGGCACCTGAATCTTGACTTCAGGATGCCAAAAGTCCTCTTTAATATGGTGCATGTCCTCCGATGTGCCTCATTATAGGCACGCTCTGATGCTGTACTTGGGTTCGCAAATGGGGTCATAATCCATGGCTGGATCCCGTAACCCTGATCAGCTGAAAGAGAAAATGAGTGTAAATATTTGGATGTTGGTTGCACCTTGATTATCACTTTGTATGGCAGTTGTTATCTTGTGTCATCTGTGACTCATCTGTGTTTGTGTTATTGTGTGGGATCCTAGGCTTCTGGGATGTTCTTTCAGCATTGGGTTGTTTATTTATCTAAACTGGTGTTTGGCTGATTGACCGGATATCAGCGGTATATTTCTAAACTTGCAGTTCATTGTGTATCTCCCATGCATTTAGTCATGTGAAAAAAATGTCAATGTGCCTTCACTGGAGGAGACATGATATTTCCACACATAGAATTGATTCCACTGTGTTGGTAGCACGGTTGCACTATGTGGCCTGAACATCCCATCCAATTCAACATATGTACTAGCATGTGAAAAATAACAGTGAGGCCCTTTGATTTGGCTAGGTGGCAATGTACAACACATCTCCATAAGTTTGCAGCACTGAAGTGTTCACAATTGACAATGCACAAATATCCCATGTGTGACTCGTTCTATGCAAACCTATTTTTGTGCCCTCACCGTGTTGGCTCATGTGCAAACGTGTACCTACACTACTGAACCTCTCCAGGTATGCTGGCTAACTTGGTTGTGGGGGTGAAGGTTTATTTGTCAGAAGGTCCATGTGCCTGTACATCTGTTGTGTATATGTGTAATTGTCTCAATCCATATATGTAGCAATGTGCACTTCGCAATATTGTCACATCAATATGTGTTTTTAGCACAGTCCACTTCCTTATTGCTAGCGGGCAATGTCACCCCAGGAGTGATGCGAGATGCTGGTACTGCCTCAATGATTCCATGTCACCTTCATTAGAGTCATCACCACCATGCTATGTGTCTCATGGTGTTTGACCTGCAGAGAAACACATTACACATCCCTTCCACAGTACGTATTGCTTGGAAGGGTGTGTGATTGAGTACTATTGATGTGATATTGTAAGATTCATCTTCCAAGTTGTACTGCCAGTTAAGGCCATGTCATTGTCACTGTGTGGTTTAAATTGGTCCCTTGTGGCTCTGGAATGGCATCTGTTGTTATTTGCATCTGTCATTTGTCCATAGGCGTGTATCCCATTGGGTCAGGATCTCAAACATGACTAGCAGGTCACAACCTCAGTGTCTTCCTGGCCACGTGTCCATGTAGTGGTGTATGTGTTGTATGTCCTACAGGGTTGCTGTGCTGTGTGTATATAACTAGGTTTCTGTACTTACCAACAAGTAGGCCAATTCCATATCGTCCATCCTGGAAGTGTTGATTGATGGTGCAGTGGCGGAAGATGAATGAATCATGTACACTCCCAGGATACTTTGCCACAATGTTGGTGATCAATCCCCTGTTATCCACAATGGCCTGCATATTGATGGAGTGTGTGGGCTTCCTTTTGGGGTATAGATGCTCGGTTGCAGCAGGTGGCACAATCCATAGATGTGTGCAGTCAATGGCACCAAGCACATGTGGGAAGCCATTGATTTGAAAGAAGCCCTGCTTGGTCTCCTGCTGCTTCTGCTGTGTGTTGGGGAAGCTGATGTGGCGGGGTGTGAGGGAGATGAAGGCATCCAATACCTTGAGTAGGAAGGCAGAGAATGAGGGCTGTGAGATCCCGGCAACCGGGGCACCAGTGGTTTGAAGAGAGCCACTTGCCAACATGTGGAGGACACCTAGCAGTTTGGTCTCTGGTGGAATGATGTTGGGTGCCTGCAAGCTGGGTGCCAACTGTGGCTCAATGTGGCGCAGCAGCTGCTGTATGGCTTGCCAGTTTAGTCACTACATCTGGATGATGTCATGTTCCCTGAGGCCCTGAAGGGTTGTCCTGGCCCTGAATATCCTCTCCTGCCTTCTGCATTGCCTTTGGGGTCCCTGCTTGTCTGGTGGAAGCTGCTGCTGTTGGTACTGTGCTCTGCGTCTTCGTGCATGCTGGATGAATAGCACTTCCATGTCTTCCTTTTGGAGCTCTAATGTTGCTTCTGTGTGTTTTCCTTAAGTACTGGTGTGTTTGCCCCATTTTAACACCTGCCCTGACCCAGGCGTTAATTTTTTACACAAATTGGGATGTGCACCATTTTTCGACTCCGCCTCCCAGCCGTGCACCATTTTTGTGCGGTTGGATAAATATGGTGCACGGGTGTTTAAGTAATTTTTGGGACGGGAACGTCTACCTTGCATGTCATTAACGCAAGGCCGTTTCACGCTTCCAGAAAATGACGCACACTGAGATATTTTGACGTTAGCGGGTCTAGCATCAAAGTATAAATATGGTGTTAGTTCTGTGCCGAATTTGCGTAAAAAAATGAAAACTGGCACAAGCAGAGTATAAATATGGGCCTTATTTACTAACCTGACTAACTCATGTAAAGATTTGAAAGAATTGAAGGAACCAGATGTTTGGGAAAAAGTTGGAAAAGGATTTGTTACAGTGGGAAATTGGCTTAGTAACATTTGGAATGGGGTATTATTAAAAATCATACAGGGAATATTAATTGTGATCACTTCCATATTAGGATTATGGGGTTCATGTAAATTGTGTCAAAAGTTTAAATTGAAAAGTTCTAAAAATAATCAGAGGAGGGAAGAATGAAACAGGGAAGGAATCTATAGGGAAGATCTGAGAAAAAGACAAAATACTGAAGAAACAGAGTTGTGAAAGTTATTGATGGTAAAGTAGTGTGATGACATATTTAGTCATCAGAGGAGGGTTTACTAGAGCAAATATATTAATTAGAAATCATTAATGAATGTTTATGTATTTTGAATAATGAAAAATTTAGAAATTGATTAACGTAGAAAAAATAATGTGCACGTTTGAAAATGTGCCCTCGAAGAGTGGCTACCAAAATGTACAAATTATATTAAAAAGTGACTAAAACATGTGAATTATAGAAAATGTCTTAAAATAATGTAGTAGTATGTCATATTGAGATATATAACGTATGTTTTGCATTATACTGTAGAGCTTAACTTAGCCAAAGTTGTGGTCTAGTTTTGCCAGGCCTCGTGCAGAAGCCGAATATTAATGTTCAATGTAGAAATGCCGATGTGCTGAACTGACCATGAACTGCTCGTTGTTTAATAAAATCTGTTCAGCTAGAATCCTATGCATGAACCGGTGGATAGGAGATGAGGGAAACAAAATTTGTATCAAGGACTGTGTAAAGCATTCAGAGTTTACCTTCCCAGGACTTAAACAATAGAGAGACTGACTGGAGAAGAAGATGCAACATTTTCGATACCTGACGAGCCGGATGATGAGAACATCTTAAAGTGAACCAATCCACTATATGGGAACTGTGTAATGCTAGAACTCTTAGATTTGAATTAGATAATTTATTGGGTAAAGGAAAATCGTTTGATTAATTGACCAATTAGAAATTGGGGGAAAGTCTGGGTGACTTTGATATAATGACATGACAGAAGAGGAGAGTTCAGCTGTTCGGTGCAGATGTTCGAAGAGAGACTACGAGAACTAAGAGATTTGAGATTCGGTCATTGGGCTCATGCTCCTGAGAGCCTGATGCGATGCTGATCGATTGATGACCTAAAGACGATATGCTATGACAATGTGACTGAATTACTATTGTGCCTTTTCTTTCTAGGTACCAACTGCGCTGTCTAAATAGTCTTTCTCTTAGCTAGATGTTTTTCCAAATTTGTGTTCTAAACTGTTTTCGCATGAAGTCCCACATGCTAATGCTAATCTGGGTTAGGTAAAGTTCTTATTCTGAAGACAATGAGATATATAATGACAACTGATTGACGGACTGATTTGCTGAACTCTGCTACTCATGTTGACATATTCACCTTTGATTCATATGCTGGCTTATGCTCAAGCGTTAGAATGTATTTTGTCTCAAGTTTTTATTAGATTATGTTATTGTTGGTCACTATTGAATTAATCTTGATTTGATTTGAATAAAGTTTGAATTAATCCCATGACTTAGTATTGTAACTAATAGGAAATAAAATTGCTAAAACGTATATGTGTTGTGGTAATTCATGACTGAAATATAATGGAGTGATGCTGTTAACTGCTGATTAATGATTACCTTAAGGATTATTGATTATTGATGAACATTGGTTACACCATAGCTAGGATACTCCATGCGAATCGAAAGGTTAATCAACATATACGCGTCCCCTTTTACGTTTACTTATTAAGGACCAGGTGCGCTAGCACACGAAATGCCCCCAAAACACCATGTGAACACATCGATATGTTTTTCTGTAAAGTGCCTAGGTGTGAATTTTGGCCTCTAGCTCAGCCAGCAGCTACGGAAACCTGCCAAGCCTGTACATTTTTTTTAAGTAGACAACTAGGGGATTCCCGGGTGGGGTAACTTGTGGAACTCTCAATGCTTTCTGTCACCCAAAATCATTTGATCACCTCAAAACTGGGTTGAACAAAAAAAAACACTCTCCTCACATTTTGGTGCTGCAAAGTTCTGGAATCTGAGAGAGCCACAAACGTCCATCTACCCAGTATTCCCCCAAGTCTCCCAAAGAAAATGGTACCTCATTTGTGTGCGTCTGCCTAGTGCCCACAACAGGAAATGCCTCAAAACACAATAAGAGCACATCACATTTTTCCAATGAAAACGGATGTGTTTTTTTGCAAAGTGCCTAGCAGGTGTAAGTGACCACTCCTCCCCTCCCTCCTAGCACAGATGGCTCATCAGGATATGCAGGCTTCTACACCCCAGCTCCCTTTGTGTCACTGTCTAGTGTGAGGTGCAACCAGCCCAACTGTCAAACTGACCCAGACAGGGAATCCACAAACAAGCCGAGTCACAAAAACAGTTTAAGCAAGAAAATGCTCACTTTCTAAAAGTGGCATTTTCAAACACATAATCTTAAAATCAACTTTACGAAAAGATATATTTTTAAATGGCGAGCTCAGAGACCCCAAACTCCATGTCTATCCGCTCCCAAAGGGAATCAACACTTTAATCATATTTAAAGGTAGCCCCCATGTTAACTTATGGGAGGGACAGGCCTTGCAACAGTGAAAAACAAATTTAGCAGTATTTTACTCTCAGGACATATAAAACACATTACTATGGCCCTCATTACAACCCTGGAGGTAAATGCTGCCTACCGTTGTGCTGACAGTCGCCAACATACCGTGACCGCGGCGGTATACCGCTACGGGATTTATGACCCACACAGAGAAATCCGCCACTATACAGACACCGACAAGTCCGCCAGACCAAAGGTCAGTGATAAATTGGCGGTACCAAAACCCACACCGTTACGCCAACAGGAATACTCCCACAGTATCAGGACCCATGAATCACCGCGGCGGACTTTGAACCACTGTAAACCATTGGCGGTACACACCGATGCGCTCAAAATACACACACACACTTACAAAACACCACCACATTGGACAATTCAAATTACATTCACCTGACACACATACACACACCACACCCACACACCCAATCCAATATAAAACACACACCCACATTACCCACAACCCTTTCAACAAAAAAAAAAAAGATTGCCAAGAGAGAGACACAAGCCAGGAGCACCCATTCAATCTGAGCCCCAGAACACCATCACCCATACACCATCCACACACCTCACAGCACACACCCCAACATATCACCCCACACATCCTCACACATATCACTCACACCACATCCATGGCACCCCAAAGACACCCCAAGTTTTCAGAGGAGTAGCTAACGGTCATGGTGGAGGAAATCATCCAGGTAGAGCCACAGCTATTCGGATTACAGGTGCAGCAGACATCCATTGCTAGGAAGATAGAGCTATGGCGGAAAATCGTGGTCAGGGCCAACGCTGTGGGACAGCACCTCAGAACAAGGGATGACATCAGGAAGAGCTGGAACGCCCAACGGGGGAAGGTGCGTTCTGTGGTTGCAAGACACCAGGTAGCTGTACAGAGGACTGGTGGTGGACCCCCACCTCCTCCCCAACAACTAACAACATGGGAGGAGCACGTTTTGGCAATCATGCATCCTGAGGGTCTTGCAGGAGTAGCAGGAGGACTGGACTCTGGTAAGTCAAATCTTTACCACTATATCCCCCACCCTACCTGCATGCCATCACAAACTCCTACCCCACCCTCATCCCCATCACTCCAACCCCTCGCATATACTCCACTATCACAACCCACCCATCCCAATACCAAGCCCTGCATTCCACAACAATCCATGGACCCCCATCCCAGACCTGCATGGACACCCATCACCACAGCATGCCCATTAGACAGAATCACCTAGCCCACAAAATCACCATGCACACAAGGCAAAGCTTACAGGGCAATCACAACCATAAAGGGAAACACACCCATGCACAAGATGCCACACGCAGATACAATAACACTGCATTTGCATCCCCACAGGACCCCTACTCAACGTCACCGGAGAGAAGTTGCCAGCAACATTCAGTCCCCCCAGAGGAGGCCCACAGTGATTACATCAGCTCTGCACGCCTGGATGACGATGACCAACCTGGCCCATCAGGGACCTCTGGACAGTTGGTGACCCTGCCTCAGTCCCAAACCACCACAGAGCCTCCCCCCTCAGGAAACACTCCCACAGCACCCACCCAGCGGGCCCATGCCACTGTCCCCAGGACACGTCAATCAGCAGTGTGTCCACCACTACAGGTACCCCAGGACACCCCACAAACACAGGACGATCAGGGACCTGGGGTCAGTGGCAGTGGGCAGACGGTTCAGGGGACAGAGGCACAGGACAACAGGGAAGCTCGGAGGACTACTGTACGACAGGGGGAGGACAGGCCCAGGGGACCCAATCTCCAAGAGGCACTCACCAACATCCTGGGAGCATACCACCATTCCCAGGAGACGATGGGCCAGATACTGGCCAAGTTGCAGGAGACCCAGTGGCTGAAGGAGGGACAGTACCTGGGGATCAGGGAGGACCTCAAACACATCTACCCCATCCTGGTCACCATTGCAGGAGTGCTGGCTGACATGGCCAACACCATGAGGGAGGCAGTGGTACAACAATGGGCCCCTGACACTAGCCACACCGAAGAATAGCCCTCCACCTCCGCCGGCGCTAGTAGACAGGAGGCCGCACCACAGGAACAACAAGCCACCAGCACCCCAACCCCTGCAGAAGGCGAACCACCCCGCAAATGGCCCCTGAGATCCAGGCAGAAGACAGAGAACATTGCCAAGACCCCCGCCAGGAAATAAGACTCTCCTGATTGTCACCCTTCTGTCCCACTCTGTCACCCTGTCCACCTTGAACTGCCATTACTCCCCTTCCTATGCCCCACTGGACAATGCACCTGTGACACCAAGACAGTGGACTCTAACTGGACATTCCTCCACAATGACCCTGGCCCATTGCACATCCCCCTCTACTTATGAGCACTTAAATAAACACCCTTGGAACAAATACAGATCTGGAGTCTGTCAAATGGTTGAAAGATGTATTAGTACAACATTCTGAAAACATTGCGAATCATATGTGCAGTTATATATACATTGGTATGACCTTTAGTGGGCAGCAGTAAACATAACAGGAGCCAGAGTGGGCCACAAAAATCTGAAAATAGAGATGCCAAAGGGTACAGTAAGTGACCATAGACATAATGAAATCAGGCTGCCATGTACAATGTCCAACAGAAAACTGAAAAGTAAAGTGAAGTTACAGTGTCTTACCTGTGTGTCACTGGTGCTGTATGATATTACTTCTGTTGTCCACATCTTCTTCATCTGCCTCCTCTTCCTCACTGTCCACAGGTTCCATCGCTGCCACAAGACCATCTCCAGGCTCATCCTCCGGCAGAAAAGGCACCTGGCGTCTCAACATGCAATGATGATCTGGCACACCTTCTTGGGTGAGTAGTACAGGGATACACCTGTCAGAAGGAGGCACTGGAACCTGGCCTTCAGGAGGCCAAACGTTCTTTCAATGATCCTCCTTGCTCGCCAATGTGCCTCATAGTAACATTCCTCTGCCCTTGCCCTGGCATTCCTCACTAGGGTCAGTAGCCATGAGAGGTTGGGGTAACCAGAGTCACATGAAAACATTGAGGGACAACTGTTAGACATACACTAACCCTTAGGGACAACCCCATACCCAGACACCAACACATACTGGGTGGGGACCTTGGGCTCAACTATTAGCCACACCCGGTGCCTCTATTTTCTATTCCTGAACACTTGTTCATTTCTCTGGGGGGGGGAGAAATGCTACATGTGTACCATCAATGGCACCAATGATGTTGGGGATATGTCCCAGGACATAAACATCAGCTTTCACTGTCGCCAAATCCTCCACCTGTGGGAATACAATGTAGCTGCGCATGTGTTTAAGCAGGGCTGACAACACTCTGGTCAACACGTTGGAGAACATTGGCTGAGACATCCCTGATGCCATGGCCACTGTTGTTTGGAAGGAATCACTTGCCAAGAAAGGGATCACTGACTGGACCTGCACTAGAGGGGGGATACCTGTGGGCTGGCGGATAGCTGACATCAGGTCCGGCTCCAATTGGGCACACAGTTCTTGGATTGTGGCCTGATCAAGTCTGTATGTTAGTATAATGTGTCTGTCCTCCATTGTCGCAAGGTCCACCAGGGGCCTGTATACTGGAGGATGTCTCCATCTCATATTCATCCTCAGCGGTTGAAGCCTATGGAGAAAAACGGTGAGCAGAGGGTCATAATCACACATCTATTGCAATAACGAAGCATTTCTACATTTACAGAACCAGTATGTGAATCCGAGAGTTAGTTTCTGTGCCAATGTCTGCTGTGACGCAGTTAGGTGCCATGGCCTGTGCCCCCCTGAAATGGCGGCTGCCTGACCTGTGAGGAGGGACAAGTGGAAATGAGGTAATTCCGCTGGCATTGTGTGCCGTTGCGGTAGGCGGTTGACGACCGTCACGCAACTTCGCATTGGTTATCATTGGGCCCTATGGGTTCCAGGAGCCAATGGCGATGTATGCCGGCGGTGCCGGTACGCACTGCCGCGGACGTGACCGCCATTTTTTATCTATTCACTCACTTGCTACCTGACCTTCAACAGGAGAGGACCTACACTGCAAGTGCTGCTGTGGCCTGTGTCTGGAAGCGACAGTGTCTCATGTGTCTGGGGAAAAGGGCCCCTGCGCCTTCACTGCGGAGGAATTGGAGAGACTGGTGGATGGGGTCCTACCCCAGTACACATTACTCTACGGTCTTCCAGACAAACAGGTGAGAACATTGGGAGCATGATGCGTGGGCCATGAATGTTTGGAGTGCTGTGTGTGTAAGCCACATGTAGGGGGGGCTGAAGCGTCCTGGCCAGAGTGCTGCATGTATGGTGGTCAATGTATGTGCATCAGGGAAAGGGAGGGATATGGTGGGCCATGAGTGTGACGGCCCAGACGGTTAACTAATTCCCTTTTCTGCTGTCTTTTTCCTGCAGGTCAGCGCCCATCAGAAAAAGGGTATTTGGCGTGCCATCGCCAAGGAAGTGCGGACCCTGGGGGTCTTTGACAGGCGGAGCACCCACTGCCGCAAATTGTGGGAGGACCTGCACCGCTGGGCATGGAAGACGGCGGAGGCCCAGCTGAGGCTGGCCTCCCAACGAGGAAGGGATGCCCTGACCCCCCTGATTTTCCGCATCCTGGCGGTGGCCTATCCGGAGTTGGATGGGCGCTTGAGGGCATCACAGCAGCCACAAGGGGGTGAGTACAAATTCGGATTCATTACTTTGCACGCGTTAAGGTTTTACCTGGGTGGGGATGTGGACTGTGGATGCCCCTAGGCCAGGGCGAACATGGCAGGATAGGTCCCTTGTTGGGCAGGCTCTGAAGCACTCCAACCCCAATAGTGTTATTAGGCATCTACTACTGGTCAGGGTCCTGTTTGTTTCAGGTGTGCAACTGATGGTGTTAGGCTTTGTACCCCATGGGCTGGTGACTAGCATTGTAACTGGTAGTGCATGGAATAGTGTATAGGGCTGTTCCCTGTGAGTTGTGTATGCCTCTGTCTCTCCCCCCCTTTTTGTTTTGTCACCCTGTCCTTGTGTGCATTAGCATCATCTGGCGGAGGAGCAGAGGCACCGGCAATGGAGGGAGCTGCATCCCACATCGGCCTGGAGGCCGAATCCACCGACGGTGAGGGCACCAGTGGGACGGAGGGCGAGGGGAGCACCACGACTGGGACAGGAGGGGACACCACAGACAGCAACTTCTCCTCCGATGGAAGCTTCCTGGCGGTGGCGGACACCTCTGTGCCCACCCTAACAACAGGTACAGCCGCCACCCCCCTACCAGCACCGCCCTCCCAGCAGCCCTTCAGCGTGTTTCCCGTGCCCACTCACCCAGGAGGGTGGGCATCTCCTTTGCCCCAGGCAACTCAGGCCCTGCCCCAGTCAGCCCTGCTGCCCTCAGTGAGGAGGCTATTGACCTCGTGAGATCCCTCACTGTTGGGCAGTCAACCATTCTGAATGCCATCCACAGTGTCAAGAGGCATTTGCAACAAACAAATGCATACCTGGAGGGCATTCACTCTGGTGTGGCGGCCCAACAGAGAGCATTTCAGGATCTGGCCTCTGCACTGATGACAGCCATTGTCCCTGTACCAAGCCTCCCCCCTCCAACTTCCTCTACCCAGTTCCAATCCCCTCAACCCCAGCCTATCCCAAGCACACTTTAAGACCAGCATTCACCCAAATCAACACACAGAAGTGGCTCTGGCAAACACAAGCACCACACTTTGTCTCACAGGCACTCACACAAGCACCATCCCCATGTAGACATACCAACATCCAGTGCCTCCACTGTGTCCCCCTCCTCGTCCACCTCTCACCTAGTAGCGTCTCCACTCACACCTGCTTGCGCTACATCTTCATCCACTACCTCCATCACCAGCACGCCCATCACTACACACCCCTCACTGGCCGTTACCACCCCCACATCCATGCACACGTCCCCTGTGTCCTCTCCCACTGTGTCTGTGACCCCTCCTCTCAAGGTACACAAACGCAAGCACCCACCCACCCAACAGCCATCCACCTCACAACAGCATCCAGCCCATGCACCTGCACCCAAACTCAGCAGACAGACACCTCCTACAACCACTCCCTCTTCCTCCACTCCCAGATCTTCTCCCTCTTCCCGCCCCAGTGTCCCTAAGAAGCTTTTCCTGGCAAACATTGACCTCTTCCCTACCCCCCGTCCTTCCCCTCGGGCCAGGGTGGCCAAAACCCAGCCCAGCACCTCAGCTACCAAGTCAACGTCCGCTGTGGTTCCTGCAGCTGTCAGAGGCTCAAAGGAGGCACCCGTCAGCCCAGCCAATGTGCCACTAACCCCTGCCAAGGCAAAAACCATTCGGCCACCTGGCAAGGTGAAGAAGGGGACAGAATCCAGCAAGGGGAAGGAGCCACGACCACCCAGCAAGACCATCTCAAAGACTCCAGCTGCCAGACCCAAGGTGGCACCACCATCTGCCAAGGTGAGGAAGGGACACAAAACACTAGGCAAGGCACTTCAGCCATCCGAGGCTGCAGGTGAAGGCCTGGTGGCTACCAGCACAACCGCCAGCACCGCCGCAAGCACTGCCACCTGCACCGCCACCTGCACCGCCGCAAGCACCACTACTGTCAGCAGCAGCAGCCCCAGTGGGCAGCCGTCCGAGGCTGCAGGAGAAGGGCTGGAGCCTCCCCCCAACACTGGCAGCACCGGATCCTGCACCGCGGCCAGCACCGCCACCTGCACCGCCGTAAGCACCTCTGCAAGCCCCACCGCAAGCACCGCCACCTGCACCGTTGACAGTAGCACCACTGCCAGCAGCAGCAGCCCCAGTAGGCAGCAGTACGAGGCTGCAGGAGAGGCGCTGGAGCCTCCCTCCACCACTGGCAGCACCAGCACTACCACCACTGTGCAGCCATAGCCGCCTCCGGATGGACTCTAGCCCTGTCTCCAGGGACTATCATGCATCCTGGTCACTGCAAATCTTGTGGCTCAGACACCAAGGTGAGGGACTGTGAACTGCCACACCCCAAGTGTTGCATCACTGGGCACAGATCCCCATCCAGAACCAGTGGAGAAATGCATCCACTCACCCTATCCTTGGCAGGATGAAGCACACTGGGCACAAAGCCCCCTCCAGAACCAATGGAGAAGTGCATCCACTGACCCTATCCTTGGCAGGATGAAGCACACTGGGCACCCTTGGCAGGATAAAGCACACTGGGCACAAAGCCCGCTCCAGAACCAGTTGAAGAAGGCATCCACTCACCCTGTCCTTGGCAGGATGAAGCACACTGGGCACAAAGCCCCCTCCAGAACCAGTGGAGAAATGCATCCACTCACCCTATCCTTGGCAGGATGAAGCACACTGGGCACAAAGGCCCCTCCAGAACCAGTGGAAGAATGCATCCACTCACCCTATCCTTGGCAGGATGAGGAACACTGAGCACAAAGCCCCCTCCAGAACCAGTGGAAGATGGCATCCACTCACCCTATCCTTGGCAGGATGAAGCACACTGGGCACAAAGCCCCCTCCAGAACCAGTGGAGAAAGGCATCCACTTGAGGGACTGTGGCTTTGCACTCCCGAAGAGCAGGCAGTGGGCAAACCACTGACTTGAGAGACTGTGGCTTTGCACTCCCCAGGAGCAAGCAGTGGGAAAACCACCCACCTGAGAGACTTGAGAGACTGGCTTTGCACTCCCCAGGAGCAAGCAGTGGGCAAACCACCCACTTGAGGGACTTGAGAGACTGTGGCTTTGCACTCCCCAGTAGCAAGAAGTGGGCAAACCACCTACTTGAGAGACTTGAGAGACTGTGGCTTTGCACTCCCCAGAACCAGGCAGTGGACAAACCACCCACTTTACAGATTTGAGAGACTGTGGCTTTGAACTCCCCAGGACCAGGCAGTGGGCAAACCACCCACTTGAGAGACTTGAGGGACAATGGCCTTGCACTCCACAGGACAGCGCTGTGGGCATGCAGCCCCCTCCAGGAGCAGTGGCGTTGTCCCATCTTCCGGGTGAGGTGCCCCCCATTCCCTGTCCCCCTGAGGGGCCTGTGTGTTCTCGACCTGATGCCCCTGCAGTGTTCTCTCCGTATTGAGGCAGGAGTCAAGTGTGGGCTTGGCCTATGAGTTTTGGCCCAGTGGCCCACGGACATTTGAGTGGACAATGTACTGCCTTATGTACATATTCTATGTATTGTAAATATTGTTTTTAAATTTTTAATACATAGCTGACTATTTCTAATATGACACTCATTTGACTCAATTCCTTTTGTCCTTACGTTCTTCCAGAGGGTCACGGGGTGTATATGTAATGTTGATGCATGTTTGTGTGTATGGTGTTGGGGTGAGGGTGGGGGTGTTGCATGTAGCGTGTCACTCTCTTTTTCCTCCCCCCTCCCCTGTGTGCTAGGTGCAGTACTCACCGTGGTCGTCGCCCTTCGTACTCCTGGTAGATGAGGAGATGCACCAACATGGGTAACACCTGTAGTTCGGGCTCCATGGTGTCCCCAGTCCTTCCTTGGGTGTCGAGAGGTGAGTGGTTTCCCTTCTGTGTACTGGTTCCGCCGTGCTTTTGATGGCATTGGTATCACCCCAGAAAAGCTGGCGGATGGGCGGGATGTAATGTGGTGGGCGGTACATTGTCTTCTGCCTGTCTGTTGGCGGTTACCGCCGCGGTGTTTGTTGCTACCGCCGTGGCGGTAGGAGTGTTAAAGTGGCTGTCTGTGTGTTCTGCTTTCCTACATATCTCATATCAGAGCGTACAGAACCTCTCTGGAATGCACTTCTGAGTTCAAAGATGACCTTTATTGTTGTTAATTCTCCCCACCCACAAGTTCTTGAGAGACAAATTAGTAGATTTCAAGCACAAAGTAGTCGCAGCAAGAAAACAAAATATATCACAGTACTTCTCAGTTGCAATGTACACAGCAAATATATAATATATTCAAAGCAAAGCATGAAAGTCAAATTCATCACCGTATGAGCACGTAGGACCTATCTTCAGCTTCATCTTTCTGGGGTCTGCAAGTTGATGACTCCGGTCAACTGCGAGAAAGAGATTATCTACCCACACGGGAGACTGCCAACTGACGTCTAGCTCCAGCCTGAAGTCAAGCAGATTCGAATCTAACTCACTGTAGCCCAGAGTCATCCTTACAAAAGTGTGCCCCCTCCTCTCAGACTCTGGAAAACTACGCAAGCCTTTGGAGACTGGCCAGATCTCCTAGACTTCTCCTATTCCCAAGGCTGAGCAGAAAGGAAAACACCAAATGTACTCTCTCTTATCAGGTCTAGTCTGGTGTGAAGAAAACAGCTTGGTTCATCTTGTGGAAAAACACAGCTTGGAAGAATACAGACATCTGCGATGTTTCAACTGCAATGTCTAACTCCACGTCAAAGCCAATAGGCAGCTAACCTAAATATCAAATGTAATATCTAATATCATGTCAAAGCCAATAGGCAGCTGAGCTGAATACAAAATGTAATGTCTAATATCATGTCAAAGCCAATAGGCAGCTAAGCTGAATACAGAATGTAATGTCCAATGCCATGTCAAAGCCAATAGGCAGCTGAACTGAACAAAACATATAGGCCCTCATTACAACTTTGACGGGCGGCCGAAAGGCCGCCCGCCAGCCCAGGGGAAAACGACCTTCCCACCATGAAGCCGGCTCGTAATCGAGCCGGCGGAGTGGGAAGGTGCGACGGGTGCTACTGCACCCGTCGCGAATTTCACTGTCTGCTATGCAGACAGTATAATACAAGCGGGGCCCTCTTACGGGGGCCCCTGCAGTGCCCATGCCATTGGCATGGGCACTGCAGGGGCCCCCAGGGGCCCCGCGACTCCCCCTCCCGCCATCCGGTTCCCGGCGGGAGAACTGCCAGGAACTGGATGGCGGGATGGGGAGTCGGAATCCCCAAGCCGGTGCAGCAAGCTGCGCCGGCTTGGAGGATTCCTTGGGGGCAGCGGGAAACCGGCGGGAGACCGCCGGTTTCCCTTCTCTGACCGCGGCTAAGCCGCCGCGGTCAGAATGCCCCGTGGGGCACCGCCGGCCTGTCGGCGGTGCCACCGCGTCCCGCGGCCCTGGCGGTTACAAACCGCCAGGGTCGTAATGAGGGCCATAATGTGCTACTGGTGAACATTGAGCAACTAATATGCGCAGTGGTGAAACACAAAGTCATTGGTCAAACACAATTAATAGCATCACACTGTGTTGCCGGTTTCCGCCGTGGTCGTGATTCCATATTTTTTTACCACCGGCCTGTTGGCGGTATTACCGCCGCTTTAACACCGACTGCCAGGGTTGTAATGAGGTCCTATATGTCCTACCTTAACCATACACTGCAACCTGCCCTTGGGGCTACCTAGGGCCTACCTTAGGGGTGTTGACATGTAAGTAAAGGAAAGGTTTAGGCCTGGCAAGTGGGTGCACTTGCCAAGTCGAATTTACAGTTTAAAACTGCACACACAGACACTGCAGTAGCAGGTCTGAGACATGATTACAGAGCTACTTAGGTGGGTGGCACAACCAGTGCTGCAGGCCCACTAGTAGCATTTGGTTTACAGGCCCTGGGCACCTCTAGTGCACTTTACTAGGAACTTACTAGTAAATCGAATATGCCAATCATGGACAAACCAATTACATACATATTTTGTATAGGAGCACTTGCACTTTAGCACTGGTTAGCAGTGGTAAAGTGCCCAGAGTAACAAAAACAGCAAAAACTTAATCCAGCGCACATCAACAACCTAGGTAACAGTGGCAAAAAGTTAAGGGAGACCACGCAAAGGATGAAAAGTCTAACACGTGTCCCCCCAGCTGAAAGTGGGGAGCAACTACCCAACCTCATGGGAGTTCTCATCTCTAAGGTGGAAGAATCTGGACAGACTATCAGCACTGGCGTGTTCTGTACCAGGGCGGTGTTCCACTGTAAAGTCCATCCCCTGTAGGAAATGGACCACCTCAACAGTTTTGGATTCTCACCCCTCATCTGCATTAACCATCTGAGGGGTCTGTGGTCAGTCTGAACCCGGAAGTGAGTCCCAAACAAGTATGGCCTTAGCTTCTTCAGTGCCCAGACCACAGCAAATGCTTCACATTCTATGGCACTCCACCTACGTTCTCTGTGAAGTAACCTCCTGCTAATAAAGGCTACGGGTTGATCTAGGCCCTCTTCATTAAGCTGTGAGAGTACTGCTCCAATACCATGCTCTGAGGCGTCTGTTTGCATAACAAACTCCTGTGCACATGGCAGTCTTCAAGGAATCAAAAGCTGTCTGTCAAGCCTCTGTCCAGATCACCTTTTTCGGTTGCTTCTTAGAAGTCAGCTCAGTCAAGGGGGTAACAATGGTACCATATCACTTCACTAACCTCCTGTAGTAGCCAGTGAGACCTAAAAATGCTTTCACCTCAATCTGGGGTTTGGGAGTCTCCAAAGCCAGAATGGTGTAAATTTTTGGCTGTAGGGGTGCCACCTGGCCACTTCCTACCTGGTGTCCCAAGTACACAACAGAACCCTGCCCTATTTGGCACTTACGTGCCTTAATAGTGAGATCTGCCTTCAGCAGTGCATCTAACACCCTCCAGAGGTGTTGCAGATGTTCCTCCCATGTGGAATTAAACACAGCAATGTCATCCAGGTAGGCGGCACTGAACTCATCCAGCCCAGCCAACACCTAGTTGACCAACCTCTGAAAGGTGGCAGGGGCATTCTTCATCCCAAATGGCATCACATTAAATTGAAAGTGTCCATCTGGAGTAGAAAATGCTGACCTCTCCTTGGCCCCCTCAGTTAAGGCAATCTGCCAGTACCCAGATGTTAAGTCAAATGTACTGAGGTACTTGGCAGCTCCCAACAGGTCAATGAGCTCATCAGCTCGGAGGATGGGGTGTGCGTCAGTATTGCTGACCACATTGAGTCAGCGTAGTCCTCACAGAACCTGAGTTCTGGGGTGGTGCCAGGGGCAGCAGCCTTTGGGACCAATACCACTGGGCTAGCCCAAGGACTGCTGGAATGCTCAATAACCACTAGGGTTAACATTTTGGATACTTCATCCTTAATGCAAGCCCTGACCCTGTCATTCACCCTGTAAATTTTCTGTTTAATGGGTGGGCTGTCCCCAGTGTCCACATCATGTGTGCACAAGTGTGTCACCCCAGGGATCAGGGAAAACAGTGAAGCGAACTGTCCCAACACGTGGTGACAGTCACTCTGCTGCTCTTCAGTCAGGGAGGATCACTCCCTCCACAGACCCATCTTTTTCTCCGGGAGACAGGAGGTCAGGAAGAGGCTTAGGCCCTCATTACGACCCTGGCGGTTTGTAACAGGCCGGCGGTGCCCCGCGGGGCATTCTGACCGCGGCGGCTTAGCCGCGGTCAGAGAAGGGAAACCGGCGGTCTCCCGCCGGTTTCCCGCTGCCCCCAAGGAATCCTCCAAGCCGGCGCAGCTTGCTGCGCCGGCTTGGGGATTCCGACTCCCCCTCCCGCCATCCAGTTCCTGGCGGTTCTCCCGCCGGGAACCGGATGGCGGGAGGGGGAGTCGCGGGGCCCCTGGCATGGGCACTGCAGGGGCCCCCGTAAGAGGTCTCCGCTTGTATTTCACTGTCTGCATAGCAGACAGTGAAATACGCGACGGGTGCAGTAGCACCCGTCGCACCTTCCCACTCCGCCGGCTCGATTACGAGCCGGCTTCATGGTGGGAAGGTCGTTTTCCCCTGGGCTGGCGGGCGGCCTTTCGGCGGCCGCCCGCCAGCCCAGGGGAAAACTTGGAATGCCGGCCGCGGTCTTCAGACCGCGGTGCGGTATTCCTGCGGCGCAACTTTGGCGGGCGGCCTCCGCCGCCCGTCAAAGTTGTAATGAGGGCCTTAGTCTCCTCCTCCATACCATCATCTGTTGCAAGAAGCATGGACAGTTCAGTCCGCTCAAAGTGTGGCCTGAGGCGATTGACATGCAGGACTCTTAAAGGGTTCCTTGGAGACTGCAAGTCCACCAGATAGGTGACTTCACTCTTGCACTCCACCACCTCAAATGGCCCAGTCCGCTTATCCTGGAGCACACTAGGCTCCACTGGCGCCATCACCCACACTTTCTGACCAGGTTGAAACTCGACCATAGTGGCATTCTGGTCATACCACTGTTTCATATCCTCCTGGCTTGCTTCAAGGTTCTCCTGTGCGAGAGTCCTAAAGCGGGCAGTCTCTTTCTCAGTGAGTTTCTCAAAGCCAGCATGTAGCTAAATACATCATGGGTGGGTGTACTAGGAGCTTTCTCCAAAGCCTCCTTCACCAGACTCAAAGGTCCCCTCACAGGGTGGCCATAGATGAACTCAAAGGGACTAAACCCAAGTCCCTTTTGAGGCACCTCCCTGTAAGCAAACAGAAGGCATGGCAAGAGGACGTCCCACTTCCGCCGCAAGGGCTCTGACAGGCCCATGATCGTTCCTTTCAAGGTGCGGTTGAATCTCTCAACCAGACCATTACTTTGGGGGTGGTAAGGGATGGTGAACTTGTAGGTTACCTCACACACCTTCCACAGAGACTTCATATACGTTGATATGAAGTTGGTAACCCTATCAGATACCACTTCCTTGGGGAACTCTATGCGGGTAAAAACCCCCATCAAAGCACGACCCACCACAGAGGAAGTGATTGACCTCAGAGCAATGGCTTCTGGGTACCGGGTGGCATGGTCCACCGAGACCAGAATGAACTTGTTGCCCATGGCTGTCTTGGGATCCAGAGGCCCTACAATGTCAATACCTACCCTCTCAAAGGGAGTACGAACAACAGGTAAAGGTTGGAGGGGAGCCTTACATTTCCCCCCACTCTTGCCACTTGCCTGACATGTTTGGCAAGCCCTGCAATGTGCATCTGAGTGCCTGCGCATTATGGGCTAGTAAAAGTGGGGGACAAGCCTTTCAAAGGTCTTGTCCCCCCAAAGGTCCAGGTAAAAGCACATCATGAACCATCCCCAGTAGGAAGGCCCTGAAGCACTGGGGTACCACCAGCACATGGGCTGACCCAGGCTCAGGAACCTTAGGCTCACTCTACAGGAGGTCATCCTCCCAATAGATCAGGTGCGATCCTGGCTCCTTGCCAGCCGCCTGGTCTGCAGCCTGCTGCTGTAAACCCTCCAGAGTAGGGCATGTCCTCTGTGCTGCACAGAATGCTTCCTTGGTGGGCCTCCCTTCCTGCTGCCACTGTGACAGCTCAGGGATCTCACCCAGTTCAGCCACCTCTTCCTCTGTAGGCTCTGGGGCATCACCCTCAGGCTCTGCCTCCTCCCAGACCGTGGGAACTTCTGGGGCCGGTTTCCTGTGCCCCTTGCCCTTCCTCTTCTTGACGGTCCCCTGGGTCACTGTTTCAGGCTCCAGGGGCTCTTGACCAACCTGACGGGCTGCCATTAACCGGGTGGATATGCATACCCACCCAGGCAGACCCAACATCTCCAAGTGAGACCTGTGTTCCACCTCCTTTCAAGGGGAATCCTCCAGGTTATTGCCTAGCAAACAATCTACAGGCATGGTTGGACTCACAGCTACCTTCAAGGAACCTGAGACCCCCCTCCCCATTCAAAGGGAACCTGTGCCACTCTGCACAGGTGCTCTGAGTTGTCCACTGCAACTACTTGGTAAAGCACCCGGGGATCAATCTGCTCTTCAGACACCAGCTAACTCCTCACTGTAGTCACACTGGCTCCAGCATCTCTCAGAGCCTCCACCTTCTGTCCATTGATGGTCACCCACTGCCTGTACTTTTTAGTGTTCTCAGGCACGAGGATTCTCTAAACCTAAAGGGTCATCTCAGCTGGCTCCAACCTACCTGGAATCAACTCCTCCCCAAGAGCTACACTAGCCAAACCCTGAGGCTGCTCACCAGTGAGTGCTGGTGTACTCTTGGGGCATTTGGAGTCCCCCCTCACATGACCCACTTGGTCACATGCATAACACTTACATGGGGGTCCGCCTGCCTCTGGCTTCCCTGTGGAGAACCATGGCTTCCTCTCACTGGGGCGGTTCGGAATCTTCACCCTGGGAATCAGTTTGGGGCCCTTTAGAGAAATCCCCCTGTTTACCCCTACTCCACCTTTCTTCTGAGAGGGACCCTGCCCACCCTTGGCGTGGTCTACCCCATACCTCTTTTGGACCCTGGTGCTCTCCCAGTGGTCTGCTTCCTGGGAAAGCTTCCTGGGATCAGTCAGGTTGCTGCCAATCAGGTGCTGGTGCAGCTCTGGAAAACATAAACTGTACAAGTGCTCCCAAGCAATCAGATTGTAAAGCCCCTTATACGTTGTTACCTTACTGCCCTTCACCCAACCATTAAGTAACCTGCAAAAAAAATCAACACATTCCAACCATGTTTGGGATTCCTCCTTCTTATAGGACCTAAACTTATCCTTATACTGGTCAGGGGTGAGACTATCTTGTGAGTAGGGCATCCTTGATGATAGTGTAGGTGAGAGTCTGAGCATCCCCTAAGGTTGTCAGTGTATCCCTCCCCTCTACCTCAAAGTGCTTCCACAAGCCTGCCCCCCCAATGACCTTCAGGGACCAGATTCATGTGGCGAGCAAACTCATACCCCTTGAACCACAAGTATATGTCATCCTCTCTTTTGTAATCCTTCACAAGATCTTTAGGAATGTGCACCCTCCTCTCAGGCTGCACTGTGATGTGGCTGCCACCATCCCTACTAGACTGGCTCCTCTGATCCAGCTCACTTAAGCTGAGCTCATGAGCCAACAACTTTTTCTCCTCTATGGCCATCCTCATTTTCTCCAACTCCCTCTGGTGCTCCCTCTCTGCCTGTCCGTCCTTCAATTCTTCAGGGGTCAGACCCTTAGATGAGACACTGCTACCTACCCTGGAGACCCTCTCCTTGAACATAAAAGGGACCACCCACAATAGCATTGTCTATGGAATGATCTTCCTCCTCCTCATTCTCCTCATCCTCTGTGTGCCCTTCAGTGCTCTTGGCTGTCACCGAGGCCTTCAGCGCATTTTGCAGCTCCTCCTTCTTAATGGGACAGTCAAAACTTTTTTAGAACTGCTTCAACTGAGCCCTTGTATAGCTCTCTAATTTCTCTAGGTCAAAAGCAGCTTCAACTGATGCATCTCCAGATTGGGACATGATGAAAAGCCAACAGTCAGTCAGTCAGTCAAATAACTTTATTCGGCAATTGCCATAAAAGTGCAAACCAGAACACATTCACCGATCAATAAATAATATAAAACAGAAATAAAACTTAAAAACCATCACTAAAAACATTGCATAAGCATCCGATCTGAAACCCCTTGACATAAACAGATAAATATAAGAAACATGATTAAAATCACAAAATCAGAAAAGTACAAGTATTAGCTTAAAATGATAAACTATACGTGCATGTATAAATTTTTAAAATAGAGTAGGCCTTTTCCTAATACTTAAAGAAGCTGTAACAAAATCTAATACATGATGACAAATTTGAATATCTGGCAATCTCTGGAGATATAGTAGAGCTTCCTTGTAGTGAATGGGTCTAAGAGGACGTAAAATGGGTAGAATAAAAGCCCCTCTAGGAGCAGCATATAAAGGGCAAAAAAGAAGAAAATGCGAGGTACTCTGAGTTGATTTGGAATCACCGGGACAAAGTGGTAAATCCTTTTTCCAGAAACATGGTTCGGGGAAAGCTACCTTAAAATGAATTAGATTAAGGGGGTCATTCTGACCCTGGCGGTAAAATCCGCCAGGGCCAACGACCGCGGGAGCACCGCCAACAGGCTGGCGGTGCTCCCATGGGCATTCTGACCGCGGCGGTACAGCCGCGGTCAGAAACGGAAAACCGGCGGTGTACCGCCGGTTTCCCGCTGCCCTGGGGAATCCTCCATGGCGGCGCAGCTTGCTGCGCCGCCATGGGGATTCCGACCCCCATACCGCCATCCTGTTCCTGGCGGTTTTGGCCGCCAGGAACAGAATGGCGGTATGGGGTGTCGTGGGGCCCCTGGGGGCCCCTGCAGGGCCCATGCCAATGGCATGGGCACTGCAGGGGCCCCCGTAACAGGGCCCCACAAAGATTTTCAGTGTCTGCCATGCAGACACTGAAAATCGCGACGGGTGCAACTGCACCCGTCGCACCCCTTCCACTCCGCCGGCTCCATTCGGAGCCGGCATCCTCATGGAAGGGTGTTTCCCGCTGGGCTGGCGGGCGGCCTTCTGGCGGTCGCCCGCCAGCCCAGCGGGAAACCCAGAATACCCGCGGCGGTCTTTTGACCGCGCAGCGGTATTCTGGCGGTTCCAGCCAGGCCGGCGGCTTCTGCCGCCGGCCGGGGTCAGAATGACCCCCTAAGTCTGAAAAGTGTTAAAAGAGAAATTATTCTAAAACTTGAAAACCAAGTCAAATAGGGTTCAAGGCATGGAACAGTCACAATCCGAGAGTAGGGATCGAAAGATTTCAATTTCAGGGAACTATAAAATCTCAGCTCTGATATATGCTTGGAATAAGTAGACTTCAAGACAGACCTAGAGTTTGTAGTTAACAAATGGGGTTCATCAAACATGTACCTAAGCCCTAGGTTCTCAAAAGAGTTTCGCAGAAACATAAGCCAGGGAATCCTATTTGAATTTTCCAATTGTAGGCAATCAGAAATGTAGTCATGGACAAGTTTTGTCATAGGGTTTATCCAACATCTAATCCAGAGCAGTAGGGGAGCTATAGAGACCCTATCCTCTAAGAAGCGCTAGCCAACTTCTTCATGGTAGATGATGTTTGCGATGCATTTTGGAACCAACAGTAATCTACGCAGGAATTTATTTTCAACGCTCTGGAGAGAGGAAAAGCCAACAAAAGGGCAAAGTTCCAAAAGGCAGAAAACAAGTTCCCAATGAAGTTCAGAAGTCAATCAAAGATTACCAAAAAAATGGATGTAGGGAAAAATCCAAGAAAAAGAGAAAAAGCAAATATCACAAGACAAGTAGTATGTGGTCACGTGGTGGTCTGCACTCAAAACAGTAGTGTACACTTAATCACTGTATGTCAAGTACAAATAAAAGTCCAATCCCAACCGCTGATCAAGAATGTTAGAAATGGGGTCTTTGGGTGGCAGTCAGGTTACCCCCTGTCCAAGCAAGGACCCTCACTCTATTGAGGGTAAAAGAGAATCACCCTCAGCTAAACCCGCTCGCCCCCTTGGTAGCTTGGCAAGAGCAGCAGGCTTAACTTCAGAGTGCTAGGTGTAACGTATTTATACCAACACACACAGTAACTTAATGAAAACACTACAAAATGACACAACATAGGTTTAGAAAAATAGAGAATGTTTATCTAAACAAAACAAGACCAAAACGACAAAAATCCACAATACACAAGTCAAGTTATCAATAAAAATGCAAAAAGAGTCATCATGTAATTTTAAACACAGCGCTAACGCTGTTATCGTGAAAATGTACCTTGGGCGTGTCAAAAATAACCCTGCAAGGGCGAGTGTGCGTCAAAAAGGGCTTGCGATGCGTCAATATCACTCACGAGCGAGACTTTGCGTCATTTCTCCTTCAGTCGAGTCAGCGTGCTTCGCTCTTCTCTCCGCAGGAGAGTGGTTCATCGATCCGGACAGCACTCTTGGGTTCAGACAGGCCTTGCGTTGCTTTTACACGCCCAGCGGTCTTTGTGTCAGAAATCCAGCCGCACGATGATCCGAAAACCACACAGCCAGGTTGCGATCTCACCAGCCTCCGTCAGCGATGCTGCGCGTCGTTTCTCCACCAGCGGGCGTCGATCTTCCAGTCACGTTGCAGGCGAGCATTGATTTTCAGCCGCGAAGCCAGGGGCGTGTCGATTTTTTAGCTGCAGATTGGAGTTGTGTCGATCTTTTCAACGCATAGCGGTTGGTGCGTGGATTTCTCACTCTTGGTCTGCCAGCTTCTCCTTTCAGGGTCCCAGGAACTGAATGGGCACCACTTGGCAGAGTAGGAGTCTCAGCAGAGGCTCCAGTTGCTGGCAGAGAGAAGTCTTTACTGTCCCTGAGACTTCAAACAACAGGAGGCAAGCCCTAAATCAAGCCCTTGGAGAGTTCTTCACACGATGGAAGGCAACACAAAGTCCAGTCTTTGTCCTCTAGCACAGGCAGAAGCAGCAACTGCAGGATAGCTCCACAAAGCACAGTCACAGGCAGGACAGCTCTTCTTCCTCAGCTCTTCAGCTCTTGTCCAGGCAGAGGTTCATCTTGGATTCCAGAAGTGTTCTGAAGTCTGTGGCTTTGGGTGCCCTTCTTATACCCATTTTGCCCTTTGAAGTAGGCTTACTTCAAATAAAAATCTCTCTTGTTTGTGAAATCCTGCCTTGCCCAGGCCAGGCCCTGCCCCAAACACACACCAGGGAGTTTGAGACTGTATTGTGTGAGGGCAGGCACAGCCCTTTCAGGTGTGAGTGACCACTCCTCCTCTCCCTCCTAGCACAGATGGCTTATTAGGATATGCAGACTACACCCCAGTTCCCTTTGTGTCACTGGCTAGTGAGAGGTGCAACCAGCCCAACTCTCAAACTGACCCAGACAGGGAATCCACAAACAGGCAGAGTCACAGAAATGGTTTAAGCAAGAAAATGTTCACTTTCTAAAAGTGGCGTTTTTAAACACACAATCTTAAAATCAACTTTACTAAAAGATGTATTTATAAATTGTGAGTTCAGAGACCCCAAACTCCACATGTCTATCTGCTCCCAAAGGGAATCTACACTTTAATCATATTTAAAGGTAGCCCCCATGTTAACCTATAAGAGGGACAGGCCTTGCAACAGTGAAAAGTGAATTTAGCAGTATTTCACTGTCAGGACATATAAAACACATTACTATCTGTCCTAACTTAACCATACAGTGCACCCTGACCTTGGGGCTACCTAGGGCATACCTTAGGGGTGTCTTACATGTAAGAAAAGGGAAAGTTTAGGCCTGGCAAGTGGGTACACTTACCAAGTTGAATTTACAGTTTAAAACTGCACACACAGACACTGCAGTGGCAGGTCTGAGACATGATTGCAGAGCTACTTAGGTGGGTGGCACAACCAGTGCTGCAGGCCCACTAATAGCATTTGGTTTACTAGTAAATCAAATATGCCAATCATGGAAAAACCAATTACATACACATTTTGTGTAGAAGCACTTGTGCTTTAGCACTGGTTAGCAGTGGTAAAGGGCCTAGAGTAACACAAACAGAGTCCAGCACACATCAACAAACTGGGGAACAGAGGGAAAAAGTTAAGGGAGACCACACCTAGGATGAAAAGTCTAACAGGAAACCTACAAGGCCTGTACATTTTTGAAAAGTAGACACCCAGGGGATTCCAGGATGGGGTGATTTGTGGGACGCTCACTGGGTTCTGTCACCAAGAATCCTTTGAAAACCATAAAAATGGGCTAAAGAAACACTCTTTCCTCACATTTCGGCACTACAAAGGTCTGGAATCTGAGGGGAGCCACAAACTTCCTTCTACCCAGTATTCCTCAAGTCTCCCGATAAAAATGGTACCTCGCTTGTGTGGGTAGGCCTAGTACCAACAACAGGAAATGCCCCAAAACACAATATGAACACATCACATTTTTCCAATGAAAATGGATGTGTTTTTTTGCAAAGTGACTAGCTGTAGATTTGGGCCTCTACAACTTGCACCTAGGGAAACCTACCAAAACTGTACATGGGGTACCTTGTGGGACTTTCACTGGGGTCTGTCAACCACAATCCTTTGCAGACATCAAAACTGGGGTAAAAAACACTTTTTCTCACATTTCGGAGCTGCAAAGTTGTGGAATCTGAGGGGACCCACAAGCTTCTTTCCACCCAGAATTCCAACAAGTCTCCCAATACAAATAGTACTTCACTTGTGTGGGTGGGCCTAGTGCTTGCAACAGGAAATGTACCAAACACAACATGGACACAACACATTTTCCTAAGGAAAACTGGCCTGTTTTTTGCAAAGTGCCTAGCTGTGGATTTTGGCCTGTAGCTCAGCCGGCACCTAAGGAACCCTACCAAACCTGTACATTTTTTGGAACGTAGACACCTAGGGGAATCCAGGATGTGGTGAATTGTGGGACTCTCCCTAGGTTCCATCACCCAGAATCCTTCGGAAACCTCACAATTGGGCTAATAAACACTCTTTCCTCACATTTCTGTGCTGCAAAGTTCTGGAATCTGAGGGGAACCACAAACTTCCTTCCACCCAGCATTCCCCCAAGTCTCCCAATGAAAAATGGTTCCTCACTTGTGTTGGTAGACCTAGTGCTCGCAACAGGAAATGCATCAAACACAATGTGAGCACATTAATGTGTTTTTTTGAAAAGTGCCTAGCTGTGGATTTTGGCATCTAACTCAGCCGGCCCCTAGGGAAACCTACCACACCTGTACATTTTTGGAAAGTAGACTCCTAGGGGAATCCAGGATAGGGTGACTTGTGGGGCTCTCACTGGGTTCTGTCACCCAGAATCCTTTGAAAACCCCACAAATGGTCTAGAAACACTCTTTCCTCACATTTCTGTGCTGCAAAGTTCTGGAATCTGAGGGGGTGCCACAAAGGTCCTTTCACCCAGCATTTTCCCAAGTCTCCAGATAAAAATGGTATCTCCTTTGTGTGGGTGGGACTAGTGCTGATGACAGAAAATGAAATGCACCAAAACACAACGTGGACACATCTAATTTTTCTAGTGAAAACAGACGTTTTTTTACAAAGTGCCTGGCTGTGGATTTTGGCCTCTAGCTCAGCCAGCACCTGTGGAAACCTACCAAGCCTGTACATTTTTGGAAAGTAGACACCTAGGGGAATCCAGGATTGGGTGACCTGAAGGGCTCTCGCTGGGTTCTGTCACCCAGAATCCTTTGCAAACTGCAACACTGGGCTAAAAAACACCCTTTTCTCACATTTTGGTGCTGCAAGGTTCTAGATTCTTAGAGTGTCACAACCTTCCTTCCACCCAGCATTCCCCCAAGTCTCCTGATAAAAATGGTATCTCACTTGTGTGGGTAGGCCTAGTACCCACACAGGAAGTGCCCAAAATATACTCTGGCAATAATGATGAGTAAGGTGAGTGTACTAGTTAGTAACGGCATCTAAAACCATTTAGGTAAACATACCAAACCCAGGCATTTCTAAAATAATTGACACCCAGGGGAGTCCACAGAGGTGTGTCTTTTGTGAATTCCCCAAAGTTTATTTTTACCCCGAACACTCTGCAAAGGTGAAAGGTTAAATAAAAACAGTATTTTCCCTTGCATTTCTGTGAAGTAAACTACAGGAATATGCATGGATCCACTAACAGCTTACTACCTAGCGTTCTCCAACTTGTCCTGATAAAAACGCTACCCCACTGATGTGCCAGGGCCTACTGCCCATGACAGGAAAGGATCACACAAGGGTGAATGGTAGTCCTTGCATGAGGGCTACTGTTGACTCTGGAGTGATCCATTCCTGATGCAGGCAAAAGTCACAGGCATATAAGTGGGGTTGTGTTTTTCTCAGGACTAGTGGGGAAACACTGGTTGGTAGGGATTTTGTGGATCTCTGCACATCCCTGTAGTTTAAGTGACTGAAAAGCAATGAAAAATAGTGGTTTTAATCAACGTTTCACATTTGCAGGGTTTATCTGGGGAAGAAAACTTTGTGGAATCCACACATGCCACAGCTACATTGACTGCCCCGGGTGTTTAGGTTTAAGAAATGTCTGGGTTTGGTAGGTTTCCCTATATGGCCACCGATCCCAGGACCAAAGACACAGGAGATTGTCTTACAAAACCAGGCTGTTTTTTGTGATAGGTAATTTTCATGTCTCCACAATACTTTTTGGGCCCTTCCCTGTCACGGTCACTTGTCCACCCACACAAGTGAGGCAGCATTTATTTCTGGAGACCTAGGGGAATGCTGGGTGTGGAAAATTTGTGGCAGATTCCAGGACTTCCCATCACAGAAATGCAAGGAAGATGTGTTTTTTAAGCAATGTTTGTGATTTCATGGGGATTCTAGACAAAGGAAAACTGGTGAGAGCCACGCAAGTCCTGCACCCTTGGACTCCCCTGTTACAAGATTGTCAAAGTTAATCCACCACCACACTGGTTTGTTTTAGCATCTCCAGAAATTATGGTTTCAAAGCACAAATACTTATCAAAGAATCTGAATATTGAAGCCAAGCCTTCTGAAGGTGAGCTATTAAGCCATTTTATGGCACCAACCGCTTTATGGTCCATTCACATGCCATTTACTCACAACACACAACACTTTCATACCGCCGGCCACGGGCCCAATCCAACCAACACTGCACTCACATCAACTTATCGCTGCCAGACAAGGGCCCATCACATTCATGCACCACTGGACGGAATAAGTTTGACTATATTTTACCACCTGTCAAGTAACCAGCTCCTTCTTCCTGAACAATACTGAAGGCATGCGTAAAGGAACCTTTACTAATGACTCCCATGACAGCCACATGAGGCTCAGGAAGACATGTTTTTCTTGTGCCTTTAGTGCACTCACTCCACTAAATCGAACTCCTTCCAGTTTGTGGATGTAAGCTGGGGGAGTCCGAAAAATGCATTGTGAGGCCCATTCATCGACCTGGGTGAGCATATATACCATTGAAACTAAGGCAGACATGCTGAAGAATTTTCGTGAAGTTTCCTATAGAGAACGTCATAAACTAAGAAGAAGGGTAGTGTTTGGCACACATGGTAGTCCATGAGAACGTAGCATATGTCCCACCCACCGTTATATGCAGTGTTGTGGCTGTAATGCACTCATCATACAGCAAATTGAATATCTACTAAGTTCTGACAGAGGATGAAAATGGCAAGCAGGTCAAACACTGACCCATACGTTTCATTGTCCTTCAGTGCCAACGTGGCACCAATGGGTTTGAATCCATTGATGTAGATAATGTGCATCTGTACTACCTTTACTATCTGCTTTCTCCCTGTGCAATGTCCCTGGGAAAGCACACCTGTCATAAGCTTTTCTTACCCGTTCATGTCTCTGTCCTCATCAGAGTCCTTACTAATCCTGTATAATTGCGAAGTGAACCTATACTAATGCCTTCCACCATTAGCTACTTGAAGCTCAAGAAAACATGTCTTTCATGCGCCATCAGCGGACTTGGTGCCAAATTTGCACAATTTTTTATGCAAATCCAGAGCAAAACTAACTCCATATTTATATTTTGACGTTAGACACGTCTAACGTCAAACTATTGGAGTTCGCGTTATTTTTTTAGATACGTGAACCCACCTTGCGTCAATGAGATGCATGGTAGGTGTTCCCATCTCAAAAATGGTGCTAGCCCCATAGCTCCATATTTATCCCACGTGGTAAATGGACGCACAGGTAGGAGGAGGGGCTAAATAATGGTGCAAAGCTTGCAGTACTCTGGGATTTCTGGAGCTTCTTGCAAACAGGCTTCAGCAGGAATCCTTTTTGGTTACAACGAATTGTACTGCAAGCCACACTGCCAGCTTTGTAGAGCTCACTGAACAGCTCTACTCCGGTATAGATATTGTCCACATAAAGTTTTTAACCTTTGTGAAGGAGTAGCTGGACAAGTTCCCATACAATCTTCCCTGTGAACCCTAATGTAGTTTAGCGCGGAGTCCTTCCCTGTATACACTCTCAAGCTGTACACATAGTCAGAAGAGCTCTCACACGGCATGTATAGCTTGATACCATAGCAAGCTCTTTTGCTCCCAAAGAACTGTCTGAACAGCAGCCGCCCTTTGTACAAGATCAAGGACTCATTGACTGCTATATTCTTTCCAGGAGTATAGATCTCTGGAAACTTGGCAGACAAATGTTCCACTACAGGCCGAATTTTGAACAACCTGTCATGGTCTGGATGGACATGGGGCAATGCAGCAGAATTGTCACTGAAAGGCAGCATGCGCTGCAATAGCAAAAACGATCTCTGCTCATGTACGGTGCAAAGGTGGGGATTACCCAAACCGTGCGAGTCATCTAGTAGGACTGGAAGGTGGATTTCTGCACTAACCCCATTTTGAGTGTAAGGCCCAAAAATATCTTTAACTCCACCAGTGAAGTGGGAGTCCACTGTCATGCCCTAGAATAGAGCCCTAGATTGCCTCCATGCTCCCTCAAAATTGTTTGCTGCACAATTTTCTGAAGGAGGTCCACATCCAAAAAGAGATGGACGTAGTCGACTGGCAAAAAGTTTGACGTATCGACTTTACAGCCAGCCTCACTAATAAAAGATGGAATTCCGGGCAGAACTAAATCGGAGGCTGCCAAGAAAGCATTCTCTCTGCGCTTGCCGCCTCACGCACCTGCTCTCTGGGTTGGGATAACCCGCTGTTGTCCCACTACACAGACTGTGCTTGTGAAGGGACAGCACGACTGTCCTCATCCTCTCCCTTAGAATCACTGAAAGAAGTATCCAGCCCTTCATCTCTCAATAGTCCCCTCGCAAATACATTTCATTTGTTTTAAAGCGCAGGTAAAGACTGGCTTTACTAATTCACCCAACCACTCCTATATAATAGAGATCTGTTCTTTGCAGAAGGTATATAAACCTTCAGAACTACTTTATGATATCAAAACTGCCACTGGACAAATGCCTGATCATTTTCTCTAGCAGGAACATAATCTCAAGAGTTATCCTGACATTTTTATTGCTGCCTGATAGCTATCTATGCCTGATGGGCCGAGTTGCCAGTTTTTTAAATATACATTTTTTTATATTTTTATCCTCTGGGGGGCCATGACCACCCTCCCAACCCTTATTTTTTAAGATAATAATACTGCCTCCATGGGAGAGGGGCTGGCCCACTTACTTGGGGGCCGACTCCCCCTGAAGCAATCCCTGGGGCCTAATGCCATTTCCTGGCCATTGATCGTGGCAGTGTGGCACAATCCACGACCAGGAAACAGTGCCAGGAAGGCTTTGATGGAAAGGGGAGACTCTCCTCTTTCCTTTGATGCCTTCCTGGCATCTGGGGAGGGCGTTTTGTCCTTTTTTTCCCCTACGGAGTGGAAAGAGGAGGTTTACCTGCTCCTCCGTTTACCTGCTCCTCCATCCTCTAGTGGGGAAAAAGTGTGACGTCAGCATGCCTCGTGGTGCGCTGATGTCACAGATGGGCGGGAGGCGGGTCGGGGGGAGATGTGGAAGCTCTTCCGCGTCTATCTCCCGAGGGGATAAACAAAGAAAAACCTCTCCCTGGCATCGGCCAGTAATCGTGGCCAGCACCAGGGAATGGTGTGCCTTTGCCTGAAACGCACCATTGAAAAAAAAAAGATTGTGTTTGTGTTAGACATGTAACAGTGCCACATATAGCGAAAGTAATGTCCTGTACTGCAAGTACATATGACACTGGCTCTCAGTCACTCACACAAATATATCACATTTATACGCACACATGTTCATTCATCACCAAAGAATGTGCTCTCACTGACACAAATGGCAGCCCTTTCATAGTGCCCTGAGTCATAGTATATAGTTCAAACCATAGTATTTTACTCTATGGTCATTAGGCTTAAAGCCAATGAAGCTGGGCATGGGGTAGTCTGGTAAGAATATGCAAATTGTTTAGTCTTCAGTAGTTCACAATTACTTTCACTGATCAGAAGTATCTCTCACTAATGAAAGTGTTAGAGATCCCTTGCCTAGATGATGTAACTGACCTGGATTAGTAAAATAAGGATATGATAAGGAATAAGGGTACTCAACAAGTCACCACAAATTTTAAGTTTCAAGTAAAAAAAATAAGAAACAAATATACTGTTGTAACTTTTTCAAAATGCTTGTGATGTTTTCTCAAAATTGTGTTACATCAATACAAACAAACAAAAACTCACAAAAAAGATTTTTTCCTTTTTCATATCCATACAAGTCAATGCCCATCAGAAAAAAAACTAGAAGGCCATCGCGAAGAGGGTGCTGACCCTGGGGATCTACAAGTCGTGCAGCATCCATTGCCGGAAGAGATGGGAGGTCCTACGATGCTAGACCAAAAAGTCAGATGAAGTCCATCTCGGCCAGTCCGCCTAATGGTCTGCATACTTCTGGTGGCCTTTCCACAGCTTGGTGGGCAGGTGAGAGACCAAAGGTAGTATCAAAGTGGTAAGTTCTTTTTTGAGTTCTTCTTGTTAAATAACTATTTTTTGTTACAGCAACAAATTATGACATCAGCCTAAAGGTTGACACATCCAAAGCACAAGTACAAGTACATCTTGAAGATGTACGTTTTGCAAAAGGATTATAATAATGTGATTTGTATATTTTTTTATGAATATGATGCCACTATATTTCCGATGTCTACCAAAGGACTGTTTTGAGCAGACACATGCCTGCCTAAAAAAAAAAATGACATGAGTTTGTTTGATGTTATAAGGAACAGTTGTACAAAACAGGCCACAGTTTTTATTGCGTCAGGTGTGATGCTCCGTCACAATTGTAAAGGAGGCTATATTGGCCTCATTACAGGTGACATAGTATTAAATGCACTTATGATACAGTGGATGTTCCAAATGTCACATTGGTGAGTTGGTATTGTAGACAAACAATAGTGAGCATGTGAGCCAAAATGACTAGAAACATGAGAAAAATTGCATCATTTTTTATTTAAAACATTTTACTAATATGTTTTCACTAAAATAATCCAACTCAATTTATGTTAAAAGTGACAGATTCGCATGATGTATTTACTCCTTCACAAATGTGCATGTAAGCCAGCTTGTTTTAAAAAAAACTAATTTAAAAAAATAAAAACAAAACAGGAATGTGTTCAGATTGGTGACAGAGCAACACATACCCAAACACAACATTTTTATCTCCTTGTTATGTCCAGGTGATAAATCAGTAATGAACAAAAAGAAACTAGTTAAAGGGACTTTTGCAGCTGGACAATGTATAAAAGTTTGGTTGCTTGATATTGATTTTCCTAACATAAGTTAACTATTCAAAACCAACAATAACAACCATTTGGATGTGTTAAACAATTCCTGGAGAAATTTGAACATGGTTAATTGAAATGATCAAATATATGGTAGTAATGATGGGAAATTACAAAAATGTGACCAAATGGGTTCTGAAGATGTTCCCTAAATGCATGATATAGGAGGCAGGCCTGGTTTGTAGTGGGGACCTAAAGTACTTATACCTTATACCAGGTCCAGTTATCCCTTAATAGTAAAATGTAGTCAGTGTCTAGAAGCCAGGCTCTCTAGAGGTAGTGTGGATGAGCAGCCAAGGCCTAACTAGGAGACATGCAAAGCTCATGCAGTGCCACTGTAGTCACACAGTACTCACACACATGGAAGAAAATACTAAGGCCCTGATTTATACTCTTTTTGCGCCGCATTACCGTCATTTTTTGACGCAAAAGCGGCGCAAACCTACAAAATAAAGATTGTATTTTGTAAGTTTGCGCCGCTTTTGCGTAAAAAAATGAAGGTAATGCAGCACAAAAAAAGTATAAATCAGGGCCTCAGTGTTACTAAAATAAAGGTACTTTATTTTGGTGACCACAAATGCCAAAAATACCTTAGAGACTATGCTCCCTTAGAAGGTAAGTAATATACACAGAATATACACTAGAATACAGCAATGGCTGTAAAAACAGTTAGAAAACAGTGGAAATAGTGAAAATCACAATAGTTAGAAATGGGCCTAGGGAGAACACAAACCATATCCTAAAATAGTGGAATGCGAAAGTCGGTTTCCCACCTAGGCAAGTGTGGTGTGTAGAGGGGCGCTGGGAGTGTAAGAAAACCTCAAAGGTAGGTAATAGAACCCACCCCAGAGCCCAGGAAAGCAGGAGTAAATCACAGTAACTTTCCTAGAACACACAAGAACACATGATAGAAGATTTTGCAAGAACCAGAAGAGACTACAAGACACCAAGGATGGATTCCTGGACCTGAAGACCTGTTGAAGAAGAGGACCAAGTCCAAGAAGCACTGAAGAGTTCAGGAAGAACAGGAAACCTTGCTAACCCAGATGAAAGTGCAAAAGAAGAACCACCGATAAAGAAGACCAGTCAGTACTGCACCCAAGAAGACAGATACGGGTTCCTGGTTGGTACAGATGATCTCCCACGCTGGATGGATGATTGCAGTCTGGTTTACGTTGCTGGATTCTGCCAACAAGACTTGGCACACGCAAAGCTTGGGGTTAGCGGAAAATGGCACTGCCTGGGACCAGGAGGGACCTGGTGGCCTCTACCCAGGAGGGGGGGACAGAGGGAGCTCTCAGCAACTAAGAAGCCCTCAGAAGACCAGGCAGTGCACACAGGAGTCCAAAAGGAAGGGGGGCAAAGAAGATGCAAAAGGAGGCCCATGCAGCACTACACAAAGGGATCCCACGTCGCCAGAGAACCACGCAGGAGGCTGTGCATCACAGGAAGGAGTGCTGGGGGCCAGAGCTGCACAGTACACAAAGAACTTTGTGAATGGATGCCAACATGCCTTGGGAACTGCACAATACACGGTGCATTGGGTACTGTCTTGCGTGGGGAGGCAAGCTTTTACCTCCACCAAAGTTGGACAGCTGGACTTCAGGACCATCGAGACCACTTCAGTCCACCACCTGTGTTGCTGGATCCAAGCACTTCTTCAGGAGAGGGTCATTGCTACAGACGTGTGCCTGCTGAAGCAGGGAAGTGATTCCTTTCCTTCAAGGGAGATTCCTTTGTTCTTCTGGTGCACGCTGAAGACTGGCTGTCCTCTGAGGATGCATGACCGGGAAACAGTTGCAGTTGCTGGCAGGAGCTGAAGATACAATATTGCAGAAGTCGTCTGTGCTTCTTTGTTGCAGTTGTAGAGTTCCTGGAGGGTCCAGATGCAGTTTCTTTGGTAAGAAGGTGAAGTAAAGGGTGCAGAGGATTCCTGCTGGAGTCTTGCAATCCGAATCTGAGGAAACACCCAGAAGAGAGACCCTAAATAGCCCTGAAAGGGGAATTGGTCAGCTAACAGGTAAGCACCTATCAGGGGAGGGCTCTGACGTCACTTGCTGGCACTGGCTACACGGATACTCCCAGAGAGCCCTGCCAACTTGGAATCCAAGATGGCACAACCAAGGGACACTGAGTAGGAGCTCTGAGCACCACCCCTGTAGTGGTGATGGACAGGGCAGTGGTCACTCCCCTTTCCTTTGCCCAGTTTCACGCCAGAGCACGGACTGGGGGTCCCTGAACTGGTGTAGACTGAATTATGCAAGGAGGGTACCATCTGTGCCCTTCAAAGCATTTCCAGAGGCTCTGGGAGGCTACCCCTTCCATCCCTGTAACACCTATTTCCAATGGGCGAGGGTGTAACATCCCTCTCCCAAAGGAAATCCTTTGTTCTGCCTTCCTGGGCTTGAACTGCTCAAGCAACAGGAGGGCAGAAACCTGTCTGTGAGGTGGCAGCAGCTGGGGCTGCCTGGAATTCCTCAGAAGGCTGTAATGGCAGTACTGGGGGTCCTCTAAGGAACCCCCAGAGTGCATTAAATCATGCAAATAATGCTTGCAAAAATGCTTGCAAAAGCCTAGGGGTATGATTTCAACATGTTTGATACCAAACATGGAACTATTCGGAGTTACCATTGTGAAGCTGTACAGAGGTAGTGACCTATTTTTATTGCATGCATAAAATGGCAACCCAACACTCACAAAGTCTTGGAAAATGATCCTTGACGACGTTAGGGCACCTCTGCTAGTGCAGGGGTGCCCTCACACACAGGTACTCTGCACCCAGCCTTCAGGTTTGGAAGGCATGGTATATGGGTGACGTATAAGTGACCTGGTGTAGTGTAAATGGCTGTGAAATGGTGCATGCACCATTTCACCTAGGTTGCAATGGCAGTCTTGTAGAAGCCTTTGCATGGACTCCCTATGGGTGACAAAAGAAATGCTGCAGCCCATAGGGATCCCCTGGAACCCCAATGCCCTGAGTACCTAGGTACCACATACTAGAGACTTATAAGGGGTGACCAGTATGCCAATTTGGGATGAAATACTGGATTACCAGTATGCAGTGACAAAATTTAGAAATTTGGAACTATCTGGAGAGTCCATGTGCACTGGAGTGGTTACTCACAGGTCAATGTTGCACTGTACAGTCCATCCCCTGTAGGGAAGTAGACCGCCTCAACAATTTTCACCTTTCATTTGTTTTAACCTTAAGAGAGGTTTGTCTGAACTATGAAGTGAGTACAAAAATGGCATGGTCTCAACTTCTTCAGGGCCCAGGCCAAAGCAAAGGCCTCCCTCTCTATAGCTGACCAAAACTTTTCTCTAGGGGGGGGTCAACCTTCTACTAATAAAAGCAACAGGTTGATCGTGGCCCTCTGAATTAAGTTGTGATAGCACAGCCCCATCCCCTACCTCTCAAGCATCTGTCTGGACAATTAACTTCTTTGAGTTCTTTGGGCTTTTCAGGACAGGTGCAGTACACAAAGCCTGCTTAAGCTCCTCAAAAGCTTTCTGACAGCTAGCTATCCACAATATCTTTTTAGGCATCTTCTTGGATGTGAGGTCATTAAGAGGGGCAACAATGGAGCCATAATTCTTAATAAACCTCCTGTAGTACCCAGTGAGACTAAGAAAGGCTCTGACCTGGGTTTGTGTTGTCGGGGGAGACTAGTCTAAAATAGTCTGGATCTTCCCCTGCAGTGGTTCAATCTGTTCCCCACAAACTAGGTGTCCTAGATAAACCACCTTCCCCTGCCCTATCTGGCACTTTGAAGCCTTGATAGTGAGGCCTGCCTTTTGCAGGGCCTCCAAAACATCCCAGAGGTGGACCAAGTGGTCATCCCAGGTGGAGCTGAAGACAGCAATATCATCAAGATATGCTGCACTAAGAGCTTCCAGACCTTGGAGGACTGTGTTTACCAGCATCTGAAAAGTGGCAGGTGCATTCTTCAAACCAAGGGGCATAACAGTAAACTGATAATGCCCTCCAATGGGAGAGAAAGCAGTTTTAGGTTTAGCCTCTTCTGATAGCTTGATCTGCCAATACCCTGCAGTCAAGTCAAAAGTGCTGAGATACTTGTCAAATGCCAGTGCATCTATAAGCTCACCTGCCTGTGGGTATAGGGAGAGCATCACTCTTTCTGACTGTATTGACCCGTCTATAATCTACATACCCCACCTCCTTTTTCCCATTTTGAGAATGAGGCTGGGGTACTAGAAATGCTGGGCTGGCCCAGGGGCTAGCTGAGTGCTCAATCACTCCTAATTCCAACATCTTCTGAACTTCAGACTTAATGCAGTCCCTGACATGGTCAGGCTGTCTATAAATCATACTTTTGACAGGTAAACTGTCTCCAGTATCTATGGTGTGCTCACACCAAGTGGTCTGACCAGTTGCCAGAGAGAAAAGTTCTGAGAATTGGCCTAGGAGGTTCCTGCAATCCTCCTTCTGCTCTTCAGAAAAACAATCTGCAAGAACAACTCCTTCCACTGAACCATCAGCTGCAATGTTGGAGAAGAGATCACGGAGAGGATCACTCTCATCTTCCTGTCCCTCATCAGTGGCCATGAGTAGAGTTAAGTCAGCCCTATCATAGTAGGGTTTCAGGCGGTTCACATGAAGTACTCCTAGAGGACTTCTGGGAGTGCCTAAGTCCACTAAATAAGTGGCCTCACTCTTTTTCTCCACTATCAGATGTGGGCCATTCCATTTGTCCTGGGGTGCTCTTGGTGCCACAGGCTCCAGTACCCACACCTTCTGTGCTCGGTGGTACTCAGTCAAGAAAATCTTATTGTCATGCCACTGTTTTTTCAACTCTTGGCTTGCCTAAAGGTTTTTGGTGGCCTTTTTCATGTACTCAGCCATTCTAGATCTTATGCCAAGTACATATTCCACTATATCTTGTTTAGGGGGATTCAAGGGTTGCTCCCACCCCTCTTTCACACAAGCTAATAGACCCCTAACAGGGTGACCAAAACGGAGTTGAATTGGGCTGTAGCCTACTCCCTTTGGGGGTACCTCCCTGTAGGCATGGTAATAGGAAATCCGATCTCCTTCTGAGCTTTTCAGATAGTCCAATAATCATACCTTTGAGAGTTTTATTAAATCTCTCAACCAACCCATTTGTCTAGGGCTGGTAAGGTGTGGTGAACTTGTAGGTTGCCCCACACTCTTTCCACATTGCTTTCAGGTATGCAGACATGAAGTTACTACCTCTGTCTGACACCACCTCTTTTGGGAAGCCCACCGTAGAAAATATTCCCAGATGGGCGTTTGCTCTGCAGGAGCGGTAGAGATCATCAGAGGAATTGCTTCTGAATATCTAGTGGCATGGTCCACTACCACCAAGATAAACCTATTGCCAGAAACAGGTGGAGGGTCAAGGGGGACAACTATGTCAACCCCTACCCTTCCAAAAGGCACCCAACCACTGGCAGTGGGATCAAGGGGGACTTTGGAATGCCACCAGTCTTACCACTGGCTTGGCAAGTGACACAAGAGCGACAAAAGTCTTTTGTGTCTTCTGAGATATGAGGCCAGTGAAAGTGAGGGACCAGTCTGTCCCAGGGTCTAGCTTTGCCCCAAGTGTCCAGCAAGGGGAATGTCATGTGCTAGTGTCCGAAGAAACTCCTATCCTGCAAGGGAATGACCAGTCTCCTGGTAGCACCAGGTGTTGGGTCCCTTGCCAGATGTACCAAGAAGGCCTTTTGCGAGTCAAAAATAGCGATTTTTAAGAAATCGTTATTTCTGATTCGCAAAATGCAATGTATCACATTTGCGATTCGGTAATAGCGATTTCTTAAAAATCGCAAATGCTATTACTGAATCACAAATTGTGATACGGCCCCATTTGCACCTATGGGCCTGTAGGCCCATATTTGCGAATTGATTGTATTTCCAAAATTGCTATTTCTTAACTGGAAATCGCAATTTTGGAAATGCAAAACCCCACGGTGCTGGGGGCCTAAGGCCCCCTCTGCTGCACCCCAAAACGTTTTTTAGGACATGCAAGGTGCACACATGCCAAAAGGGCATGTGTGCTTTACATGCACATGTTAAAAATGCATTTTAAATGCATTTTTAAAATTTGCACATGGTTACCACCAAGTTCAACTTGGTGGTAAATGGCGATTCCTTAATGCTCAATTCGCATTAAGGAATTGCTTCTTACATGTGCTTAGAAATCGCAAATAAGGAATCCTTATTTGCGATTTCTTATTTAGAGAGTCGCAATTTGCGACTCTCTAAACAGGGTCGCAATTTTAAGGAAATGCTATTTTAGCGATTTCTTAAAATTGCTTTCAGAATGCCTTTAATACATTCTAAAAATGGCTTTTTGCATTCGCAAACGGGCATTCGCACCGTTTGCGAATGCAAAAAGCTTTCATACATCTGGGCCTAATTTCCCAGTACACTCTGTGAGAGTCACTGAAATCCCCTGCTTCCTGTCTGGCAGCTTGCTGTCTCAAATCCTCAAGTGTGGGACAGGTCTGCTGTGCCACACTCAACTCCTCCCTGGCAGGCCTCCCGGCTCCCTAAAGCTCAGCTGTTTCAGCCTGAAGCTCGTCTGGTGTAGGATCTGCACAGGATGTAGACTCCTCCTCATCAAAAGGGGAATCTTCTGTGGAGGGAGGGCCAGTAGATAAGGGTTTACCCTTTCTACCCCTAGTTTTTGTGAGCACTTGGTCCATTCTTCCAGGATCCAAGTTTCCCTGACCTCTTTGCATCGTGGCCTGAGCCCTAGTCAAAGCAAAGATATGCCCATGAATACCCAGCATTGCTGCATGAGCCTCCAACTCCACCTCAGCCCAAGTTGAAGTTTCCAGATCATTGCCCAGTAGACACTCTACAGGTAGGTCAGTGGATACCAAAACTTTCTTTGGACCATTAAACACCACCCCCAGTTGAGATTGACAACAGCCATTGGGTGGCTGACAGTGTTGCTATGGGCATCTGTCACTTGGTACTTGTGACCAAGTAGGTGCTGCTCAGGGGCAACCAGTTTTTCCATCACCATAATGACACTGACACCTGTGGACCTGTATGCCTCAACCTGAACACCATTTATTAGGGGTTGTTGCTTGTACTTATCCATATTAAGGGGTAAAGCAACAAGGGTGGCAAGGTCAATGCCACCATCTGAGACTAAAACAGCCTCAGTGGTTACCCTAACTAAACCAATCCCCACTACTTTACCCAGAGTGAGCCCTGCTACACCCTAGAACTGGTTATTTGTAGTGTTTTTCCCACCACCACTGCTATTACTATGGGCATTAGGGGAAGCAGTAGGGGTTGTGGTGGTGGGAGCTTTGGTGTTTTTCTTGGGGCAAGTGCTGTTACTTGCCCAATGGCCTTTGTTTTTACACATGTAACACCAAGGTTTTTTATTCTGTTGGTTGGAAGAGGATTTAGACCCAGCCCAGAGGATTTTGGTGCACCTGATGAAGACTCTTGCTTTTTATCTGTGTCCCCACCTTTGTCATTAGACTTACCATCCTTCTTCTTGACTTTGTCCCCCGTATGAGCTTTCCTGCTCACCCTTGTTCTGACCCATTTGTCTGCCTTCTTTCCAAATTCTTTGGGGGAGGTCAGATCTGGGTCTACCAAGTATTGGTGCAACAAATCAGACACACAGTTATTCAGAATATGCTCCCTCAGAATTAGATTATAAAGACCCTCATAGTCAGACACTTTGCTGACAGGTAACCAACCGTCTAAAGCCTTCACAGAACAGTCCACAAAGTCTGTCCAATCTTGTAAAGACTCTTTTCTGGTTTCTCTGAACCTTATCCTGCATTGTTCAGGGGTTAAGCCAAATCCATCCAAGAGTGCAGTTTTAAGAATACCATAGTTGTCTGAGTCTTCTTCTCTGACAGTGAGAAGTCTATCCCTCCCCTTGCCAGAAAAGGACAACCACATAATAGCAGCCCACTGCCCTTGCGAGACCCTCTGAACTTTGCAGTCCCTCTCAAGTGCAGCAAACCACTCATAGATGTCATCCCTTTCCTTGTAAGGGGGAACACGTTTATGCAGATTTCTGGAATCAAAGGTATTCTCCCTAACACCATAATTCCTGAAACTGCTGCTGCTGCCACCATGGGGAACTAACCCCAACCCCTGCCTCTCTCTCTCTCTCAAGCCAAGGCCTCCCTATCTAGGGCTATCTGTTGCTGCTGCAGCCTCAGCCTGGACTCCTCCAGTCTCAGTTTCCTGAGTTCCCTATCTATGGAGTCATCACCTGGAGTTGAACCATGGGGTCCCTCAGAAACTATGGTGATATGAGAGTGGGCATAGGTAGATCTTTCTCTAACCTTACTAACCATGGTAACCTGACGTCTAGGTGTGAAGGGAGCCCTCCTAGAGTGACTACCCCTCCCACTGCCAGCTACACTGGATGGTTTGCTAGGGGGAAGATCTTTTGAAGAGCCCTCCCCTGAATCTTCAGGATTATTCCCTGACTAAGGGCCAGAATCTCCCTCCCACTCCTCCTCTTGGTTATCAGCATGCTCCTGATCATCCTGGAAAAGAAGGCTTAAAAGAAAAAAAATATTATGGTTCTTCCCTACATCTAAGCTTCTCTCTGAGCAAAGCCTCTTGAGTTCTTTGAAGGTCATGCCCTCATAGGGAGTACCCATGACCTCAGAGCTTGGCCCAGCAGTAGACATAGGGGGTCATTACAACATTGGCGGTAAAAGGTGCTTACTGTCGTGCAGAAGACCGCCAATACACCGCCGCGGCCGCGGAATTTCGCCACAGCTATTATGACCCACATCTCGGAATCCGCCGAAATTCAGACACCCACACAACTCCGCCATACCAAAGGTCAGTGATAAACTGGCGAAAACAAATCCTCCACCTCCACGCCAACAGAAACACGCCCATGCTATTACGACCCACGAATCCACGCGGCGGTCTTTCAACCGCGGTATTCCATTGGCGGTACACACCGCCGCGCTCAAAATACACACACATCTCCAAAAAAAACGCCACATTGGACAATTCCAAATACACACACCTGATACACATACACACACCACTCCCACACACCCAATTCAATATAAAACACACACCCACATCACCCACAAACCCCTACGACCACAATTCACGGACGAAGGCCAGAGAGACAGCACAGCAAAGACAACCCCACCATACAGAGGCACACAACACCATCACCCACACAACATCCACGCACAAAACACCACACACCACTACACATCACCACACACATCAACACTCACACCGCCCCACACATCACACACACCACCCCATGGCACGCCAAAGACACCCCCGCTTTTCCGAGGAGGAGCTCCGGGTCATGGTGGAGGAAATTGTCCGGGTAGAGCCACAGCTATTTGGCTCACAGGTGCAGCACACATCCATAGCCAGGAAGATGGAGCTTTGGCGAAGAATAGTCAACAGGGTCAACGCTGTGGGACAGCACCCAAGAAATCGGGAGGACATCAGGAAGAGGTGGAACGACCTACGGGGGAAGGTGCGTTCATCGGTCTCCAGGCACAACATCGCGGTTCAGCGGACTGGCGGCGGACCCCCACCTCCTCCCCCACAACTAACAACATGGGAGGAGCAAGTCTTGACCATCATGCATCCAGAGGGCCTCGAAGGAGTCGGTGGAGGATGGGACACTGGTAAGTCAAATCTTAACTATCATATCCCCCACCCTACCTGCATGCTATCACACACCCCACCCTCACACCCTCCCCTATCACCCCAAATCCTCACTAATGTATTCATAACACAAACTACACATCCCAACACCAAGCCCTGCATGACACAACTAAGCATGGACACCTATCACCTAAGCATGCCCACTGCACATACCCAGAACAACCCCCTAACCATCATCACACAAGCCCCCACACAGGAATGCTTGCACTGGGGTACACAGACACCCACCCATTGCACACCATCACACACACACATGCAATAATCATGCTCTTATGCCCCTGCAGGAACACGAAGGACCGTCACCACACCAGAGGGTCCAGACAACACCACTCCACCCCCAGAAGAGGCCCACAGTGACAATAGCAGCTCTGCCCTACTGGAGCCTGATGACCAGCCCGGACCATCGTGGGCTACAGGGAACCCAGGGTAACCCACCACACCAACAACAACAGGGACCTGGGGGCAGTGGTAGTGGGTACACGGTCCAGGGGACGGAGGCACAGGAACACAGGGGAACTGGGAGGGCTGCTGTGCGACAGGGGGCGGACAGGCCAAGGGAACCCACTCTCCACGAGGCCCTCACCTCCATCATGGGAGCATACCACCATTCCCAGGAGACTATGGCAACGGTCCTGGTCAAGTTTCAGGAGACCCAGCGCCTGCAGGAGGACCAGTATTTGGGGTTCAGGGAGGAGCTCAGGACCATCAGCTCCGCCTTGGGCACCATCGTAGGGGTGCTGAAGGACATACAGCAGACCCTGAGGGACACCGTGGCACTCCAAGGGGCCCCTGACACTAGCCAGGACGATGAACTACCCACCACCTCCGCCGGCGCTAGTGGACAGGACGCCCCGCCACAGGACCACCACACCAGCACCCCACCCCCTGCAGACGGACAACCACCACGCAAGCGGTCCCTGAGAGCCAGGAACAGGACAGAGCAAGATGGCAAGACCCTCGCCAGGAAATGAGACCACCCTGATTGTCCCCCCACTGTCCCACTATGTTACCCTGTCCATACTTGAACTGCCCCAGCTCCACTTCCTATGCCCATATTGGCAGTGCACCTGTGAGACTAATAGACTGGACTCTGCCATGGACATTCCTCCGCCATCACCCATCCTCATTTTACAACCCCCTCCCATATCTGAGCACTTCAATAAACACCCTTGAAACACAAAACAATCTGGAGTCAGTCTATGATTTGTTAAAATGTAATATCTATGACACTGTCAAAATGCGTTGTGAGATGTAAAGCCAACATACCAATGTCACACATCAAAAGTCCTTGAAGGATGCAAGTAGATGACACACGTTGGTAACCACACCTGTGAAACCGTAATGGAAAGAAACAACTCAATTACCATATAATCCCAATACATTACACACAGGATAGAGGAAGACGTGTGACAGTGAATGTAATGGTAAAAATGAAAATGTTCTCACCTGTGTGTCACTGGAAATATTGCTGTATGACTGACTCCCTGTTGTCGTTGTCTTCTTCCTCAGCTTCCTCCTCATCACTGTCACAGGCTCCACAGGCTCCACAGCTGCCAACACACCGTCATCTGGACCATCCTCCTGCAGAAAAGGCACCTGGCGTCGCAAAGCCAAATTATGAAGCATCGAGCAGGCGATGATGATCTGGCACACCTTCTTCGGTGAGTAGAATAGGGAACCACCTGTCATATGGAGGCACCTGAACCTGGCCTTAAGGAGGCCGAAGGTGCTTTCGATCACCCTCCTAGTCCTCCCATGGGCCTCATTGTAGCGTTCCTCTGCCCTGGTCCTGGGATTCCTGACTGGGGTCAATAGTCAGGAAAGGTTGGGGTAACCAGAGTCCCCTAATAGCCATACACAGTGCCTCTGGAGTTGACCCATCATATCAGGGATGCTGCTATTCCGCAGGATGTAGGCGTCATGCACTGAGCCAGGGAACATAGCATTAAACTGGGAGATGTACTGGTCTGCCAAACAGACCATCTGTACATTCATGGAATGATAACTCTTCCTGTTCCTGTGCACCTGTTCACTCCTGTGGGGGGGGACCAGAGCTACATGGGTCCCATCAATGGCACCTATGACGTTGGGGATATGTCCAAGGGCATAGAAGTCACCTTTAACTGTAGGCAAATCTTCCACCTAAGGGAAAATGATGTATCTCCTTAAGTGTTTCAGCAAGGCAGACAGCACTCTGGACAAGACGTTGGAAAACATAGGCTGGGACATCCCTGATGCCTTGGCCACTGTTGTCTGAAAAGACCCACTAGCAAGGAAATGGAGCACTGACAGCACCTGCACGTCAGGGGGGATTCCAGTGGGATGGCGGATTGGTGACATCAGGTCTGGCTCCAACTGGGTACATAGTTCCTGGATTGTGGCACGGTCAAACCTGTAGGTGACGATTACATGTCGCTCTTCCATTGTCAACAGGTCCACCAGTGGTCGGTACACCGGAGGATTCCACCATCTTCTCACATGTCCCAGCTGAAGGCGCCTACGAAGGACAACAGCGACGATAAAGTCAATTTTCCTCCAGGTATGTACCCACAGTTACACAGAAGACTACACCAAACACAAAACCCTTCCTGTATGTGTGTTGAGTGTAGGCCTAGCTATGTATGACGCAAAAGTAAATGAAGCCATGTGGGCCCCTCAAATGGCGGCTGCCTGACCTCTAAACTGGGACAATGGGATTGTGGGGTAACTGCGCTGGTGTTGCACACCGTCGCGGTAGGCGGTCGTAGACCGCGGCGCAATGCTCCATTGATTAACATAGGACCCTATGGGTCCCAGGAGCCAATGAACAGGTGCGCCGGCGGTTATGATACGCACCACCGCGGACGTCACCGCCATTTTCTATCTGTTCAATCACTAGATACCTGACCTTCGACAGGAGAGGACCTACACTGCAAGTGCTGCTGTGACCTCGGTCTGGGAGCGACGATGGCTGCTGCGTCTGGGGAAAGGGCCCCTGCCTTCACTGCTCAGGAGTTGGAGAAACTGGTAGACGGGGTCCTCCCCCAGTACACGCTACTCTACGGTCCTCCAGACCAACAGGTTAGTACACAGGGAGCACGTTGTATGGGCTAGGCCTGGGTGCAGAGGGCTGGTTGTAAGAGGGAAGGGGTCAGAGTTCAGGGAACATTAATGCATGTGAATGAATGGGCCACATGGCTAGAGTAGGGAGGGGGCCACTCACATCGACGGTGCAGTTGGTAATGACTTTTCATCTTCCCTTGTGCATGTCATGTAGGGCAGTGCCCACCAGAAGAGGGACATTTGACGTGCCATCGCCAAGGACATCCGGACCCTGGGGGCCCACCAGAGACGGAGCACCCACTGCCGGAAAAGATGGAGGACATTCGCCGCTGCAGCAAGAAGACGGCGGAGGCTCAGCTGGGGATGGCCTCCCAACGTGGGAGGGGTGCCCGTCGCACCATGACCCCCCTGATGTTCCGGATCCTGGCGGTGGCCCACCCTGAGTTGGGTGGGCGCTTTAGGGCATCACAGCAGACACAAGGGGGTGAGTACAACCTCATTCTGCGGACTTTGCGCGCAGTGGAGGGGTCTGGGTGTGGGAGGAGGCCTGTGGGTGTACCTAGGCCAGCCAGAAATAAGTAGACTAGGCCCCTCTGTAATGCAGCCCATGTGGCACTCTACACCACCGCAGTAGAGTGCCAAGTACAGGTATATATGCCCCTGTGGCATCCATGTGTGCAGATGTCCACCATAGCCATGTAGGCCATATCCCAGGAATTGCATATGCAGAGGCCAGGAGCACGGCGTAGTGCAGGGGGCTGCTGTGTCTGTCTTGTCCGCCAACTGTAGCGGTATGCCATGCACTCAACCTGTTCTTCTGTCTTCCCCCACCCCCTTTTTGTGCTCTCCCTGTTCTTTTGTGCATCAGCATCATCAGGTGGAGGTACAGTGACACCGGAGCACGAGGGAGCCGCATCCCACATGGCCATGGAGGGTCACACCACAGACTCAGAATGCACCAGTGGGACGGAGGGCGAGGGGAGCTTCACGTCGGCCACCGGATCACCAACTAACGACACGGACTCGTCCGCCGATGGGAGCTCCCTTGTGGTGGCGGCACCATCTGTGCTCCCCACTTCTACAGGTACAGCCGCCACCTCCCTTACCGGCACCGCCCTCCCAGCAGCCCCTCAGCCTTCGACCCGTGCCCGCTCACCCAGGAGGGTGGGCATCACCTTCGCCCCAGGCACCTCAGGCCCTGCCCCAGTCAACCCTGCTGCCCTCAGTGAGGAGGCCATTGACCTCCTCAGGTCCCTCACTGTTGGGCAGTCTACCATTGTGAATGCCATCCAGGGTGTAGAAAGAGAGTTGCAACACGGTAATGCATTCCTGGAGGGCATTCATTCTGGTCAGGCTGTCCTTCAGCGAACCCTGCAATCTCTGGCCTCAGCACTGATGGCAGCCATTGTCCCTGTCTCTAGCCTCCAACCTCCTCCACCCAGACCCAATCCCCTGTACCCCAGCCCATCCCAAGCACACCTACAGACCAGCATGCATACAAGTCAACACACACAAGTAGCTCAAGCAAACATAGGCACCACACAACCCACAGGCACTCACGCAAGCCTCACCCACATACAGACACAGCAACATCCACTGTCTCCACTGTGTCCCCCTCCTCCTCTTCTCCCTCCTCCCTCCCAGTGTCGTCTACACACACACCTGCATGCACTACATCTACAGGAACCAGGAGTCGCACCAGAACACCCAGCACCACTTCCCGCTCACCTGCACTCACCACCTCCACTGCCATTTACACGTCCCCTGTGTCCTCTCCCAGTGTGTCTGTGACGCCCCCTCCCAAAGTACACAAACGCGGGCACCCACACACCCAACATCCACCCACCTCACAACAGCCTCCAGTACCTGCACCTGCACCCAAAACACCTAAAGTGACACCTCCTACAACCACTTCCTCTTCCTCCACTCCCTGGCCCCCCTCCAATTACCCATCCTAGTGTTCGTCAGAAACTGTCCCTCTGTAAAACTGACCTTTTTGCCCCCCCTCCAATTCATCAGTCCCGTCGTAGCGCCTCAGCCAAAAAGCCTCCAATACCAGTGGTGCCTGTTCAAGGTGTGTGGAGTGCACCGGCCACCAGGGCAGGCAGTATGACCCGGAGCCAAGGCACTGGCAGCCCACCCCCTGTAAAGGCTCTGAAATTGGAAAGTGGACGATGGGACCGTGTGAAGACTCCTGGAGGAAAAACAACTCACAGGGGTCCCAAGGGGATTGGAGAGTCAGCTGTGACTCCACCAAAGGTGGGGAAGGGCCAGAGGAAGTCTGCCCAGCCTGTTGTGAGTATCACAGCGGAGAAGGGCGGCATCATTCCCGGCGGTCGAGACGCCACCGCCAGCACCGTCGTCACTGGTCCGGAGACCACCGCCAGAGTCATTGCCCAGGAGGGCCCAAGTATCGTCACTGGTCAGGAGACCCCCGCCACCGCCGGAGTCAGTGCCCGGGAGGGCCCAAGAATCGTCACTGGTCAGGAGACCACCGCCGGAGTCAGTGCCCAGGAGGGCCCAAGTATCATCACTGGTCAGGAGACTCCCGCCACCGCTGGAGTCAGTGCCCAGGAGGGCCCAAGTATCGTCACTGGTCAGGAGACCACTGCCGGAGTCAGTGCCCAGGAGGGCCCAAGTATCGTCACTGGTCAGGAGACCACCGCCACCACCGGAGTCAGTGCCCAGGAGGGCCCAAGTATCGTCACTGGTCAGGAGACCCCCGCCACTGCCGAAGTCAGTGCCCAGGAGGGCCCAAGTATCATCACTGGTCAGGAGACCACCGCCGGAGTCAGTGCCCAGGAGGGCCCAAGTATCGTCACTGGTCAGGAGACCACCGCCGGAGTCAGTGCACAGGAGGGCCCAAGTATCGTCACTGGTCAGGAGACCACCGCCGGAGTCAGTGCCCAGGAGGGCCCAAGTATCGTCACTGGTCTAGAGATCACCGCCGGAGTCATTGCCCAGGAGGGCCCAAGTATCGTCACTGGTCAGGAGACCACCGCCACCGCCGGAGTCAGTGCCCAGGAGGGCCCCGGCTGCCACAGCCCAGGTGGGCTATGAGGGAACGTCATGCCACACACCAATGCCCAGTCTAGGGAACGTCATGCCACACACCAATGCCCAGTCTAGGTAACGTCATGCCACACACCAATGCCCAGTCTAGGTAACGTCATGCCACACACCAATGCCCGTTCCAGAACCGCCATGCAAAGCATCGCTGAACAGTCCAGAGACTGCCATGGCAAAGAACCGCTGAACAGGGCATGCACCGCTGAAAAGGGCAAGCACTGCTGAACAGTCGAGAACCGCCATGGCAAAGCACCGCTGAACAGTCCAGAGACCGCCATGGCAAAGCACCGCTGAACAGTCCAGAGACCGGCAAGGCAAAGCACCGCTGAACAGGGCATGCACCGCTGAACAGGGCAAGCACCGCTGAACAGTCCAGAGACCGCCATGGCAAAGCACCGCTGAACAGTGCAGAGACCGCCATGGCAAAACACCGCTGAACAGGGCATGCACCGCTGAACAGGGCAAGCACCGCTGAACAGTCCAGAGACTGCCATGGCAAAGCACTGCTGAACAGTCCAGAGACCACCATGGCACAGCACTGCTGAACAGGGCATGCACCGGGTAAAAATGAAAAGACCGCCACATCAAGCATTGTTATCCCATGTGCAGCTGGGACAGTGACGGGACAGGAACTTTCACGGGGAGACTAATCCAGTCTGGGCATCAGTCCCCCTCCAGAGGCAGTGGCGGCTGTTATCTACTTGCAAAATTGTGGCTGTGCACTCCCCAGGATGGAACAGTGGGCAACCTACCCACTGTAGAGACTTGAGAGACTGTGGCTTTGCACTCCCCAGGATGGAACAGTGGGCAAGCCACCCACTGTAGAGACTTGAGAGACTGTGGCTTTGCACTCCCCAGGATGGAACAGTGGGCAACCTACCCACTGTAGAGACTTGAGAGACTGTGGCTTTGCACTCCCCAGGATGGAACAGTGGGCAAGCCACCCACTGTAGAGACTTGAGAGACTGTGGCTTTGCACTCCCCAGGATACATCAATGGGCATGGAGCCCCGTCGTGGATCCGGCTTTGCACTCATCCGGCTGAGGTGCCCCCATTCCCTTCCCCCTGAGGTGCCTGTAGTATTTCTATCTGATGCCCCGGCTGTGTTCTCTCCGATTGTGGACAGGTATCTACTGTGGGCCTCGCCCATGCATTTTTGGACTAGTGGTGCACAGACATTGATATGTGCATATCTGCACTACTTCTCGTAATGTATATATTTCTGGTTGATTTTATTATATATCTGTATATTTTTGACAGACATTTATATTGCTACATTACAGTGTTTGAACTGATTTTGCTTTGTCTTTGCATTCTTCCGGGGGGATTGTGGGTTGTTACTGTGATTTTTGTGGATGCATTGGTGTGTATGTTGTAATATGCGAGGGTGGGGGTGGGGGTGTTTCGTGTGTGTTCCCCTAACTTTTGCCTCCCCCATGTAGTAGGTGCAGTACTCACCGTTGTCTTCGGCCGCGCCGGTGTTGGTCTTCGTAGATGAGTAGGAATACAAGGGCCGGTAGAATGTGTAATTCGGGCTCCATGGAGTCCTCGTTCCTCGTGGGATGTGTTCAGGTGAGCGTTTTCCCATTGCAAAAGCTGTTTCCGCCGTGTTTTTATCCACGGTGAATCCGCCCCGGAAAAGGTGGCGGATTGGCCTGTTGTAATACTGTGGGCGGTACATTGTCTTCCGCCTGTCTGTTGGCGGTGACCGCCGCGCTGCTTGTCTGTACCGCTGTGGCGGGCAGTGTGTTAAAGTGGCTGTCTTTTTTGGCGGTTTCCGCCAGGGTCATGATTCTCTTTTTTTGTCCGCCGGCCTGTTTGCGGTATTACCGCACCTTTAACACCGTCCGCCAGGGTTGTAATGACCACCAAAGTGTAGTGAGTGTTAGAGTAATGGAAGTGAAAAAGAAAAACCTACTCTACCTAACCCCTAGTCTCTTAGAAAGGAAAGTGAGAGACTAGAACCCTGTAACTAGGTATAAATGTATAGCTCTAGGCATAGAGGGGGTCATTCTGACCCTGGCGGTAATTACCGCCATGGCGGAGGTCGGCGGTAGCACCGCCAACAGGCTGGCGGTGCACCGCTGGGCATTCTGACCGCGGCGGTTCAGCCGCGGCCAGAAACGGAAAGTCGGCGGTGTACCGCCAACTTCCCGCTGCCCTTGAGAATCCTCCATGGCGGCGGAGAGCGCTCCGCCGCCATGGGGATTCTGACACCCCCTACCGCCATCCGGTTCCTGGCGGTTCTCCCGCCAGGAACAGGATGGCGGTAGGGGGTGCCGCGGGGCCCCCGTAAGAGGGCCCCACTGAGAATTTCAGTGTCTGCTTTGCAGACACTGAAATTCGCGACGGGTGCAACTGCACCCGTCCCACCTTCCCACTCCGCCGGCTCCATTCTGAGCCGGCGTCCTCGTGGGAAGGGGGTTTCCCGCTGGGCTGGCGGGCGAACTTTCGGCGGTCGCCCGCCGGCCCAGTGGGAAAGCCAGAATGACCGCGGAGCGGTCTTTCGGCGGGAACCGCTTGGCGGGTGGCGACCGCCGTCCGCCGCAGTCAGAATCACCCCCAGAGTATTCTTTCCTGTGGAAAGCACTGCTGACAGAGTGATAAGGCAATTGCAAGTACTTATCCCACCACTGCCAGCAATGTAGGAGGCTGGCCTGGTTTGAAGTGGGTACCTAAGGTATTTTACCTTATACCAGATCCAGTGATCCCTTATTAGTGAAATGTAGTCAATGTCTAGAAGCCAGGCTCTATAGAGGTAGTGTGGATGAGCAGCTAAGGCTAAATAGGAGACATGCAAAGCTCAGGCAATACCACTGTAGTCACACAGTACTCACACACATGAAAGAAAATCCTCAGTGTTAGAAAAATAAAGGTACTTTATTTTGGTGACACAAATGCCAAAAATACCTTAGAGACTGAGGTCCTCATTAGGACCTTGGCGGTATATATCGCCTACCACCGCGGCGATGGCTGCCAAAAGACTGTTGCCGCTGCTACCAGCCATCCACCGTATCATGACCACAGCCGGATTTCCGCCGGAAGGATGGAGGAAATCCAGCTGTGGCCATGCAGGCGGATGGTTGTAAGTTGGCGCTGCTGCTAGCAGCAGCGCCAAACCAGTAGATCACCACTGCTAGCAGCAGCGCCACACCAGTAGACCACCGCTGGACGTATTATGAGAAATAATACGGCCTGGCGGTGTTCTGCTGGTGGACGTGGAGGACCCCCTGGATCCGGTAAGGGGGTGCCCCGACAGGGGAGGGGGGTAGAGGGTGTTGTGTGTGTGTGTGTAGGGGGGTATGTATATGGCTGTGCGTGCATATATGCAGGTGTGTGTTGCGTGTTGTATGTGTGTCCATGTTTGGGGATGTGAGTGTGTGTATGTTGGTTTGTGTGAATGCATGTCTGCGTGTATGTATGTAAGTGTGTGTGGATGTGTGTGTGAATGTATGTATCCATGCGTGGATGAATGTTGGAATAGGTGTGTGTATGCGTGTGTGCAGGGAGGGGCGTGTATGAAGGGGGTCTGGTGAGGAAGGGTGAGGTGGGGGGCGGGGAAGACCCCTTTCAGTGACAAGGAATGGATTCCCTGTCACTGATAGTGCCTACGGCCATGGTTTTCGTGGCGGTAAGGATGCCACGAAAACCATGGCGGTAGGTGGGGTCATATTCCCGCAGGCGGGCAAGTGACGGCTGCCGGGCTGGAGATTGAAGTCTCCATCCCGGTCGGTTGTTACCGCCGTGGCGGTCGGTGTGATACATTGGCGGTTTGGCTTCAGCCAAACCGCCAAAGTCATAATATGGAGGAAAGTACCCCCAGCCTGTTGGCAGCACTTTCCTCCTTATTACTGCCGACAGCCGGGGTCATAATGACACCCTATACTCCCTTAGGAGGTAAGTAATATACACAGTATATAGACTAGAATGCAGAAATAGCTGTAAAAACAGTCAGAAAACAGTGCAAATATTGAAAATCACAATAGAAATGATCCTGGGGGAACACATACCATATACTAAAATAGTGGAATGCGAAAGTCAGTTTCCCACCTAGGCAAGTGTAGTGTGTAGATGGGTGCTCGGAGTGTAAGAAAACACCAAAGGTAAGTAATAGAACCCACCCTAGAGCCCAGGAAAGCAGGAGTGAATCACAGTAACTTTTCTAGAACACACAAGAACATGTGATAGAAGATTTTGCAAGAACCAGAAGAGGCTGCAAGACATCAACAATGGATTCATGGACCTGAAGACCTGTGGAAGAAGGGGACCAAGTCCAATAAGCACTGAAGAGTCCAGGGAGAACATAGCCGATGCTAACCCGGATGAAGGTTCAAAAGAAGAACCACCGGTAAAGAAGAACAGTCAGTACTGCACCCAAGAAGACGGATGTGGGTTCTTGGTTGGTGCAGATGAGGTCCCACGCTCGATGGATGATTGCAGTCTGGTTTGCGTCGCTGGATGCCCCCAACAAGCTGTGGCACATGCAAAGCTCACTGTTAGCTTAAAAACTGCGCTTCCCGGGACCATGAGGGGTAGACAGAGGGGGCCCTCAGCAACTAAGAGAGCCATCAGAAGATCAGGCAGCGTGCAGAGGAGTCCCAAAGTACGGGGACAAATAAGGTGCAAAAGGAGGCCCATGCAGCACTACACAAAGGGATCCCACGCCGCTGGAGAACCAAGCAGGAGGCTCTGCATAGCAGGAAGGAGTGCTGGGGGCCGGAGCTGCACGTTGCACAAAGAACTTAGTGGAAAGATGCCAACAAGCCATGGCAACTGCAAAACACGCCGTGCATGGGGTACTGTCTTCCGTGGGGAGGTAAGCTCTTACCGCCACCAAAGTTGGACAGCTGGACTTCAGGACTATTCAGACCACTTCAGTCCACCACCCGTGCTGGATCCACGCACTTCTTCAGGAGATGGGACCCAAGCCACAGGTCGTTGCTGCAGAGAGGTGCCCGCTTAAGCAGGGAAGTAACTCCTTCACTTCAAGAGAGATTCCTTCATTCTTCTGGTGCAGGCTGAAGACTGGCTGTCCTCTGAGGATGCACGACCAAGAAACAGTTGCAGTTGCTGGCAGGAGCTGAAGATACAATGTTGCAGAAGTTGTCTTTGCTTCTTTGCTGCAATTGTAGAGTTCCTGGAGGGTCCAGATACAGTTTCTTCAGTAAGAAGGTGAAGTAAAGGATGCAGGTCTTGCTGGAGTCTTGCAATCTGAATCTGAGGAAACACCAAGGAGAGAGACCCTAAATAGTCCTGAAAGGGTGATTGGTCAGCTAACAGGTGTACCTTTCAGGGGAGGGCTCTGATGTCACCTGCTGGCATTGGCCACTCAGATGTTCCCAGAGTGCCCTGCCAACTTGGAATCCAAGATGGCAAAACCCAGGGACACACTGGAGGAGCTCTGAGCACCACCCCTGGGGTGGTGATGGATAGGGGAGTGGTCACTCCCCTTTTCTTTGTCCAGTTTCACTCCAGAGCAGGGACTGGGGGGGTCCCTGAACTGGTGTAGACTGGATTATGCAAGGAGGTCACCACCTGTGCAGTTCTAAGCATTTCCAGAGGCTCTGGGAGGCTACACCTCCCATGCCTGGAACACCTGTTTCCAAAGGGAGAGGGGTAACATCCCTCTCCCAAAGGAAATCATTTGTTCTGCCTTCCTGGACTTGAGCTGCTCAAGCAACAGGGGGCAGAAACCTGTCTGTGAGGTGGCAGCAGCTGGGGCTGCCTGGAAAACCTCAGACGGCTGTAATGGCAGTACTGGGGGTCCTATAAGGATCCCCCAGAGTTCATGGAATCATACAACCAATGCTTGCAAAAGCCTTGGGGTATGATTCCAACATGTTTGATACCAAACATGGCCATATTCGGAGTTACCATTGTGAAGCTGTACATAGGTAGTGACCTATATATAGTGCACACGTAAATTGGCGTCCCCGCGCTCACAAAGTCCGGGAAAATGGTCCTGGATGAGATGGGGGCACCTCTGCTAGTACAGGGGTGCCCTCCCACACAGGTACTCTGTGCCCAGCTTACAAGGTTGGAAAGCCTGGTATATGGGTGACTTATAAGTGACCTGGTGCAGTGCAAATGGCTGTGAAATGGTGCATGCACCATTTCACCCAGGCTGCAATGGCAGTCCTGTAGAAGCCTCTGCATGGGCTCCCTATGGGTAACAAAAGAAATGCTGCAGCCCATAGGGATCCCCTGGAACCCTAATGCCCTGTGTACCGAAGTACCATATACTAGGGACTTATAAGGGGTGACCAGTATGCAGTGATAAAATTTAGAGGAGAAAGAGCATAAGCACTGGGAACCTGATGAGCAGGATCTCAGTGACACAGTCAAACACATTGACATCAGGCAGAAATTGAGGGTAACATGCCAAAAAGAGGGCAGTTTCCTACACATGAGATAATGATGAAGCAAACCTAAGTTTGAAAGCCTTGTAGGAGGTGAAATCTGAAAATTTGGAAAATGTTTTGTGAAAAACTTCATGATCAGTTTTATTTACACAGATACAATGCAACTATTATATATGGCTTTTCAGCATCCTCAAGAGCAGGCGAAGGGGACATTGTCTTCAAAGGCGGGGAAGCAGCTGGCCACTGTGTATAGGGTAGTGAGACCTCAGACACAGAGCGACACAGTGGCATGGAGGATGAGAGTACTGGAACAGAGGCCACCAGCTCTTCATCATCTTCAGAAGCCTCCACAAGCGTCCAGTTCCTAGTGGTGGTGGGCCCTACAGGAACTGTACCATCTATATCCTTGTCCACCACCCAGAGACCCATATCCGCCCTCCCTCTGTTGGCCACAACTGACTCCCAAAAAGGGCTGCAGTCTCCTTCACCACAGGCTCCCCACCTCCTGCCCCTCTGGCAGTGCTCAGTAAGGAGGCTATTGGCCTCCTGTGCAGCACCTCTGTAGGCCATCCTGCGATCGTAAATGGCATCCAGGGCCATAGTTGCCAAATGCCACAAATGGTTGCATTTCTGGATACCATTCATAGTTCAATATCCGCCACGCAGAGATGCCTTGCTAAAATGCCTCCGCACTGACCGCAACCCCCCAAACCACCCCAACCTTGTGCCCCAACTCAGGTCCCTTCCTTATCTCAAGTCCCATCTCTATCCCAAGCACACTCACTTCTTTACAGGCACCCACTCCAACAGACACAAGCAGCACACTCACACATACATAAACACAAACGCACAAAAAACACAAACATCATACATACACTACTGACACTATACCCACAGTCACCATACCCACACAAGACCAACAACCACCTGCACTCCCACAATCAGAAGCAACAAAACCACCAGCACACCCTCAAGCACCAAGTCCGCCAGCACACCCTCAGTCACCACCACACCCACAGCAACCACCTCAACAGCACACTCATCCAAGCAAACACATTCACGCAAAAGCACACCTAAATACAAAACAACACCCTCCAAACTCAAACGCACACTCACCTGAACACCAAACACCTGCTAAACCACACACTTCCAAATATTCACCAGACACAGATGCAACTACAAAACATACAGGCATGCACCACAACCATACCAACCTCCTCAACAGTGCACTCAACCAAACAAGCATACTCAGACAAAAGCACACACACAACACCGACAAAACCCAAACACACACACTCACCAGAACACTAAAAACCTGCCAAGAAACACACACCCAAACATACACCAGACCCATATGCAAGTGCAAAAAGATAGACATACATCAACCACTACAGCACCCTCTACCTCCCAAGCTCAATCCTCTATTACTCCTCCTCCCCATACTCCTCCACCTAAATTGATGTCTTACCTGTCCCTAACCCTGTGAAACCAAAACCCACCCCTCCTATGAAGGATCCTTGAGGTGCCTGCTCTGTGCCCACTGGATGCCCCTTCCAGAGGAAGTTACCCTTTGGCAGTCTATTTAGGAGGCAAGTTCTGGGCAACAAACGCACAGGCTGATGCTGTGCATCATGAGTGTCCTCCATTTATATTTTTGTTTTAATAAAAAATTTAAAGCAGATTTCATTTGTTAATAAAATCTTTATATTTTATGAAGTTTGTCCTAACATTATTATTCATTTACAAGTCATTGATTAATAACAATGTTAATGATGAAAATGTGAGATACATAGACTTGCTTACATTTATGATAGTAAACACTAAAGCTTTTTTAAACAACATACGTATACAGTGCAAATATTAATGATAAAATGTGAGGAAATGTGACATTAATAAATATATAAGATGTTTTAAGTTTTGAACTAACATTGATTTTACAATTATTTATTGTACATTTATTGTAAACAAACATTTTGCCTTGTCTAGTGCAGTTTCTAATTTTTACTAAATGTATATTATTCCAATAAAATGTAATGCATATGCATATGATTTGATATACAGAAAATGATTAAACATAGGTGTATAGACACATTTTGAATTTGGGATTGATGTCACTTTTTTGTGTAGATGTCCATTAGAATGAAGGCAGCTTGCAATAAATTTGTAAATGAAATTAAGTTATACAGGTGTGCCTCTTGAAGTTTCTTAAGCGACCACATTACACAAATATGCATTGTACATGAGTAAAATATTGCTTATAAGTGTGAATTAAAAATGCACAAGTCTAGAACTAATGTAAACAGACAATTAAAAAGGTAACATGTAAAAAAGACACATACGTTCGATTCTGGTGACGATGGGGTTGATTTGCTTCATGGTCAATTTGCAGCAGCAAAGGAAGGAGTCGGGCGATCGGGTTCATGAAGGAAAGGGAAGTGAGAAAAAAGGTAATTTTTGAACTTTTATCCCTTCCGATCCACCAGCTTAGGCGTGGAGGTTTACCCGCCACAGTTACATAGGCAGTAAGGTACATCATGATTGGCCCGGTGGAAAAACTGTCTGTATTCCATCCGACAGCCACTTTTGCCTATGTCGCCGAGAAGCGAGAGGAAAAGTCTGATGTAGACTGTGGCATTCCAACAGACTTTTGTTCATCGACCTGTCAGCGTGTTAATAGAGCAGGGGGACAACCTAGTAGACAGACGTAGAAACTGATTGAAAGAAAGATGGTGGGACCAGATCTGCCAAGGTCTAGCCTCAACTTTGGTGTGTAATCGGCTGCAGACCTTTTCCAAGACATCATAGAACGTATAATACAACCTGTTGTGATTGCATCTAACTATAGCGATGACATATTGGTTTTCAGAGCTACAAAGAAGGAGCATGATAGAGCCCTCGGGCATGTATGTCAATTACTAAGTGATGCAGGTTTGAATTTAAGAGCTGACAATGTGAGTTCAATAAAACAAAATTGAAATTCTTTGGCCACATGTTTTCCAATGGGGGTATGATGCCTGACCCTGCAAAAGTACAAGCTTTAACAAATACTGAATCGCCACAAGATGTTTTGATGGTAAGTTCTTTTCTTGGAATGGCCAGCTACTGTTCACGATACATAAAGGACTTTGCCACTGTCAGAGCTCCACTATGAGAGTTATCCAAGAAAAATGTTTCTTTTAAAAGGTCAAGCGACTGTGAAAAGAGTTTCTAAAGAATCAAACATGGAATAGAATATGCTACAGAAATGGTGTACTTCAATGCAAAGCTCAATACAGAGATTGTAGTTGACGCTAGTCCTGTTGGGCTAGATGCTATACCTGCACAGCATAGTGGACACCCAAATGCAAGAAGACATATTGTGGCCTATGCTAGTCGAAGTTTATCTCAAATAGAACGTGCTTACTCACAGTCTAAAAAGAAAATTTTGGCTGTAGTATGGGCTTGTGAACATTTCCATGTATTCACGTGTGGAAAGCCTTTTATGCTGGTGACTGATCATCAAGCTTTGCTGGCTATATGGCAATCCAAAGGCCAAGATGCATCCTTGAATTGAATGATGGAGACTACGATGCAATTGGGCATCAACTGGGAAATTAACAAAACCTTGCTGACTACTTTTCGAGAGTGTCTATTCATGGTTATGGCACTCCTTCCAAAACGACAGAGGTCTACATCAATTTCATTATCAAGTCAAGTACACCAGCTGCTATATCATTAGTCCAGATTGTCACTGCTGCAAGTCATGATAGTGACATGTTAAAGTTAAAAGGCATAATACACATCAGTCGTGAAACAAACATGACCGACCTCTAAGTAATGATGGTGAATATCAAAATTACAAGAACATCAAGGATGAATTATCCATTACTCAGGAAAGAATTATTCTGTGAGGATCGAGCATCCTAATCCCTGAAACTCTATGACAAAAAGTGATAGAAGTGGCTCACGAAGGATATTGTAGTATTGTTGCTACAAAGAGAGCTCTTCAAGACCGAGTTTGGTTTCCATACCTCGATGAAAGAGTTGAAAAGGAACTCACCGGCTGTCACATATGCAATTACTTGTCAACCAAAGTCACTCAGCATAAGCTATAAACATGTCAGAACTCCCCAATCATGCCTGGGCGAAAGTAGCCACTGATTCTTTGGTTCACTTGACAATTGACATCATTTTATGGTGATAATAGATTAATATCTACATTTCCTGTTGGTCGAAGATCTCTCATCCATGACCCATGAACGAGTAATCAAAAAACTTGATGGCATATTTGCAACATGGGGTTTACCAACCACTGTGAAGTTGGTCAATGGTCCACCCTTTAGTAGCAACGAATTTAAGGAATTTCTGGAGCATCTGAGCATAACACATCAAAAATATTAAGTTAATGGGCTTGTTGAGCGTTTTATGGGCACGCTAAAGAAAGCAGTGCGGCATGCAACTCTTGAGAAGTTCAGTTTAAAAACTATACAAGCTTATCATTTGATACCCACTGATCCACAGGTGAAAGTCCTGTGACTTTGATGTTCTGGAAAGCAATGGCAACCAAAATACCCCAATGGACCACAGAAAGAAATACCAATGAAAATGTGATTTGTACGAGGAACATGGTTCAAAAAGAGAAAATGAAAATCCATGCAGACAAGCGGTGACATGCAAAAGACCTCCTACTCCTGCTAGCGCAGGTGTTTTAATCTGAGTTATTAATGAGTGTTTATAAATTTTGAATAATTAGTTTATGTAGAAAATGAAATAACGTAGAAAAATAATGCATGCATTTGAAAATGTGACCTCGAAGAATGGCCACCAATGTTCACGAAATGTACTAATTACTGATTAATACACACAAAATGTTGGAAGGGTATTAGATTAATGCAGTAATATGTCATATTAAGGGTTATGAAGAATGCTTTAGCTTTATTAATTGTAGGCCTTAACTTAGTAAGTTTTTTGGCCTACTTTGCCAGGCCTCATGAAGAAGCTGTATTTCTTAGCGTCTAATAAAAATGCTGACCGAGTGAATTAAACTGTGAAATGTCCATTGTATTGTTAAATGTGCTTAACAAAAGCTTTTCATGAGAACCGACTGCTAGGAGATGATGTTCCTGCTAATGCAACATTTTATGTGGAATGCATGTGAGATGGACTTTCCCAGGACAAGAACAATGAAGATACTGACTAGCGTGGAAGCTGCAACAGTATTGTTACCTGACAAGCCAGATGATGAGAACATCGAAAGGCGGACCAATCAATGGTATGTGAATCGAGAAATATTGAAATTTATAGATTTGATATAGTAATATTAATGGACAAAGTATAAACATACGATTAACTGACCAAAAGGGAATAAGGGGAAAGTTTAGGTGACTTTCATATAACAACGCCGCAGAGGGAAAAGACTCAGACTTATTGAGATTTTTAGGGGAGAGATGTAAATTCCGACATCCTGAGAGATTTTGCCTTTATTTTCCTGACCAAAAGGTTATTATCTTCTTGAGCGTCTTTACTACAGATGTGTTTATCTTAAATGCTAAATGACTTTGCCCATACTTTCCCGACCGAGACCTGATGCCTTGCTGATCGACTGATGACCTTAGGACGAAGACTGATTCTGCTTTGCTGACCCATACTGAGGATAGGTATAATGTGACAAACTGTGATTAATTGTGCATATTTTGCTTTTTCTTTCTAAGTACCAACTGCACTGTTTTGTCTATGATTCTATCATAGTTAGATGTTTTTCCAAATTTGTGTTACTAAATTGTATTGCATGAAGCCCAACATGCTGATGCTAATCTGATGTTAGTTGAGGATTCTGATTTATGATGAAAGAGACTAATGTCTGATGGATTTCTCTGCTTAACTACATGTATTACATCTCGTTAACGCAGCTGACTCTGCTATTGATTTGCACTGTAACTTTAGAATGTGATGTAGTTCAAGCCTTAATTAGACTACGTTTCTTCCGCTGCTTTGGACAACCAGTGTTGCTTTTGTATGTGTTTCAGTTGATAATGAGATTAACCTCCATGATCTTAGCATTGTTAATATAGGGAAATAAACGTACTAAACTTTTAATAAAGGTGTGGTTATTCATGGCTGAAAGTCATGGTGTGTGATAATTACTTCCTTCATTGATTGTTTTATTGATTACTAATGATTGTTGATTATTGTGTATTGATTATTGATTAAGTACTGGAGCTATGGTAAGAACTTTTTAATAGCGAGTTAAAAGGTTCATCGACCTATTTGCGTCCCTTTGTAAGTATACTTATTAAGGTCTGATGTGCTAACAGTTATGGTAGCAGACTGATAGTCTCCTTAAGAGCTTGCCAAAGATGTCTGTACAGAGTAATGACAATTATGGTAGCAGTTTGAAGCTGGTCCTTTCAAGAGTCAATATTACTGAGATTTGGATTTTGTTTTTCAATTATGATAATTGGAGAGAAAATTATGTTCCCTTAAGCCCAGAAATGATTTTCCCAGATCCTGAATACTGCTAATGGTCGTTTGAGGATGTTCCCAGTGTTCTAGTGATAGAGTGAGTGAAATAGGTCACGCTTGCACAGCTTATGCAAATCGCAGGTGAATTGTGAGGTTTGTGAGGGTTTTAGGGAGTTTGCGTACTCCAAATGAAGTTGTAGTAGGAGTGTGCGTATTCCGCAGTGTGAGAGTAGGGAAGTCGTCGAACTTCATATGTGTGTGGCGCTTTGTGCTCAAATATTGTCCACATGGTTGTTGATGTACGGACCCTGGGTGGTCTAAGACTCCGCAGTATATCGAAAAGAGAATGAGACACTTGGTTATATGCTGTGATTTGTCTGGTTTAGTAGATTGATCATGCGTGGTCAACAAGTCAGTGTGTGAGTTAAAGTGGGCAAGAGAAAATTTCTAATGAGATTTGGCGAGTCCTATGTGCACCAGGACAGACCCAGTGATAAGTTGAGAGTAAAATTTGTTGGTCGAATTTTGCTTGTGAATCTGGGAGACCGAGAAAGAGGAATAGCTGTGAGTGTGGAAAGAGCCATCAGTGAAAATCCATAAGGTTTCTGAAGCGATTGTGTTACCTTCCCTGTAGTAAACCAGCAGATTTGTTTTTACTTTTTGTTTTTTGGTAAGTGCTCGCAATAATTTGCATTAGTTTGTGTGGATTGGGGATTAGGAGGACGAGCCGCAAGATTTTGTCAGCCGCAGTATGTGTGAGTGTGACGTCATTGGAGCCAAGCTGGGATAGGTCGGTTAGTGAGAAGGGTCGCGCACGGATTGGTAGCCGTCCGTGAGAGGCAATTGGTTGAGAACGTGAGTGAAAGGAATCTTCGGATTAAAAGTCATTTCCTGATTTGATTTTGAATAAACAAAAAGTTGAAAAGTTGAAGTTTTCGAAGCATTGAGAAGTGCCCTAATGGGAGATACGTACATTACAGCGAGTGTAGGCAAGCCTATACCACCAGAGAATACACCAGCTTATATTGTAATGGAAGAAAGAGGTGTTGCGCCATGTCTTTGGTTAAAGCAATGGTGCAAGTTGACAGAGAAAGACATAAGCTTAGCATTTCCTACAAAAGGGACATTCAATTTGAGGGTTTTGGAGCATTCACGGATGGCGCTATATGAATTGAAGCCCCTTCCGAGACCAGCACAGTTTGAGGCATTAGCCATCTGGGAACTAGTGGCCAGACAGCAACAGCAATTTAAATTCAAGAGAAGGATGAAAAAGGCAGAAAAGACTCCATCGGAGGCTGAATGGGATTGGGATCAGAAGGTATGGAGAACAGAGACTTTGTAACAAATTAAGTTGTTTCCGGCAATTACGTAGGAAAATGAGAAGGAAGGAAAGAAGACAAATAGAAGTCCGCCCGAAAGTAAGGGAGCTAGAAACTCTTCAACAGTAGAGGAGGAATCAGATGATGATGAGTTCCTTACACAGTTATTGAGAGACCGACCACCACCATATACAGTACGTGACAGTAGTCCGAGTACTAGTGCTGATCCGACAACCCCAACACAGGTTAATGGGACAGCGACTCCGGTGCAGTTTAATGCTAACCTGACACAGAATACAGTGCAAAGTGGTCCTAATGTGCCAACTACTCCTGTAGCTTAGACTCAGATGCAGCTGCCACAGATACAGAGAATATATCCTCATGTGCCCATTTTAGAAACGACTTCGAACTTAGTGGTGCCCACGGAGCAGGGGGTTCCGAGATCAATACTGGTCCAGTCTGAGCCGACTCTGATTTTATTGCCCCACGTGCAGCCGCATGTAATTCCAAGATGTACTCCAGTGACAGGGACACAGTCAGACATAACTCCGATGATGAATCAGAATATGGGAGTTACTCTCATACAGAATGTAGGTGCCAGAGCAGCCCCGTATGCTATATCGCTACCAATTACTGTTGGTCCAGTGGTACCATTATTTGCACAAAAGAAACCAACTGTAAGTGAACAGGGAGAAATGACCCAGAGCCTAATGAGTGAAGGATGTAACAAACATGTTCAGGTAGTGTCTCCTGTGGGTCAGCCTTTTGACGGATCCAGATCATTGTTAGATTTTAGTACACTTGTTGCACTTCCAGATGCCGTGACAGGACCAAATGTTAGCCAGAACTTGAAATTATTGACACCACAGACTCCGAATGCAGTGGCAAAGAAGGTGCCCCCGATCCAAGCAAGTAACATTTCAATACAGGGACTGACAGCTCAGCAGTTGACTGAATGGTTAGACAAGCTGAATACCCCACAGAATGCCCCTAAAGGAGATGAGTATTTGAATTGTGCTAGACAAAGCATGGAAGCGGGGTGAATAGGTTAGAATCCTACACAGCAGCAGAATTGTGATATTTGTGTTCAAAGATTACAAGAGAAGAGAGCAGAGTGCATCAGAGATTAGCAGATTTGGCAGAGAAATACGGCATAGAGGTTGAGAAAACAAAGCATTTGAAGAGGAGCTAAGGATTAGATTTTGAGGCAAAAGATTTTGAACATATGATGTCAGCCGGAATGAAGGCACATCTTAAAGAATTACTGCAGAGTGCTCAGACCTGGGGAGCATTAGACAAATGGGAAGGCAGATGAGTAAAGAAAAGAGACAAGAGAAAGAGGGATTCTTTGGAGCTAATTGAGAATGTGTAGCCGGATAAAGATCCAGTAAACATTTTACCAATGAGAGAAATTCCAGGGGGAGATTTTGTTCACGTCCTTTGGAGCAGAAGTGACATTCTATCATTTACAAATGATTATCCAAAATTGAGAGAAAAGCCAATAGAGTAGTATCAGCAAACAGACAGGTTTGTGATACTTGCAAAGTGTTTGTGGGAGGACTTGAACACATTACTAGAGATAGTGGTTCCAGCTGACTTGTGGGTCGAGTGTAAGAGGAGTGTAGACTGGCCAACTTGTGAACCGGAGAGAGATAAGAATACGGGCGCACCATCTCCTGAGGTAATGAAATATTACTATACGGTAATTGAGTTTCTGAAATCGAGGATTTCGCCCAAAAACATTGATTGGCAGAGAACTGACAGGACAGCACAGGAAGCAAAAGAGTCAGTACATGTGTATTATTATGAGAGATTGTTGCAGGCATTCAAGCATTACAGTGGTACAGAAACAAGTGAGGCAAAAGACATGCTACATTTAGTGTGCATATTTGTGGAAGGATTGCGACCTGAAATTAGCCAGATGATTAGGAATCATTTGATCTGCTGACAATCGATGCCGATTGATGAAGTGCTGCAGTATCCAAAATACTGTAGTGATGATATTGAGTTGAAGCAGAAAAAGTTGAAAGAGAAAGCGATGGTGATGCAGATTAAAGCAGCTCAAACAGGCGTGCAAGGGAATTTTTCATAGCAGGTGCCACAGCAGCAGGGAAATATTATGTTTCAGCCACAGATGAGAGGTAGAGATCATGGAGGTAGTATGAATCGTGGTCCGGATTTGAATACTGTAGTGGTTCAGAATGATGTGCAGGGAATGAAGAAGCTATTGCTGTGTCACATTTGTGGAGCCGTGGGGCATTCGAAATGGGAGTGTCCGATGATGGTGCAGGAAGGTGTTGTTCAGCAGAGTAATGACATTAATTCATTTCAAAATGTGAGAGGACCGAGATTAAGGGGTCCTAACCCAAATTTTCAAAATAATGTGAATCAAGTGCACCATTTTCAGCCCATGCAGCAGGTGCAAATGCACAAGTGTCACAGTTGCGGCCGATGCATCAGCAGGTTCCCATGGTACCTAGACAGCAAATGCAAATACCTCAAGCCCCAATGGAGCAGCAACAGATGATGCTTTCTAGACAGGTCACAGGACAGAGGCAAAATAGAAGTGGTGACACAGTGCGCCAATTCCTGTTGCACAGTGGGGATGGAATGGATGGTGAGTGGACGAGTGGCAGTTCAGATGGGGAGGCGTGTGTGCTTGCGACTTCTTTAGAATTAGATCAGAGAGGACACAATGTGAAGGGAAAGATTACAGGTAACAGAGTTTCATTCTTGGTGGATGCAGGAACTACACGCTCTACAGCGAGAAGTACAGAGGTTCCAAATTTGCCTCTTTCAGGAAGAACAGTTCAGGTGTGGAGGTAGCAAACCAGTATTTGACAAACCCGATTACAGACCCAGTTAAAGTCGAGATAGGCAATTTTCAGGGATTTCATAAATTTGTAGTCTGCGATTCAAGTCCAGTATCCCTATTGGGAAGAGACTTGCTGTGTAAAACAAAATGTTTGATTACTTGCTCAAATGATGGAATTGAGATTCAGACAAATAGTGACGATGAGGTAGACCAAGCCCCAGAAATAGAATGTGAAACTACCAACTAGGAGTACCCCTTAATTGAGATTTCCCGACGTTTACTGTGAAAGAGCTCCATCCTGATTTACAGGGAACAGTGCAAGAGAAGGTGTGGGATTTGACAGGAAAAGAAGTAGGTCTGATTAAGGAAGTGGAGCCAGTCAAAGTTACCATAAAACCGAATGCAGTTTTCCCCCAACTTCCACAGTACCATATGCCACAAGATGTCCTGATGAAAGTGGCTCAGATACTTGCAGACTTTGTGAAGCAAGGGGTTCTCAAGGCAATGTTGAGCAGTCCATGTAAATCACCAATAATGGTTTTGAAGAAGCCCTATAGGAAAGTTTGGATTGTTCAGCATTTGAGAAAAATAAACAAGATTGTGGTCAAATGTTGTCCCGTAGTGCCCAATCCAGCTGTGATAATGTTCTAAATTCCATGTGATGCAGAGTGGTTCACGGTCATTGATTTGTCACAAGCGTTCTTTTCTGTACCGCTTCATGAGGATAGCCAATTTCCCTTTTGCTTTGAATTCCTGGATCGAGTCTATTGCTGGTGTAGAATTCCTCAAGGGTATTCAGGGGCATATTTAAACTCTTGACGCCCGATCCAGCGAATGTCAAAATTCAGCAGTGTGCTTCATTTTCTGGATGCATGAAACCGCCTTGTGTTAATGAAATGCAAGGTAGGCGTTCCCGTCCAAAAAATGACTTGAAGGCCTGTGCCCCTTATTTATACTCCCACATCATTTTGACGCACAGGAGGGGCTGGGCCTTAAAAAATGGCACACAGCCTGATGTGCGCCGTTTTTTAACACCTGGGTGAGAGCAGGCGTTAAGGGACATGTGGGCTCATTTCCATGGTCTTTGACCATGGAAGCAGTCCACAGGTGCCCTTCCCTGTCCCCATGGACACCCCCCTGCCACCCTCGCCCACCCGTAGAGGACACCCATGGATGGGGGGACCCATCCGAGGTAAGAACAGGTAAGTAATTTTTTATTTTATTTTTAAGTGGCATAGGGGGGCCTAACTCGGGCCCCCCAACATGCCATTGTACCCAATGACCATGTATGTCAAGGGGACAGAAGTCCCCTGGGCAGGGCCATTGGGCAGGGGCGCATGACTCCTTTCTTTGCTAAGACAGGAGTCATTTCAATGGGAGTTGTGCGTCAAAAAATGGCGCACGTCCGGTTAGAGCCATGATTTTTTACTCTAACCTGACTTGTACCATTTCTTGACGCACAAACCCCATTCTTCCCTACGCTTGCGCTGCCCGTTTAGAGTCATTTTTTTTTACTCTAACCAGCCCGCAGCACCGGCTAACGTCAATCCATAAATAAGGCGCCTGCCTGGCGCATTGGAATGGAGTTAGCAGGCGGTAAAAGTTTTGACGCAAGCCGGCGCTGATTTGCGTCAAAAAGTATAAATATGGGCCCCAGAGTCACCTTCAATATTCAATCGGATCTTAAAAAAGAATTTGGAGTCGTTCGAATTGCCTGTCCAATCGACTTTGGTGCAGTACATTGATGACTTACTGATTGCATCCAAAACAAGGGACGAGTGCAAGTATGATACGATTGCCCTGTTGAACCATTTGGGAAAGAATGGTCATAAAGTATCTCCACTGAAGTTGCAGTACTGTCAGAAAGTAGTGAAGTATCTGGGTCACCAGATTTAGAAAGGGTCGAGAAAGATATCCAGAGAAAAGATTACAACGATCTTGCAGATAAGTCCCCCAACCACACAGAGATGTCAGGATGTTCTTGGAAATGGTGGGTTATTGTTGCCAATGGATCCCAAATTTTTCAGTCATTTCAAAACCATTGCAGAAGCTGACTCATAAGGAAGTCACTGATCGCATAGTGTTAGACCAGGATGAGATAAAAGCGTTCACTGAGTTGAGAGAGAGTTTGTGCAGAGCTCCAGCTTTGGGTATGCCTGACTACACAAAGCCTTTCACATTGTTTTGTCATGAGTATGATGCATGTTCATTGTCTGTCTTGACACAAGTCCATGGAGGCGCACATCACCCAGTAGCATATTTTTCAGTTACTTTGGACCCAGTTGCAGCAGTCTTACCAGCTTGTTTGCAAGTAGTTGCCGCAGTTGGTCAAAGTCTTTCACAGTGTGAAGGCGTGGTGATGGGATAGCCCCTGATTGTAATGGTCCCTCACTCTATTGAGATTTTACTGAAAGGACGAAAACCCAATACTTGACTGGTGCGAGGTTGGCTAGGTACGAAACTAGTATTTTGAGGTTGCCGAACGTGACATTGAAAAGGTGTACAGTGTACCTTACTTCCTAGTGAAAATGCTGAAATTGAAAAAGAGGAAGATGTTGAGCATGATTGTCCCAAAGTAACTGATTTGTACACAAAACTGAGACCTGACATTAGAGATATACAATAGGAAGAAAATGACCAAATTATCTTTGTTGATGGTTCTTGTCTGAGAAACAATACAGGGACACTAAGAGCAGGATTCCTTTGTGCACAATTACAGGTACCTTGGAAGCATCTTGGCTTTGAGGAGTGTATTCTGCCCAAGTAGCGGAAATGGTAGCCCTTACTAGAGCGTGCCATGTTTCTGCTCAGCTGAAAGTTACTATCTATATGGATAACCAGTACAGATTTGGAATAGTTCATGATTTTGGTCAATTCTGGTCACAGAGAGGTTTCCTGACCTCTTCTGGTTCACCAGTGAGAAATGGTGAGAGAATCAAAGAATTTTTATATGCAATTCAAATGCCTGAAAAGATTGATGTGGTGAAATGCAGTGCACATCTGAAGTCGCAGGACTATGGGGGTCATTCTGACCCTGGCGGTCTTGGACCGCCAGGGCCACGAATGACGGAAGCACCGCCAACAGGCTGGCGGTGCTTCAATCCCCATTCCGACTGCGGCGGTAAAGCCGCGGTCGGATTGCCGGGCCGGCGGTCATCCGCCGTTTTTGCCCCGGCAGTGAAAAGCGCGACGGGTGCAACTGCACCCGTCGCACCGCCGCAACACCGCCGGCTCATTCGGAGCCGGCTCCTGTGTTGCGGCCTCATTCCCGCCAGCCCAGCAGGAATGTCAGAATGGGGGCCGCAGAATTTTGCCCGCGTGGCGGCCAAATGGCGGTTTCCGCCTGGCGGGCGGCGGTAGCCGCCCGTCAGAGTTGGAATCACCCCCTATGTATCATTGGGAAATGGATATGTGGATCAAGTCGCAAGGTTTTGCTCATTGAACTGTATATCGTTCAAAGACAAGTGGGAACTGTTACCTGAAGAAGATAAAACTTGTACAAGCTTTGCATTGAAAATAATTGACACTTTGGAAGTATTAAAGTCTTTGCACAATAATGTTGACAGGGAGTAAAAACGTTCATGGAGCAAATAAAATGTGTTCAAAGGCAAGATGAATTGTGGATTTCTGAGGAGGGTCAATTGGTGTTGTCAAATAGCCTCTTGACTCAAATAGCAAGATACTATCATGATCAAGCACATATTGGGAGAGATGCCATGGTTCGTCTGTTCAAACATGATTGGTTCAACCCAAAGTTTAGAAAAGTTGCTGAAGCAGTTTGCCATTGTTGTGTAATTTGCCAACAGTTGCAGGGAAAGGGACAGTGGTTAATTTGAGCCACATTGGAAGGGCAGGAGGTCCATTCAGCAGACTGCAAATGGATTTTATTGAGACGCCTGTGTGTGGAGGTTTGAGATATGTGTTGGTGATTGTTTGCATCTTTAGTCACTGGATTGAAGCGTACCCTACACGAAGAAATGATAGTCTCAGAGTATCGAAACTACTGCTTAGGGAACTGATACCGTGTTTCCGGTTTCCGATCTCTTTAGAATCAGATAGGGGAAGTCACTTCAATAACAAAGTAATTAAATTACTGTGCGCAGCATTGAACATTGAGCAGAAACTGCATTGTAGTTACCGCCTGAAGCATCAGGACTAGAGGAAGAGATGAATTGTACCTTGAAGTCAAGAGTTGCAAAGATGTGTGCAGCTACGAATTTGAAATGGCCTGATGCGTTGCCCTTAGTGTTGATGTCAATGAAAAACACACCTGACAAGAAGACAGGATTGTCGCCCCATGAGATCCTCATGGGCAGAGCAATGTGGTTACCAGTGGTGCCAGCAAATGCACTTGTCAACATTACAGATGATATGGTGTTGGATTACTGCAAGGGTCTGGCTGATGTAGTCCGCTCTTTTTCTCAGCAGTTGGAGGCCACCACACTGCCACCGCTCCATGACCCAGGGCACAACCTGAGAGCTGGGTTGTCATCCTAAAACACGTGAGAAAGACGTGTTTGGAGCCTCGTTGGAAGGGACCATACCAAGTGGTCTTGACGACTACTACAGCTGTGAAGTGTGCTGGAATTCTGAACTGGATTCACGCCAGCCACACAAGGAAAGTGGCATGTCCACTGGATCATGAAGAAGCATCGTTGAGAGTACCAACAACAGTGAGACAAGTATCAGGGCGAGAAGAAGAGCAAAGAGGAACTGAGACCCGGTCCGAGCTCGCTGAGGACAGTTCAGTCACTCCTGTAGGAGACTAGAGAGGAGACCTCCAGGAGAGTATCGAAGAGCCTAACACAACTGAAGCAGCAGGAGAGCCGAGTCAGAGGAGGGCTTTCCCAGAAGCAGACGATCCTGAGAGACAAACAGAGCAATTGTCAGACCCAGAAGGGGAAGGAGTCAAGGTGGATCAAAGGCAAAGTGATCTGACTCCTCCTGAACCGGTTGCAAGTCCGTCAAGAGAAAACACCACTGAACAAGGGAAAGGTTCAAGTTCAAGCTTGAAGAAAATACTGACGAAGGGTCCACTGAAAGGAGATAAGTGGCCGGAATCGCAAGTGGAAAAAGAGAAAGAGGTGGTTGTTGAACCAACAATAGAGGAAGAAGTAGATACCACAAGGAAGGAAGATCTTTTAGAAGGAGAATTGAATGGTAATCAAAAAGTTAAAAGAAAGAGAGTAGCAAGTCAAAAATACGCAGGTCCTGAATGGGCATATGTAACTACAAACGAATGGCAGCAAGAGTTTTTGTCTTTTTGTTTTGTTAGAGAAGTTCTGGGTCAGTATTTTGGCACGTTAAGGAAGTTAATGAACTGAACTGTTGAAACAATCTGAGAGAACATTTTTGAGAAAGAGAGTGTTGAAGGTAACCGGAAGAGACATTGATAACCTGATTTAACTTTTGAAACTTGATTTTGACAAAGCTGCTAACAGATTTTGACAAAAGGGGATCCTGGAAGTGAAAATGAACTGCTGAAAGAAGAATTGTCTATTTTTGATTTTTGCTACAAGTTTTCGAGTTTTTTTCTGCTTTCTGATTCTTTACAGATTATGAGTAACATTAGTCAACAAGGTAGGGATGCTAGGCACTGTAAATGTATGAGCATTGGTTTAGCAATTATGTGTGGGATATTGTTTGTGGTGTTGATTGTAGGTATGTCTGTTCTGGATATGAGAGGAGACAATCATACTTCTGCTTTTGAGAAAACTACTGCACTAACAGAGTTAGAAAAGTTTAAGTTAGATGAAAAATATTTGCATGATTATACTAATGCAGGAGGAGAGCTTTCTTCTAACATTTTCTATTACTTATTGAGTGAGTTGTGGAGACAATGGATGTGAAGAATAGTGTTTTGTGTACGCAGATTCCTTCATCAGTCGAGGAAGGAGTCACATATCATAGCTTACCTCTAACCCACGGGATAAGTTGTAGTCTGTTACTAACAAGGCTTTATGACCAAGAATACATTCAATACGTCTATTAAAATCATGATCTTGTGTTTTCGTTTGTTCCTATAATTAGGTATTTGAGTAAAGTAGCTAGGGATAATGGCATAGTATTAGTTAGAGAGTTCTTTGAACCTACATTCACGTTTGGCACAGCATATGCAAACTGCAACAATCTGACATGCTTGCTTACACCTTTAGAGAAGAGCTTTTTATATCATACTGATGATAGGAGAAAAGCGTTAAAGGAAAGTGTGGAAAAAGACTTAGAGAAAAGGACTTACAAGAATGATTATGCTTATAGTGCAATTAAAGCAAGGAAAATTTACTTTAGATGCACAACACGTAGGAAAGCTTTGTATATATAGGCCTAAATTGCGCACTGACACCTTATTTGTGAGTACGAGTGAATGCAGGCATGTGTTTTTGTTTCAGGGTAAATGGACCTTTATGCTAAATGGACAGGACCCTGCAATTCCAGGGATATACTGTATTTGTGGACTTAATGCTTATTACCGTCTTCCAAGAGGATGGTATGGGACATGTTATTTGGGGATAGTCTTCCCAAAGATTTATCAAATGGAGGATTTGAAAAAGTTTCAGAAAGTGACTGAATTACATCATAAGAGACAGAGGAGGGGAGTCCTCCTCTGCGATATTGAGGGATATATTTGGAGCGGTGATTCTTTCAGTGGGAGTCATTCTGAATTCGATTAAGATTCAAAAGTTGTCTATTATTGTGGATAACATGCTGACACATTTTTCAGGGGCCATACTCCTGATAGATACTGAATTAGCTGCTGATAGAGCTATGTCTCTTCAAAATCATCTTGCTTTAGACATTCTTTTAGTGAAGGATGGAGGAGTCTGTAGAATGATAAATTCTAGGCATTGTTGTTCGTATATACCAGATAACAGTAAAGTGATAAGAGACTTACTTACTAATCTGACTAACACAAGTGCTGATTTGAAAGAACTGAAAGAACCAGGTGTTTGGGAAAAAGTTGGCAAAGGGTATTCTTCAATGGGATATTGGCTCAGCAACATTTGGACCGGGGTACTACTGAAAATATTACAGGGAATATTAATTGTTGTGGATTGTCTATTGGGGATATGGGGATTATGCAAATTATGTAAAAGGATTAATCTAAAAAGGACTAAAAAATAATCAGAAGAGGGAAGAAAAGAAAAGGGAACGATTTTACAGGGAAAATTCAAGGGGGAAGACAAAATTATGAAAAAATTGAATTGTAAACATTTTTTTAGCTGATGTGAAATCTCTGGGTAATAGTCAGTGTGATGACACATTTACTCATCAGAGGATGGATTGCTACCGCAGGTGTTTTAATCTGAGTTATTAATGAGTGTTTTTGTATTTTGAATAATGAGTTTATGTAGAAAATGAAAAAACATAGAAAAATAAATCATGCATTTGAAAATGTGACGTCAAAGAATGGCCACCAATGTTCACGAAATGTACTAATTAATGATTAATACATATGAAATGTTGAAAGAGTATTAGAATAATGCAGTAATATGTCATGTTAGAGGGTTATTAAGTATGCTTTAGCTTTATTAATTGTAGGCCTTAACTTAGCAAGTGACTTGACCTATTTTTCCAGGCCACAGAAAGAAATACCAATGAAAATGTGATTTGTACGAGGAACATGGTTCAAAAAGAGAAAATGAAAATCCATGCAGACAAGCGGTGACATGCAAAAGACCTCCTACTCCTGCTAGCGCAGGTGTTTTAATCTGAGTTATTAATGAGTGTTTATAAATTTTGAATAATGAGTTTATGTAGAAAATGAAATAACGTAGAAAAATAATGCATGCATTTGAAAATGTGACCTCGAAGAATGGCCACCAATGTTCACGAAATGTACTAATTACTGATTAATACACACAAAATGTTGGAAGGGTATTAGATTAATGAAGTAATATGTCACATTAAGGGTTATGAAGAATGCTTTAGCTTTATTAATTGTAGGCCTTAACTTAGTAAGTTTTTTGGCCTACTTTGCCAGGCCTCATGCAGAAGCTGTATTTCTTAGTGTCTAATTAAAATGCTGACCGAGTGAATTAAACTGTGAAATGTCCATTGTATTGTTAAATGTGGTTAACAGAAGCTTTTCGTGAGAACCGACTGCTAGGAGATGATGCTCTTGCTAATGCAACATTTTACGTGTAATGTGTGTGAGATCGACTTTCCCAGCACAAGAACATTGAAGATACTGACTGGAGTGGAAGCTGCAACAATATTGTTACCTGACAAGCCGGATGATGAAAACATCGTAAGGCGGACCAATCAATTGTATGTGAACGGAGAAATATTAGAATTCATAGAATTGGTATAGCAATATTATTGGACAAAGTATGAACAAACGATTAACTACCAATAGGGAATTAGGGGATAGTTTAGGTGACTTTGATATAATAACGCCGCAGAGGGAAAAGACTCAGACTTATTGAGATTTTTAAGGGAGAGACGTTCATTCCGACATCCTGAGAGATTTTGCCCTTATTTTCCTGGCCGAAAGGTTATTATCTTCTTGTGCATCTTTACTAGAGATGTGTTTATCTTAAATGCTAAATGACTTTGCCCATACTTTCTTGACCGAGACCTGATGCCTTGCTGATCGACTGATGACCTGAGGACGAAGACTGATTCTGCTTTGCTGACCCATACCGTGGATAGGTATAATGTGACAAACTGTGATTAACTGTGCATATTTTGCTTTTTCTTTCTAGGTACCAACTGCGCTGTTTTAGCTATGACTCTATCATAGTTGGATGTTTTTCCAAATTTGTGTTACTAAATTGTTTTGCATGAAGCCCAACATGCTGATGCTAATCTGATGTAAATTGAGGATTCTGACTTATGACGAAGAGACTAATATCTGATGGATTTCTCTGCTTAACTACACGTATTACATCTCATTAATGCAGCTGACTCTGCTATTGATTTACACTGTTACTTTAGAATATGTTGTAGTTAAAGCCTTGATTAGATTATGTTTCTGCTGCCGCTTTGGACAACCAGTGTTGTTTTTGTATGTGTTTTATTTGATATTGAGATTAATCTCCATGATCTTAGCATTGTTAATATAGGGAAATAAACTTACTAAACTTTTACTAAAGGTGTGGTTATTCATAGCTGAAAGGTCATGATGCATTTTAATTACTGACTATTGATTATTGATTTTATTGATTACTAATGATTGTTGATTAATGTGCATTGATTATTGATTATGTACTGGAGCTCTGGTAAGAACTTCTTAGTAGCGAGTCAAAAGGTTCATCAACCTATTTGCGTTCCCTTGTAAGTATACTTATTAAGGTCTGACGTGCTAACACTCCAAAGGGGAGATTTGGTGATTGTTCTACAGCTATGGAAAATAAAATCTGATGCTCCTTACAATGTTGACACTCTTCAAGTAGTGTCTATCAAAGGACACATGATGACTGCCTGCCGACCAGGGAAGTCTCTTACCAGAGACTCTTCTCACTTCAGACCTGTGTTTCATCCATCTTCAGCTTGAGATGGTGAAAAAAAGACTGACTGTGAAAGCTCAATGACTATTGCTGATTCCTTACCATCATTGGCAATTTCTGACATTGAAGACAACCATTCACAACTTCCAGTAACCAGATCGGGTCAACAGATCAAAGCACCAAAAAGATGAATTGAAGGGATATAGTTGTACATGTTTCTGTAGATATATATATAGAGAGAGATGTTTTGTGTCTATCTATTGAGTTTCGAAAAATCTGCAATTTTTCATTTAACAGAGGGGACATGTAGTGTCTTGCATGATTTAGAACAAAATCTTTATGGCTCCCTGAGGACTCTGTATCAGTGTGTGACGTAAAAGTTAGAATAGAATGTTTGACAGCTTACTTTAGAATGATGTGAGTTCACAGGTATACAAAGAGGAATACAGATGTGTGATTTACAGCTCCTTGTGTGGCCTAGTCATTCAGAACGGTAGCAGTCTGGGGAAGATGCTACAATACTGTTGTAAGAAATTGGTTTTTTTTATTGAGGAGGGTGACAACCACAAACCTTGCCAGGATGAACCACAAAAGTCCATTAGTATTCCGGTTCAGGGAGGGCCTGGCCTGGCAGTTTGGGATGGACTGTTCGCTTTAGACATGGGTCCAAACTGATTGGCTGATGAGCCCCTTGCCATGTTCAGAGGAGTGAGTGTTGGGACAGAAAAGTTCTATGCATGGTACAGATGTATACTCCTGCCCTGAGTGCCTACTTGTACTGTTGCCTGGATCCCCAGTGCTAAGTTTTTGTCATATGCGAACACAAATCATGTGTGTGTATGCCATGACATAGGCTTGTCTCATGGATTGTGGTCATGTTGGACCGGGAGGGGCACCCAAAGTGCTACCCTCACAGTGGTGGAAGGCTACTGCCTTTACCAGGAGTTAAGTAGCACAGTGGTGGCAGCATATCAGTAGTGATATGTAGTAGTGAACTTTTGTATCCTGTGTCACTTGTACCTATAGGCTTACTCACCTCTTAAAGGTTTCGCTGCTGTATGCTTAACTCACTCTTGGCCCACTTCAGGTAACATGTGGAGTGCTGCACAGTGTAGGAGTAGTGACTCTGCATTGGTTGTATGTGTGCCAGGGAAGGGTACAGTACAAGGGTGGAGCACTACTGTGCAGTGCATGTGTGGTTAGTAATTGTACTAGGTGTATGCATGCCTGAGGTTAATAATTTACATAAGAGATGTAGTGCTACGCAGTGCATGATCATAGAAAGGATGTGCTGGGTGTATGTTTGCATATGTGATGTACAATACATGAAGGGTGACATGTTGTGCAGCATGCACATACTGAGTGTTCATGCTGGCTGTGTATGTGTTTGTAAAGAGCACACTCTAGTAAATATAGAAAAGCTTCAGTCCTGAACAGCACATGCAGGGTGTGTGTGCTGAATGCATGTGTAGATGTAAGGGTACAGTGTATAGAGGAGCAGTACAGAACAGAGAGTGCGCTGTGTATGCACACTAAGGCCCTCATTACAACCCTGGTGGTCAAAGACCGCCAGGGCTGTTTTGGAGGTTGTACCGCCAACAGGCTGGCGGTACAAACTCACATATTACGACCGCGGTGGAAGCACCCCAGTCGCACCGCCGGGACCGGCGGTTTTCCGCCACTGTGGTCCCGGCGGTTTTAATCCTCCAGGGCAGCGCTGCTTGCAGCACTGCCCAGGGGATTACGAGTCCCCTTCCCGCCAGCCTTTCCATGGCGGTAGGAACCGCCATGGAAAGGCTGGCGGAAAGGTGAGTTGCGGGGCCTTTGCCTTTGGCATGGGCAGTGCAGGGGCCCCCTGGCACAGCCCCACACAGCTTTTCACTGTCTGCACAGCAGACAGTGAAAAGCGCGATGGGTGCAACTGCACCCGTCGCACGGCCACAACACCGCCGGCTCCATTAGGAGCCGGCTCCCATGTTGCAGCCAACATCCCCGCTGGGCCGGCGGGCGGAAACTCTGTTTCCGCCGGCCCAGTGGGAATGTCATAATGGGCACCCAACTGTGTTGTGGACAATCAGCTTCTGAGTGTGCCTGCTGGGGCAGACATCTTTCATAATGAAAGAAGAAAAGGAGAAGTGACCACGTCAAAGAAAGCAGAACCCCAACAAAGAAATTCAAAGACGCAGACCTTAAATCACATTTGGTGTCTGGAAAAGGAATATAAGAATGGGAGGTGTGAAGAAGAGGAGAGCGTTGGAGGGAGCAAGATCCAGTAGGGAGCCCAACTGTGAGGAATCCCTGCCAAGATGTGAGGATTCAGCTGTGCACTGATTGGGCCATAGCCTGTGTGCAGGAATGTTTTCAGCAACCTCTATATGGCAGGAGAGGGGTGCTATAGAGCCTTGTGTTGAGCGCCTTACGAGTCAGCTATGCCTGAACTGCCACACAGTGGTGACCCTGTATGCCAGAAGTGGCCACTGGTAAAGTTACCACTTCAAGAAGTGCCAGGACCAGTGACCATCTGGGCTGGGGTGCTTGTGCTGGGGTGCTTGTGCTGGGGGAGCCTGTACCCTCATAACCACATATCATGGCAACCTCATAGGCCAGAAGGTGTTGCTGCTACGTATGTGGCCAAAGGATTTGGGCTGCCGCTCAAAGGAGAGAATATGAATGAAGCCTTTCACTAGTCCCACATGGCCCATCAGGCCGTTTGAGACCGGTAAAATGCTTTTTGGCATATACCAATCCTATTTTGCAAGTTGGTAACCTATTACCGACTCGCAGAATAGGGTTTGCGACTCGCTATTAGGAAGGGGCGTGCCAAAGGCATCCCTTCCTAATAGCAAGTCACACTGGTATGTAGGAATGTTTTGCAACCGGAAATGCGGTCGCAAAACATTTGCAGTTACCACAAACTTTAAGTTGGTGGTAAGCCATTCGCAAACGGGAAGGGGTTCCCCAAGGGACGCCTTCCCCTTTGAGAATGGGGATGCAAACATTTTTTGAGAGCAGGCAGTGGTCTTTTCATTCTCCCTTTTGTAAATCATCCTGTTATCCTTTGAGGATAACTTTATTGAAAAAGTGAAAAAGTAGTCACCGACTTGGTGGTCTGCTGACTCCAGCAGGCCACCATCCCTGTGATTGTGGCCATTACCAAATGGGTTGCAGATTGCAACCTGCCTCATGAATATTGATGAGACAGGTCTGTTGTGACCTATTTGGGAATCACAAACAGTGTTAAACACACTGTTGTACATAGGAGTTAATTGCTAATTTTAGTGCTTCGCTATTAGGAAATAGCAAACCTAATGCTACATACATCTGGCCCTGAGACTACAGTTTGTAGGTTGGACCCTTATTGCACAGAAAGCACCTGGACTTCCCACTGAGATGGAAATGCCATGGATCATATCGCACCCTTGCTGGCTCCAGTCGGGAACTCAAGAAAGGATTCCTTTCCCCTACATTGAGCAAAGTCAACTTACAACATCTTCGCGAGCAGAGGGCTGCTCCGATATCTGAGAGGCCTGTGCCACAGGTGCTGCCGCATGGACCGTGAACAGCCCGACTTCACCAAACTGAGCAGGACTCACAGATGCGCGTTGAAGGATCCTGCTGCATTGCTGAAATCTTCCACGATGTGAGTGGGAAAGATGTGAACTTGGCCAGTTGGGCCCCGGAAAACTTACATCAAATGGTGCTGCAGCACCATAGACGCCTTTACCTAAATTTCTTAAAAGTCACAGGGCGAACGTTTAGCTACAGCCTAACAGTTCGCATTCCCTGATGCGACCATCAGTGAATGTAGAATAACCCTGAACATGTTACATGAAGGAGGATGGGGCAGAGATTCGCCAGATAACTAATAGAGCCCTGACCTCAAGGAGGATTGTGATGTTGCTTCTGAATGTCATACTTCATTGCATGTGTAAAGTTAGATGTAAAATACTACTTTTCCTGCAACAGCCACTACTTGGCTGGACATGGATTTATTGTTTGTTCTGCTTGCACTTTGAGATATGAGTCATGTTCATTGACCTGCATCTATGTCCCCTGTGAAAACCTTGACTCCTCTCCCACAGCTATCACTGAGAGTCAAGGCAGAAAGGGTACTTGACTCATCTGATTGGGCTCCATAGTAGGTCAGGCCTCAGGACAGACATCAGGAATAAAAGGCTTCAACCACCATATTTAAGCCTAGTAACCACTGTGTGCCCTGTGGTCCTCTGAAAGGGGTTCAGGCAGTGAGAAAAAGCACTTTAGCACTGGTTAGAAGTGGTAAAGTCCACAGAATCCTAACAGGACAGAAGAAGGCAAAAGATTTGGGGGAAGACCATCCCAAAGGCAGTCAGGTCTAATTTGTGCCCCCAGCTGAAAGTGGGGAGAACTACCCACTTTTGTGGGAGTTCTCATCACTAAGGAAGAAGAACCTGGATAGACCATCAACATTGGAGTGGTTTGACACAGGGCGGTGTTGTTATGTCTTATTTATAAAGTGCATCACTTTGCTGTTCACCAGGGCACTTCTGGCCCAATACTTCACTGTGCTAGTGAGCACCAACGTGAGGAGGGGGAGGAGCCTGACCCCTGCAGTGCTACAAAGCACTCCAGCACTGTCTGCTATGGGGGTCGACTTTGCTGTTTTCCAGGGGACTTCTGGCCTCAGACTTCACTGCACTAGTTAGCGCCAGCTAGAGGAAAGGGGAGGCGGCTGACCCCTACAGAGCAACAAAGAGCTCAAACACTCCTCGCTTTGTGGGATGACATCACTGTTTGCCGGGGGACTTCTTGCCCCAGACTTAACTGCACAAGTGAGCGCTAAGAGGGGGAGGAGGAGTCTGACCCCTATAGCGCTGTGCCCAGGTAAAGACCAGGCCAAGGGCAGGCCCATCTTCGCCCATCATCGCCTGGATGAGGTTGAGCTAGACCACCTCTCTTGGTTGTTCAATTTTGAGGTTCCATTTTTTTAAATTTAGGTACGACCCATTCTTTTCTGTACTTGTATTTTCAGTGACTGGAGTACTCTTTGCCAGACTTTCAAGGTCAATATACTTGCTGAATTATGGTGGGATAGTTTATTTTTTATTGTTCTAATTTTCAATTACTTTTTGTATACAATCGATATTTATCACAAAACCTTTGCATAAGTACTAATGGGAAAGAGAAAGGCTGATGAGGTCCCCCATGGAGCCTGTAAGCTTAAAAAAACAGGGAAATATGCATTGAAAATTGGACAGTCAAAAAAATTCACACCTTCATTGAAGAGGTTGAATCTCTTATTAACATTGGCAGGACCCAGAAGGGGTCTCCAGCCGCATCTAGGATAACTCACTTTTTCATTCAACCTGAAAAATGTGTGTCTTCTACTATGACTAATTCACCCATGCAAACCCCTATGGATATTTCTACAGTTGAAAATCAGGCACCTACTCTAACTCAAAATCTTAACGCCCACGTGGAGAATAAATCAATCTTTCCCCATGTAGCAACAGATTCACAGTCCTTGGGAACTGTGCGAAACCACAGACAAGTAACACGCAGACACCAATGCATTTTATGCATTTCCCACAACATACACATAATGATATGTCTTTCAAAAAACATCCTCTTAACCACTTGTAAACTTACTGATGAGATTATGCTGCTGAAATCTACTGTTACACAATTGACACAGAGAGTTCACAACCATTTAACAAGGGGTCCTTCCCCGGGTAAGTGTCATAGCACTGTGAGCTCGTCGGTCGAACAGTCTACTATGACTGATGACTTACTAGTGACCTTAACCAGCGAACATTCTTGTCTAGCAGTGCGACCCAGTGTCTTTTTTCCTCTATCAACCATCCTACCCGTAGGTTATCAAGGCCCGAAGAGCCTGCCCCTGCTTCAGAGCTTCTAATAGCAATAATTCCAGACCGGGGGATTGGCCACCGATTAGATATCCACCAATTCCCCCTTCTGATTCCCGATCTTTTCTCATGAAATCATCTCAGGAAATCAGGTAGCATTTAAAATCCCCTCTTGGTTTAAAAACGTAAAAAGACCTGGAATTGCTGGTTATCTTACAGCCCTGTTTTTTAGGTTGAGCATAGCAAAGCGCAAGCGCTGCTTTTCCGACATTGTTGAATGTATCTGGGCTTTTAACAACACCCACTCACGCCCATCACTATTACTCCTTCGTGGGCTTGCCCTTCAAAATTCCTTTGATGACATTGATAAATGGTTTATGTTTGTTCCTCCTTGGGGAGGCTTTATTACCGCCTTGGCCATCGCCCCTGTTACATGGCTAATTGCACTTTTGCCGATATGTTTGACTGCAAACAAACTTTTTCCTTTTGTGGGTCTGTTCATGCTGATGCTCATGGCCGCGGTGTCTCTGTGAATCAGCTCGCTTATGTGAAACTGTTTTACTTTTAATTTTCAGTTTATGTGGCAAAAAAAAGTCCGGTTAGGAGTTCACAACGCTAATAGCTTGAACTCGAGCAAATGCGAGACCCACTACATTGCAAATGCTTGTTGACTCTCCTATGACCAGAAGTAAAGGCTTTGTCGCACATACAGTCAGCGTCCCCAAACTGAGAGAAAAAACCTTAGTGAACACAGAATCAGGATCCAGTTGGGATATCTATCTTTTATTCATTTCGACATCCTATCTTCCCAACATATAACAAGAACTTAAAATTCCCTAGACTCTATTAGGTTAGAACTGGCTCACTATAATAAAGCTGCGGATCTAGTGAATCTGCGTACTAGATCTATCCCATCTTTAGGTTCTACTATGCAGTTCAAATATAATATTCCTGAATACATTTAATCTGATCTCACTCAGACTTGTAGCTTGATTTCTGTGTCGGACTGTCCAGCCCAACCTAAATGTTTTCTACTTCACATCCTACTGCTCACCCTGTCAACATTCTTCTACAACTTGCCCTGTGTCAGGCCCTATAGGTGTATAATTTATTCCATCAGGCTCTCAGGTCCATTCTACTACTCCACTAAAATATATTGACTGGCTGCAACTTCACAGGTCTTCTGGTACTACAAAAATGGCCCCACCTGGTGATCCATTAATGGGTACACAATCCATTCCCTTTAATTTTAATAATCCGATCCATTTAAATTACCTCTCTGATGGTGGCCCAGCCGACTAATCTAATTTTTTTTTATTCTCTCGTGGAATACTGTCAGTGTTCACCTTAAGGTCATTGACCCCTCCTGGAACAACTATGGATTCTTTTCACATTATTTAAATTCAAGATTCTTGGGCTACATCTCCGGTTCATAGAGTAGGGTATGCTTTCTATTGCATTCATGCAACACCCTCTACTAACTGTAGGCCTTCGGGGGGATTGCTTATTTGGGTTAAGATCTTCCTACATTGTACTGTCAAAAAATTTGATATTCCATTTGGAGATATTCTGGGGATAAAGATAAGGTCCCCAAAAGAACCTGTGGTTAATATTTTCAACATCTACAATCGCTGTGTAGCTAAAAATAAAGAGTCTCCAACCTCCAACTCTAACTATTCTTGAAGAATATTTCTCCTCCTACAAGAATCTTAAGAATCTTCCTCCCATGGACCTAGTCAGGGGTTTTAATACCACCTATGAACGACCACCATTACCCAGTGGAAAGATGAGACTTTAGGTATTCCCAAACCTGGGGTTCTGCAGCCCTACAACTTGTCTCACTATCTTTGACATGTGGTTTTACAACCTGCAACAGGAGGTCCAAATCTGACAAGGACAGGGCCTATACTTTTGAAAGGGGTCATCGGAGAAGTCGTATTGATCATTCTATCCCGGATACCAGGTTATAAGGAAAAGTACGAGATTTCAAAGGGTTTCCTAGATGGGATAGTGACCATAATGCCCTGGAACGTTCACTTTCAGCCAAAATGTTTAATGATTTGTCTACCTCGGGTGGAAAATACAAATTCCACCCAAAAGAAGAGGTATAAAATGGCCCAACTTTTCTCTTAATCCTGTTCTACTGACCAAATTCTATGAGGCATTTTTGTTCATATTGGCCCCTCTTAGTGACCCATCTTCCAAGCATCGGTCGATGTTAGATACACACACAATTATTTCTCTTATTAAAATCCTTTTTACTAAACCTTTTAAGCAAGCCACTATTAAAAGATTCAAAACCATTCCATGGTATTATTCTGATTGTCGGCGACCAAAACTAATATTACTTTGGTCGTACAATTTCATAATTTAGTGGCCATTAGAGAATCTAGGCTTTTCCATAAGGATCTTTTTTATAAAAAACAAAGAAGCTGGGATAGAGGCAATTGGCAGGATCTTTGTGAGGCAAATCATAGCCAACAATCACTCAGGTGCCGCCGCTCAAACCGATCACTTTGTTTCACCAACCACCTGGATGAAGCATTTTGCAAAGTTACACTCTGATAAGGATCCTTCTCCTAGATATCTAGTGGTCAGTAAATCAAATGTTATGGATCAGATAACTCGTGATGAGGACCAGCTATTCTATTCCCTTGTTGACACAAAAAAGGCTATAGAAACTTTTCTCTCAGCGAAGGCCCCAGTACCTGATGCCGGAAACTCACCGCTGGACCTGGGCGTGTCAATTACATTGTCAAAGAGCATTGAGCGCGTCCTTTTGACGGTACCCCCGGGAGATAAGAGCACGCTTGAGCGTGCCCATGGGGTACAAGCAAGCACGTGCTTTTCTGAATCACCGCTGCGGCCGGGATAAGCGCGATGATTCACTTGCGCACCAGACTGGGTGAGGACGAGTGACAAGGGTCACGACAGCAGCCCTGGAGGGCCAAGCAGAACTGCCCAGGGGGGCCTCCCAGCGAGCTAAGAAGATCACGTGCTCCCCCCTTGCATACAAGGGATTGTTTCAGGGTCCTCAGTTTTCTGTGCCTCGCAGGACGGGTGGGAAAACTCAGCGGAGGTCCTGTCTTTCTAGGAAGAGAACCCAGCAATTTCCATTATTGTTTTCCCATGACATTTTACCTATGTAAAGAACATTTTAGGAGACTATGGCCCTCATTATGACAATGGCGGTAAAAACCACCTACTGCTGCGCCGAAAGACCGTCGCCGCAGCTACCATCCGTTCGCCAAATTATGACCACAGCTGGATTTCTGCCACAAGAAGGGTGGAAATCCGGCTGTGACCATACTAGCGGATGGTGGTAAGTTGGCGCTGCTACCACCAGCAGCGCGACGCTAGTAGACCGCCGCCAGCTGTTTTATGAAAAATAATACGGCCTGGCGGTGTTCTGCTAGCAGGCACTGCTGGCGGTAGGAGCGCCCCATCCCGTCCCCTGACAGAAGACCACCTGGATACTGGTAAGTCGGGTTTCGGACAGGGGAGAGGGGTGGGGGGTATTGTGTGTGTGGGGGTGTGTGCATGTATGTGTGAGTGTGTGCATGAATGCAAGTGTGTGTTTAGTGTTGTTTGCGTGCATGTGTGTGAGTGCGTGTATGAATGGAAATGTGAATGTGTGTCTGCGTGTAAGTGTGGATGTGTGTGCAGATGTGTGTTTGAATGAATGCAAGCATGTATGTGTTATAATGTGTGTGTTTATGAATAGAATCTTTGTAGATTGTCATGGGAACCGTGACATTCCACCTCAGACGGTTACTGGGAGCTGACTGAGGTGGAGGTCACATCTGTTACTGGAACTGAAAATAAACTATCAACGAAATCATCTCTGTGCCAGTGCCGTCCTTCACAACATAAATTTGGCGACGAGTTTGAGCCAGCTTTTACAGTGAAGGAGTGGTGTGATCTCTATCTCGAAGGAAGGAAAAGCACTGTGTAAGGAGCATCGGAATCTTAATCTGATGTTATCCAGAGACTTCGCCGATCAGCTGGTTTCAGATGTGAGATGGCAGACAGACATCGTGTAAGATTTGTGTGCTGAGTTGTCTCTGGATCAGCAGCTGCTTTCCATCAGACTTTGTGTTTGGGAGCCAAGGAGGTCGTGTAAGCGCAAGGCTAACTATTGCGGTCAGTGTCTTGTTTACAGTTTTGTTAACTGGGCCAGTGTGGAGGTCTGTGGTGCAAGTCATCATATGTTACATATCAACGGTTGATACGGGCACGCGCAGCTTTAACTCAAACATTGGTGGAACACTCGTGCCACAAAAGCAAGCGAAAGCACGTGGAGCTCAAAGTCACCTTGGTGCCATATAGCAAACAAAAGCGCGTGGGAGCGCAGCGTCACCTTGGTGCCATACAACAAACAAAAGCACGTGGGAGCGCAATGCAACCTTGGTGCCACACGGCAAGCAGAAGAGCGTGGGAGCGAAATCTCACCTGAGTGCCGCACACAGCAAGCGAAAGTGTGTAGGAGCGCAGCGTCATCTTGGTAACCCTGCAGTTCAGAGTGCGCAGGAACACAACTTTGTTTAGCAGTCAGTGTTCTTTCCGGCATCTGTCTAAGGACTACTTCCGGTATGCAAGCACTAGAGGAAAGGCCGTTCTGATGCTCACACCGACACCTAAGACAGCATATACTGAGCTAATACTCAGTCTTTATATTGATTTGGGGATCATTTTCTTTGCTCTTTTGGCAGCACGCTGAACTAATTCCGTACCTGTTGCCATGATGGGGACCCTCTGCGATGTGCACGCATGTTACTGAAACGTTTCTGATCTTTGTGTTTTTTTTTTTTTCTTCATGCATTCTTGGCACTAACAGTACTTTGCAGAGACAGTGCACTAGTGGGGGGGAGGCAATTGGTGTTGGCGTATTTCATTAAGTTTTAATATATATATTATTGCTATAGATATATGTTTATATGATATTCGTCATTGAACAATAACAACATGGATTTACAAGCCATTGCACCACCACCTCTGTTCTTACCCCAACCGGGTGAGCCGTCACTTGAGTGGGAAGAATGGTTAGATGTTTTTGATAATTATTTAGAGGCAATTGATGGGCGTAATTTTTCCCTGGGGCGAAAAAAAGTGATTTTATTAAATGCTTTGGGTAAGGAAGGACAACACATTTTTAAGTACCTACCTCCGTTACCCATTCAGGAAGATCAACCTGATGTGGATGTTTATGCTGATGCACGTAAGCGCTTAGAAATCAGATTTGCAAAGGGTCGCAATATAGTAATTAGGCGACATAAATGTTATACCCAGCCACAACGTCCAGGGGAGTCGATCGATGATTTTGTCACCAGGTTAAGAGAATTGTCGCTAAAATGCCAGTTTGGTCCAATGACTGAAGAGATGATACGTGACCAACTTATAGTACAGTGTAACAGTCGTAAGATACAAGAGAGATTGTGGGCTGCGAAAAATCCTACGTTGAAAGATGCCATTGAGATAGCTAAAGTAATTGAAGAATCTGATTACTGCATGAGAGTGATGGATAAGAGGGAAGAGAAAATTGGAGTGTCAGTTATTGGTCAGCATACAGACAGTGAAGCTATGGGTAGCAAAGGTGGGGCAAGTGCGTGTAAAAGCAGTAAAGGTGGTCAGAATGTGAGAGTAATTGGTAAGGGATGCAACAACTGTGGCAGCTATAGTCACAGTACCGGGGTGAGAAACTGTTTTGCGAAAGGAAAGGATTGTAGGAAGTGTGGGCAAAAAGGACATTTTGCAAGGATGTGTCGAGGGATTGCAAAGACGAAGGTAGCAGTGTTATCAGAAGAACCAGATGAGGCTTTGAGTATGCGTGCGGACAGAGTATTGATTGTTGGGCATCAAGACAATAGGAGACAAAGACCTACAGCTGAATTTCTTATAAAGGGAGTGAAAATTAATTTCATGATTGACTCGGGGTCTTTATACACCATCATACCAAAGAAACTGTTCATGTCTAATTGGCCTGATGTCAAGTTGTTGCCAAAAGACATCAACCCTGGTGGGTATCAGGATGAAGAAATCGATATTGTAGGCTATATGGTAGCTGACATCATCTTTGGTGAAAGGGTGGTTGAGGGAAGAGTATATGTGGCGGAATCAGGTCCACCGATTCTCGGGTGGGCTCATCAATATGACTTACACATTGTCATAAATCCACGTGCGCAGAATCCCGTTATGGTAGTACAGGAAGTGATGTTGAAAGACATTATCAGGGGTGCGGAGAATGTGTTTCGTGAGGAAATGGCTGAACTCAAAGGGTATGTGCACAAAATTAAATTGAAACAAGGGGTGATGCCAATCCAGCATAAGGTTAGAAGGGTACCTATTGTGGTTAGGGAGGAAGTTAACAAATTATTGCGAGAAATGTTGAAAAATGGGGTAATTGAGCCAGTGGAGACTTCAGAGTGGATTTCTCCGGTTGTAATTACTCGCAAAGCTGATAACAAGTTGAGATTTTGCGTCGACTTGAGGAGCTTGAACCAATGTGTAGTTGCAGATAATTTTCCCCTTCCCAACATAAATGAACTTTTGACTCTACTGAAGGGTGGTAAATTTTTCACGAAATTAGATCTGAAACATGCTTATCATCAAGTCAAATTGCACAATAATTCTAAACCTCTTACATCTTTCATAACCATGGAAGGCACGTTCCAATTTACCAGAATGCCTTTTGGGTTATGTTCGGCGGCCAGTGTGTTTCAGAGAGTAATGAGTGAGGTACTCATTGATTTAGAATGTGTCATTTACTTCCAGGATGATATTTTAATCTTTGGAGACACAGTCGAGAATCATAATTTCACCTTAAAACAGGTCCTTGACAGAATTTCTAATGCTGGGTTGACATTGAGGAAAGAGAAATGTGTGTTCTTGGTCAGGGAGATAGAATATCTTGGGCATACCCTCTCGGGTGATGGTATCAAGCCTAAGAGTAACTTATTAGATGCTATTAGGTTGGCTCCTCCGCCTCAAGACAAAGATCAATTGAGGTCCTTTTTAGGAATGATAGAGTATTATTCAAAATTTGTGAAGAATTTTGCTTCTAAGACGGAGGTACTGAAAATGTTATTGAGGAAGGGTGTAAGATTTTTGTGGTCTAACACGCAACAAGGGTGTTTTGAGGCCATAAAGGAGGAGGTGTGTGCTGCTGGCATACTGACCCCTTTTGATACAGGGAAGAGATCAGTAATTACTGTGGATGCGAGTGCATACGGTATAGGAGCAGTGTTTGCGCAGATACATCCAACAGGTGAAAAGACCGTTGCATTTGCTTCGCGTTCCTTAACAAATTCTGAGCGCAATTATTCCGTTATTGAGAGGGAAGCTTTGGCTGCAGCTTGGGGTATGGAGTACTTCAGAGTTTACATTGGGGAACGCGAGTGACATTACGTTCGGACCACAGACCTTTGATGAAGATTTTGTCTTCTGTTGGGGCTGGCAAGGGTTCGGCAAGACTGGCTCGGTTAGCAGCTAGATTACAGGAATACATTTATGTTCTAGAATACGTACCTGGGTGGAAGAATGTGCAGGCAGACTGCCTATCACGTTTACCTTTGGATTGGAAGTCGGTTGACGAAGAAGGCGTGTTAAAGTATGAGAGTGAAGGGGCAGTTGCAAGTGTTTGTGATGTAGTACACTGGACCTTGGGGGCTGTGAGTAAAGAGGAGTGGGAACAAGCGATGACACATGATGAAGTGTTGAAGGGAGTACTCAAGATGATAGTGGAAGGAGGAAGGAGAGAAAGTACGTTACCCACAGCTCTTAGGCCATTTGGGAAAGTTTTGGATGAATTGTCCATTTTAGACAGCAAAGTTTTGGTACGGGGAGAAAGGTTGATACCCCTGTTAGGTGTTAGGAAAAAGTTATTTGATATTGCCCACGAAGGACATTTAGGGCAAACTATGTCAAAAAAGCGTCTCAGAGCTGAGTTTTGGTGGCCAGGAATGGACGATGATGTAGTAAACTGGGTAGAGAGGTGTTCTGAGTGCATTGAAAGTGAGAAAAGGTTGAAGGTGGGTAAGCAATCCATGTGTGGGACCATGCAGGATCCAGGCATAGCGTGGCACACAGTCTGTGGTGATTTTATTGGTCCAATTGCAGGTGTGAATCACAATCAGAGGTTTGCTTTTGTCTTGGTTGATCTGAATACCAAGTGGCTAGTCGTTGAAGTTCATGGCGGAAGTGACGACTGCTTCTACAATAAAGATATTATCTGAAATCTTTGGTGAGGAAGGTTACCCAGACTGTCTTGTCACCGATAACGGTACTCAACTTACGTCACATCGTATGAAACAATTTTTAAGTGAGTGCGGCGTGAAACATTCACGCACTTCTCTTTATAATCCTCAAGGTAATGGTGCAGTAGAAAGGGCTAATAGGATGGTTAAGGGAGCCATTCAACTAGCCTTGGTGAATAGACTATGGCGGTCATTCTGACCGCGGCGGTCGGCGGTCGCCGCCCGCCAAGCGTTTCCCGCCAAAAGACCGCTCCGCGGCAGCCATTCCGGCTTTCCCGCTGGGCCGGCGGGCGACCGCCAGAAGACCAACGGCCGGTCTAGCGGGAAAGCCCCTTCAACAATGAAGCCGGTGCCAGTGGCATGGGCAGTGCAGGGGCCCCCAGGGGCCCCACGACACCCGTTCCCGCCATCCTGTTCCTGGCGGTAAGAGGATGGCGGGAAGGGGGTCGGAATCCCCATGGCGGCGCTGCAAGCAGCGCCGCCATGGCGGATTCCCTGGGCCAGCGGGACACCGGCAGGAAACCGACGGCTCCCCTTTTCTGACCGCGGCTTTACCGCCGCGGTCAGAATCGTCCAGGAAGCACCGCCAGCCTGTTGGCGGTGCTTCCGCTGCCCTCCGCCCTGGCGGTCATGGACCGCCAGGGTCGGAATGACCCCCTATGTGTTGGGAAGGTCGTGAGTGATTTAGTGTGGGCATATCGGACTACGGAGAACAACACACTTGTATCTTCGCCTTTTGAGTTAATGCGTGGTCGGAAGCCTAGTACCAAGTTGACACCGTTTTGGTTAAAAGCTTTATTGGAAGGGAGGAGGTGTGCAGGAATGCCAACAGGGAGCAAGAAAACACAGTAACAAAATTGTCCCTGGCGATTGGGTAAAAATAAAATCTGGACGATGTATTGGAGGATTAAACAAGTTTCGAGGGCCGTTTAAAGTTAAGGATATTGGGAGATGGCACGTTGTGTTTGAAAATGGTGAAAAGTAGAATCTTAGGAGGGTAGCTAGATTTGGTGTGCAGGGCTCGAAGTACGGTACACAGAGGAGTGAATGTGAGGGGTCTATGTTGATGGAGGATGAAGGTGTGCTCTCAGAAAGTCAGAGTTATAGAAAAGAGGGTGAGTCAGGCTCTCTAACATTTGATGATGAGACCGCTAGGTCCATAGTTGGAGCACCGAAGAATTTGGACAAAAGTGGGATGTCAACTTCTCGGAGTTCAGAAGATGAGCGTGTGACAATCTCTCAAACATCAGAGGTTGAGTCTCCTCAGAATATTCCGGAGTTTGAACAGAGTCCCGGGGAGGGTCGTTTGCATTCGAAGGAGCAGAGACAAAGGCGTCCTCCTTTATACTTAAAAGATTATGTAAAGTAGTCATGTTTTAAGTTATGTCTATCATAAGTCAAGTTTCAATCTAACTTTGTTTTGTTTTGGATAAGTTATAGTAACCTTTAAGTTGAGAACCAAGAGGGGTGGGGGGCTTTTATATAAAGGAGGAGGATATGTTATAATGTGTGTTTTATGAATAGAATCTTTGTAGATTGTCATGGGAACCGTGACATTCCGCCTCAGACGGTTACTGGGAGCTGGCTGAGGTGGAGGTCACATCTGTTACTGGAACTGAAAATAAACTATCTACGAAATCATCTCTGTGCCACTGCCGTCCTTCACAACAGTATGTGTGCGTGTACGTTAGTGTGAATGAGTGTGTAAATGCGTGTCTGCGTGTGTGTGTGTGTTTATGGGGAGGTTGGAAGGAAGGGGGAGTCTGGGAGTGTTGGGGGGAGGGGGCTTCCTATCAGTGACAGGGAAGGAATTCCCTGTCGGAAGAAATTCCCTGTCACTGATAGGGCATATCGCCATGGTTTTCGTAGCGTTATGAACACCACAGAAACCATGACGGTAGGCAGGGTCATGATGCCGCCGCCGGCACAATAGCGGCCGCTGGGCTGGAGATTGTTATCTCCAGCCCGGCGGCTGCTACCGCCATGGTGGTCGGAGTGTTACAATGTCATAATGTGGCGGTAAGCACCCCCAGCCTGTTGGCTGTACTACCGCCACATTATCTCCGACCGCGGGGACATAATGACCCCATATGTGTGTTTTCCCTTATTGTGCCTAGATGATGATGACTGGACATATATACTAATACTTCTCATTTGTTTAGTGCACTGTTGGTAATAATGACAACCTGAATACCACTTATGTTGCAGGACAACCAGTAACCAATGTGTTTTATTATGACTACTGTTGGTTTTCACAGAGTAACAGTACCTGAGTAATGTTCTGACAACTGCTTGTGTTATTTGTTATGTTTGGTCTAATTATGTTTTACTCAATACAGTTTATTTTTATATATAACTTTTTGTTATGTTTCCTTTGTGGTGTATTTATTGTGTCACGTTTTGCGCATGTTATGCAATTGCTTTATACATTGCCTTCGGGTTAGGCCTGACTGCTCGTGCCAAGCTACCAAGGGGGTGAGCAGGGGTTATCCTGGGTGTGCAACTCCCTCGCCCTGATTTGAGTGGGTGGGTTCTGCCTGGCTTAGGTGCATACCTTAGCCAACCAGAAACCCCATTTCTAACATCTATCAAATTACGTATTGAACGGGGCTGATGTATCATCTTCTTGGGCCAGAGCTCATATCATCCTAATTTATAAGAAAGGAAATAGGATCGATCCAAGGAAATACAGACCCATCAGTTTTCTTGATAACCTTCAAAACATATTCTGTTCTCAGTTGCTTGATAAATTGCAGGGCTGGATGGAAGATTTTAAAATCCTCTCACCATTCCATGCTGGCTTTTGCTGGAAGGGAAGTGTCATTAATCAAATCTTTAGATTCTCTTTGATTACCTGGAAATATGTTACCATACAAAAAGATCATATGTATGTGGACTTGATAGACTCAAGAGCAACTTTTGATCTGGTACCCAGAAACACACTATGGGAGGTCTTTAGATCAATGGGAGTTGCTTCACACATTTTAAATATAATTGATGGGATCCACCAGTCAACCTATGACCAAGTCAGATGGGGCCGTTCAGGAGAAATGACTGACCCAATCAGGATTAGCAGTGGAGTGCGCCACTGTGTGTTTTGGGCCTTACTCTATTGTCACTGTACATTAGTGAGGTTATTGAAAATGTCAACAGGGGTAACATTGAAACCCCAAAGTTGAAAGACCAAAAGATCTTGCCAATCCTTTTTGCGAATGACACGTTACTCATTTCAAGGACTCGTTCCGGCCTACAATGCCTTTTGACCAAGTTTGAAAAAGTCTATAATGACAGAGGGTTGGAGATCATTATATAAAAGACTAAGGGGTTGATTAAAGAGCACCTAGTGCCATCCTACAACACTTTAGCGTCATTTTTTACACTAATGTGGCATTAGATGGCCAAAAATGCTGCGCCATATTTACAAAGTGCCGCAAAGCATGCATTGTGCCACTTTGTAACCCTTTGTGCTACATTATGCCTGTGCCAGGCACAATGTATGCAGAGAGGGTGTTCCTCCATTAGGGGGCTGAAACAAATGGTGCAGAGAAATCCAAAAGATTTCTTTGCATCATTTATTTAGGCACTTTTAATGCCTGCTCAGAGCAGACGTTAAAAAGAGGCATGCCATTGATTTCAAGGGGCCTCAATGGGCGTTTGCAGGATTAGCGTCAACATTTTTTATGCTAATCCTGCAAAGCTCTGAACTAGCGTAAAAAATGTTGATGCTAGTTTGCTTGACTACCGCCATGGTGCACCGTATCTTAGATACAGTGCGCACATGATGGTGTTAGGGGGCTCAAAGGGGCACAAGAAAAGTGGCGCTGCACTGGGTGCAGCGCCACTTTTTTTAAATCAGGGCCTAAGTTGAAGGTTCATAGGCCACGCACAAATAGATCGAGTAACCCCTGCCTGCGAGACAACAACCTCAAAGTAGTTAAGTCCTTTGATTACCTAGGTGTAAGGGTCACCACTTCTCTTACATGGTCCAAACAGATTTTAAAAAGCTCTTATATTATCCAACATAAAGCTGAAACTATTTTAAAATTGCATGGATCCTCACAGTCTAAAGCTGTTTCCCCGGCCTTATAGGTGTATAGGGCTACAGCGTAGTTAGCTGCCCTATGTTGGGCCGAATTCTGGGGCATTGGTAATGTAGGCATTTTGGCAGGAAAAGAGTTGAGCTTTCTCATATCACTACTTAGGGGGTTATTACAACTTTTGAATTTTAGATCTGTCTAGGCCCATCTCCAAGCACTTAAACATGATGTATTGTAATTATTTTACCACAGGCCTTGATTTAGCATCAGTGGATGTTTATCATGTTGGAGCTATGCTGAATTATTGCATTTGCATTGTAGCTTTACTCCCATGCGCCCGATTTCACTCCTAAAAATCTTACATGGAACAGACATACTGTTCTCTTGTGGGTTTATGAATGAACGTGGTTATATTTTCTTTGCGCTTTGTTCCTGTTTTTTTTTTATCATGCCCATTCTTGTACCATATTTTAACAATATGTCTTATGATTATGAAATGTTTTTATGAACTTTTATGGTCAATCAACTGAAATAAAGTAATTTGATGATGTAAAGTATAAAGCGCATTATTCACCCAAAGGTATCTTGGTGCTAACAATCTAAGAATTAGCAATCGAAGGGGGAAAAAATACCCTAATGAAGAGTGTCTGTCAGGCTTAGTAGTGGCTCTGACCACTTCCTTTATTGCACCTCGCAGGCTCGCACTGCACTGAATGTCCTTCTTCTTTTTTCATTTATTTTTTTTAGTCTTCAGGGTGCCCTGCTTCTCCAGCTCCCCCACACAGGTAGCACTTATCCATGCTGCTGCAGAAGCGAGAAGTTCATCTCCCCTGACTGCTCCTGCGTGCAGGGAGTCAGCCTTCCATGGTGGCTGCTTGCTCCCTCCAAGATATGGGTATGGGAGCAGGCAGGACACCAGTGCTGGGGAGAGGCTCTATACCCCCCCGTTGGACTTTTTGCCTTACGCAGGGTCATCCCCAGTCTTTTTGCCTCCTTGCTCCTGGTTTTTCTGACCTCTCGCTGTTGGCTCTAGGACTCTGAGCACTTTATCACTGCTGACTAGTGCTAAAGTGCAGGTGCTCTCCCATCTTAAGTTGGTATGATTGGCTTATACCTAATTGGCATATTTAATTTACCTATAAGTCCCTTGTACAGTAGTATCTCTATACCCAGGGCCTGTAAATTAAATACTACTAGTGGGCCTGCAGCGCTGCTTGCGCCACCCACTGAAGTAGACTTTTAAACCTGTCTCAGGCCTGCTAGCGCAGGGCCTGTGTTCGCAATTTTCAGCCACTGGGACCTGGCATCTAAACTTACTTGCGAGGCCCAGAACTCCCCTTTTACTACATGTAAGTCACCCCTAAGGTACGCCCTAGCTAGCCTTATGGGCAGGGTGCCATATTGCATGGCCTGTCCTGGTAGTGACAAACAGCCTAACTTGGTGTCTCACTGCTGTGCGTGCTGCCTTCTCATAGGATTGCATTAGAAATAACCTGCCTTATGAGTAAAGGGTATTGTCTGATTTATGAGGGGTAGCGTATGCATGTTTGGTATGGTTGTGATGGTGATAATAAATACTGCTTACTGGTGTGAGTGTATTTTTTATTACTATCACAAAAATGCCACTTCTAGAAAGTGCGCATTTATCTGTGACAGTTGGGGCTTTGTGCATACTTTTCAGACAGCCTGTACACAGGGAGGGTGGAGGTGTCACAGAGGTGCATCTGCATACTGAATAGTCTTCCTGGGCTGAGAGAAGGGAGAAGCGGGGCACACCTACATTTGTAAAGGCTGTGCCCTGGCCTCACACAATAGGGTCGTTAACACCCAACTGATGTTTGGAGCCTGTGCTGAAAGGAGAGAGGGGGCACTCCCAGAACCAGTTGTAACTGGCTGGAACCTCCTCTCCCTACCATTGTAAAACACTGTAAGAACTGACTATAAGTACAGGGGAATTTTCCCCACAATTTGAACTCTCTTGGAACTTGAAACTGGACACAGAACGCTGATGAATGGACTCACCAGGAAACCACCTTGGACTGCTGCTGCTGTGCTGACCTGCCTGGTCACTAGGAGGAACTGCCACCATCTGCACCCCTTGTGCTGGCCTGTAGCTGGGCCCACCAGCCCTGTACCTTTTTCTTGCTTTATTGTTCCCAGGGGCAGGGTGCTGTGGCCCCTGACCCCTGCCACGATCTCTACAGCTGGGTCTGCAGCGCTTGGGAACCACGCTCTTTCTTGACCTACTGCAGAAAGATCACCGCCGCAGCCCGGGCTTTAACTTTGCCCTAGCGCTCTGAAAAGCGTTCCCCTGCTGCCAAGTTTACAGCTGCAGCCGGGTTTTTGAATTGTTTCGGAGCGCGAGGATCGCGCTCATCTCAGTGCCCCCGGGGCACACCAACAAAGCTGAGGAATCCGGAGCAAGCGTGCTCCTAGCGGTGCCCCCGGGGTAGGGACCGCTCGTTAGAGCTCCCCCGGGGCACCGGAAGGCCCTGTCTTGGGCCGGAGTGAGATCGGACCAGGAGGGAGAGGAGGACGCCTCTCCCTCGCCTGCTCAAGCCCCGGAGGGCTCTCTTGGAGCGTGCGGGCGGGGCGGCAGCCTCATCGGAGGCTCGCCCACGCCACGGGATCTCTTTTGGGCCCCCCTCGTGGGCCAGTGGCACTGTTTGTGAGTCTCCCCCTTAGTAAGGGTCGGTGGAGGCCCGGGGAGACCCCAGGAGTTCGCAGGTCCCTGGAGGGGCCTACTTTCAATTCGGAGGGGGTGCGTAGCACCCCCCTTAAAGATTTCCCTGACCTGGGCCCCCCTCGAGAGGGCCGGTGGAGGCCTAGGGGGGCCCCTAGTGTTAACGGTCTCCAGAGGGGCCCGTTCATGAACAAGAGGAGGTGCATGTCGCCCTCCTCTGACCCCAGGAGATTTGGGAGGCCCCCGTTTTGCGCAGAGGAGCGCCGGGGGCCCCATTGTTCGTTCTAGGCACAGGAAGTGTCTCTGCATCAAGCCAGGTACTTTTAAAAGGACCAATATAATTATAATCGAAGTTCTTTCTAAAGACTTTGCTGATTGTAATATATTGCCTACCTGTTTTATGATGTTTTTATACATGTGTGCAAATGTTCTTTTTATGGGCATGACTTGCTAATATGTTTCCCTAACTTGCCATATGTTTTCTAATGTTCCTACTATGGGCATTTTATGATATTCTTATGACAAGTGTTCTGATGTGATAACGTGTTTCCTGACTACTGCTTATGTTGCAGAATACTGAGTAACCTGTGTGTTATGTGTGACTACTGCTAGTTTGCAGAGTAACTAATGTGTAACGTTCTGACAACTGCTAAGGTAGCAGGATAGTACTGTTATGTGATGTTGGGTCTGATAATTGCGTTGTGTACAATACAGTATATTTTCATATAATCTGGTGTTGTGTTTCCTTTGTGGTGGGGATATTGCGTCACATGTGTGTGTGTGTTGTGCAAACGCTTTACACATTGCCTCCGGGTTAAGCCTGACTGCTCGTGCCAAGCTACCAAGGGGGTGAGCAGGTGTTATCTTGGACGTGTAACTCCCTTGCCCTGACTAGAGTGGGTAAGTTCTGCCTGGCTGAGGTGCATACCCTAGCCAACCAGAAACCCCATTTCTAACACCCCCCATCCAGATGCTGGGACCCAGAGTTATCAACTCAAGCGGTAGGTGCGACGGCATTACCCAATTTCTTCACACTGTAGAGGCCTGGAGATGCGGTCCTGGGTCCCCGTGCATATAGAGGCAAGAGTGTTGGGATCCTTAGGCCTCTAAAGTTCTGGTGAGGGGGCCTCAAGCATGCCCCTCCCAGGGCTAAGAAATACCATTAATCCTCGCAGTGACCCCTGGGCTCCCGCTGAACCTAGGCATGTGGATTCACATGCTCTGTAACCTTGCTGGGGGGTTAATGGTCAAATCCTACTCCTGCTAGTATCTTGGGTCCATTGGGCACTTTTGCTTGCTTTGGTGGCATTGTGCACCTGGTAGCGAGCACTAGCCACCTGGAGCACTCTCCTTAGGCTTCCTGGCCTCTAAGACTGCAAACTTTGCAGGGAGATGGTTCCACTGGCTTCCTGTGCCAGCTTCTCTCCTCTTTCTCTTCTGGGGCTTCTATCCTCCTTGGCACAGAAGTCCAGTTCTTTCTCCAGCTAGTCTTTAAGGGCTGTTGGGGGACCACCTTCCCTGGTTCTGGGGAGAGCCCCACTGGTTCTGGGAACTATTGTGGTTAGAGTCATTGGTCCAGATAGCTGTGAGGGGCTCCTCCTTCTAATTGTGCATGGCTGCCGTCTCCAATTCTAGTGTCCAGCAAAAGTCACAACCAAGAGAGAGCGCAGCTTGCATCCTGATGCAAGACCTTTTAATTGGGGGTGTAAGGTTCTAAAAGCTAGGTACCTCTAGCCTATTTTGGGGTGCTACAACAGCTCTCCATCCCTGCCCCAAGCCTCCTGCAGAGTATGCTGGGACAATTCAGAGGCAAAAAGAACAGATGATGGACTGCCCACCACAACACCCCAGTTTGGGCTCAGCAATATGCAAATCAGTTTTGACACTGCTCCCCATGATGACAGTCCAGCCCGAACCGCCAGGCCAGGTCCTCTCTGGACCAGAAACAAGCATCCTGGTAGCGATCTCAGGGTATCACCCCTCATCAGCCAGGCTAGCTTGAATCCAGTAGCGCAACGAGCACAGGACCCACGTCTGGGCATACCCATCCCACTTAAGGGCGACACAAGCAAAAAGAACAGATGATGGGTGGAATGTTGAACAATGCAAACATTCAATCCCAGTCACTAAGATCTGGGTTTAATCCGTGGCTATTTTGCCCACCACGCCATGTCTGCATTGTTCAGCATCCCATCCATCATCTGTTCTTTTTCCTTTTGGGACAATTCAGAATGGCATTACGAAGGAGTCACTGGTCACATCTTCTCTGGGGGCCTTAGCTTCATCCCTCGCTGACATCACTGCAAAGGTCTTTCCTTCCAAAACATCAAAGCAACGCCCCCTCCTGAGTTGGCTCCAGAGGTCTGGGCTACCTCCTTTGTTCAGTGGACTTGGTCTGGGTCATCCCTAGTAGATGCAGACCCTTCATCCCCACCTCTTTCTTCCTCAGGAGCTGAATGAAGCAATGTTAAATGCTCCCTTTCTGTGGGGTGGCCTCTGTTCCTGCTGCTGGAGAGAAAGGTAATTAACTTGGAACAGCAGGGTGGCAAAAGCCCTGGGCTCTGATGCTGAGCTGATTCAGAGAACTATGACAATCCTGGATGATCCCTAAGTTGTACAGATATTGGCGGTCATTCCGACCCTGGCGGTCATGGACCGCCAGGGCCGGGGACCGCGGGAGCACCGCCAACAGGCTGGCGGTGCTCCCAAGGGCATTCTGACCGCGGCGGTACAGCCGCGGTCAGAAACGGAAAACCGGCGGTGTACCGCCGGTTTTCCGCCGCCATGGGGATTCCGACCCCCATACCGCCATCCTGTTCCTGGCGGCTTTGGCCGCCAGGAACAGGATGGCTATATGGGGTGTCGTGGGGCCCATGGGGGCCCCTGCAGTGCCCATGCCAATGGCATGGGCACTGCAGGGGCCCCCGTAACAGGGCCCCACTGAGAATTTCAGTGTCTGCATAGCAGACACTGAAATTCGTGATGGGTGCAACTGCACCCGTCGCACCCTTTCCACTCCGCCGGCTCCATTCGGAGCCGGCATCCTCGTGGAAAGGGGTTTCCCGTTGGGCGGGCGGGCGGCCTTCTGGCGGTCACCCGCCCAGCGGGAAACACAGAATAACCGCGGCGGTCTTCTGACCGTGCAGCGGTATTCTGGCGGCTCCCGCCGGCACCGCGGTTACCGTGGCCGGCGGGAGTCAGAATGACCCCCATTGTCTTCTAACTCTCAGATTTGGTTTTCGTGTAGATGTCCCACCGTATTTGATATGTTACTGTACTCTGTAGGCCAAAGGCAAGTGGAACTGCACTGAAAGGCAGTTTTCAACCTATGTGCATCATGGTGTGGCACTGCAGACAAGACAGTAAAATACACTGACTTTCGCTATTAGAGTACACTAACATTATGAGGCATAACCCAGGTCAGTAACCAATCCTGCAGAGTCCCCTCTGCGACAGGCTACTAGTGTGCAGCTACCGGGCTCTGCACGACAGGAGTCTCACACACACAGTCCTCATACTTGTGAACATATGTGCGCACACATGTTCATATGTAACCAGCCAAATGTTCCATACCCTTGCTGCGTTGCAGCAGCCATATCTAAAAAACCAGACACTGGGGTAAAAATGTGTTGTCCATTTACTGTGTTTTTAACGTGGGTGAGTCAGTAGTTGAGAGGCTCTACCACAGTAAAAAAATAATAAAAACAGGTGACCAGAAAGCAAACAATCTGAGCAAATTTAATGGCATCGCATTACAAGAACCAATGTAAGAAATCTGGTTTTTGATTGAGGAAGGTGAAAACCATTCTTAAGCAATAACCCCAATCCTTGTCAGGGTGTACCACAAAAAAACAAAAATCACTAAATTAATTTGTGTTTAACCCTCTGCTAACGTCACAAAAGCAGTCAGGCTTAACTTAGAGGCACTGTGTTGAGTATTTATTCAGCACACAAACAGTAATAAAGTGAAAACAGTTCACAAGAGATATCCCACACCAGTTTAGAAACACAGGGTAAAATGTATAAGAATCAATTAGACCAAAATGACATAAATCTAATCAGTAGAACCAGAGATATTCAGTTTTGAAGGTTTAATTAAAAACAGCACCAAGAAGCAGGAAGCGTTAAGTGTAGGTATCTGGTTGCGCTAGACTATGACAAAGGCACAAGTTCAGGCAGAACGCAAAGGAGTGAGGGCTGGATACAAGGAGCAGTTTAGGCCCACTGAAAAACTTACCCACTTAAAGTCTGGAGCACGGAGTTCAGAACTTTAGGAGGGTCTCAAATGATGCCAGGCAAGGGTCCAGGACTTGGGAAGGCAACTCTTGGGGGTCAGAAACTCACTCCAGCAGAAGCCAAGAAGGCTCAGGCAGGTCCAGGTACAGCAGGGTATCTGGGCAGTTGCAGGGAGACCTCTAGAGCTTGTTGTGTCTCTATGGCTCAGAACAGGAAGTCAGCCAACTGACCCTTGGAGTCAATCTAGTAGACCTGGGTTCAATTGATGTTACTCTCTCTTTCAAGCAGCAAGGCAGCACTTAAGTAACAGGGCAGTCCTCAGAAGAACAAGGCAGACCTCAAGTAGCAGGGCAGTCCTTTGAAGAACAAGGCAGGCAAAGCAGTCTTTTTGATGTCAACTACAGATCCAGGTGTGTAATGAAGAGTGGGTCTGCGGGTCCTATTTTGTACCTGTTGCTAGCAGGGAAGTGGAAGAAACTTCTAGAGTTTTCCCTCACAGTTGGTTTTGGAATTTCCTTCCTTCGTGCCAAGACTCCAAGGGTGTGTTGGGTGATTCCATGGACGGCTTAAAATACTTCAGACTGCAAGGAGCAATTGGAAGCAATATCTCCTGGTGAGCTGACATTAACCTTAGGAGAGGAAACCAACATGAGCAGGGCTCTATCAGTATCACCACTGCTCTTTGATTTTGGTTAAGATCCTTAGAATCAGAGGAAGTGGAGAAAAGCAAATAGCCCACCTATGGCCATGGGCACAATAAGGCATCTATCCCCCACACCTCCTTCTCTCTGTACCTCACACAAAAATGCTTCAGAAAGGAATTACTGGATGCTGCAAAACAATATATTGCTGGGCTGCTCCATCTCTGACACAACATAAGAAAGACTTCTGGATTTAGTTCAAACTCCTGAGTGAAGGAATCACTCTGCTCAATCTGTCAGGCCCCAAGATTTAACACACCTTGAATGTAAAGTACTGAGATCTCCACAACTGTTTTCTCTTCCCAAGTGAAGAACTGATCTGAAATTTTGACCAACATATCTAATCTCGTGCCTCCTATATGGCTGTATAGGACCAGACTTTCATGTTGTTTCTATTACTGCTGACCCTTCAGGTAGTGAGAGAAATCCCTGAGAGCTAATCTGATAACTTTGAGTTCCCTCCAGTGGAAAGATTTGATTGCTTAAATTGGTGACATTTTGTCCAGCAACTGATAGCAGTACATCTATTCCACCATCCTGTTTTACTGGTGTATGTGGTTGCTATCATTTCATGGGGAGGTGATAAGAGTATGCCTCTTGAGATGTACTCTACAATGAGCCACCACCTTAGCTCCCGCAGACTGTCCTGAGAATGTGGGAGAAGTAAAGTTAAATTTTGCAACATCAGGTTTCAATGATGTAGGATATGCCTCATTGACCTACTCAGAGGGAACCTCACCCAAGTGACGAGAAACATTGTTGCTGCAAGGTCCCGTGGTACTTGCAGCCATTCTGCCATTGTTAGCCATTCAAGAGTAGTCAGTCTGAAGATGTGACTCTGAATCTTATAGATTCTCTTTGGCATGCCAATCCAAAATCTGTCTAAAACCTTGCAGCTGTGAGAAGTTGATCTTGAGCTGTAAAGAGTTGGGATTTCACCATGTTTACCAGGAATACAAGCTACCTCAGATGGGACAGCACCATTTCTGTATGCTCTTCAGACCTCTGATGTAAAAGACAGGATGAGCCAATTGTTGAGATGTTTGAAAGACCTTCTGATTAAAGAATCTAGCTTGACTCCAAACAGTTTTTCAACCTCAAAAGGGATTCTCATTATCGAGTACTTCGCTGAGAAATCAGGCTTCCATTCTCTCATCCAGAGATTCCTTCTAACCACAAGTGCTACTCCAGAGGCTACTTTCATTGATCTAAGGAAAGCAGTAAAAAACATCAACTGTGTCCAATGGTGAATAGTCTTCCAGGGTTATTGCATGTCTGCCAATGATTGTAGCCATGAAGGAATCCACCTTTACATTGTGACGAATAACTTCCTCTGCGGCCTCCACGGTGTATGTCTTATCAAAAACTTTGGAGTTTTGAACTTGTCAATGTCTTTTCACTGTCTCCAAAGCAAATACCTAACTTTGGCATAAAAATGCTTGGCAACCTACAGTGGTTTTGTATATGGAGGAAAAAGACCTTCAGACTTTGCTATTAATGAAAGAAGATAATAATCCAAATTCTCATGTATATGATCCAAAGGGTGCGGAATGTCCTCCTGCCGAAGATATTCCCCTAATGCTGAGATACTAGGCGTGTCCAGTCAGAACTCGAACAGGAAGGCTTCTCTGGCTAACATTTCTTTTTCCTTGAATGTTTAACTTCCTCCATTTTCTTCTTCTGCAGTGTTCTTGCCACAGCTGCATCCACCAGCTCCTGTACTTGAGAAATGGTCGATAATGCTAGGCTACCAACCAACACAAACCTTGCTTGCCCTGTCTTGGATGTTTCTGAATGTTCCCCTTCTTCCTCAGAAGAAGAATCCATGACCTGCCTCCTTTCTCTTCTTTTTGTCTCCATTTTTCTCCTGCAGAGCCAAAAAAACTGGTTGGCTGCTCCATCAATTAAATATCAATACATGCAAGCCAGTGCTGGGAAGTAAAGGGATCCCACTGGATCACAGTTTCAACAGCTATTTCTGGGTTGGATCTGGGATCCAGATGACCCATGGAACTATATTGAAATTGCCCGGTGTAGTATACCGACAGTGGGCCATAATTCAGAAGCAACTGCTTGTTGTTTACATTCCGTTTGGAGCAGCAGCCTGCAGACAGAAAGGGGGCTTTCTTATTTTAACCTCCAGATGGGCCAAAGACATAGGTCTGATATAAAGGGCCATCAGCAGTCCTTTTGTTCAAGTACCAACCTGGCAGGGTGCAATCTGGAGCCTGAAACCTAAACACCAATACAATGGAAGGAAAAAGGGCACACAGCTTGCTATCACTCCAAAAGTATGTAAGAGAAACTATGATTAGGAAGCAGGTTTTTAACTTTGTTCCTCTCCCTATGAAAGAGATGTGCTTGTGCTGTAAGAATGCAAGCTCTATCTGTCCGTGAGTAATTACGCAAATATTGAATTAAATCGCACACACTCACACTCATTTTTTTATTTGTAAGTTTACAAGTTTATTATTGCCCTTGCAGAGTCAATAAAGACCCTTAAATGCATTAAGCAGGTTAGAGGAGAAATGTCAAAAACAATCCCATTCTATTATTCAATTAAAAACAAAAATTAGTTCAAGATTAAAAGGTGATGACTAATTAATTGTTAAAAGAATTGACCTTTAGTGTTCCAAATGCTCAAGCACATCGTTTTCTTTTAATTTCTCATTCCTCCATTACATGGTACTTGGAACCAGGCAGTAACTCTATCAGTGCAGAAAGGTCGGAAATGTTAACCCCTTCAGTGCATGTAACTGCCAATGGCCATCAGAGGCACACCCTCCCAAGTGCATCTGACAGCCATTGGCTGTCACCCGGGAGGGCTTAAAAAAAAAAAGGCACAGGAGAATGATATTTTTCCCCCTTATGGGGAGATGTGTAATCGATTCTGCGTCCCTCACCCCCTTTCCCCCGCTCCCCCCCCCCCATCAGGGACTTCAGCACACCTTGCACCGTTTTCCATAGAGGATCCGAGGAGCAGATGATAGTCCTCTCTCCACTGCAGTGGGGGGAAAAAGGGCCAAAATGTCTTCCATCTAGGCCAGGGAGACAGCGATGGAAAGGGGAGAGTCTCTTCTTCCATCAATGCCTTCCAAGCACTGTTTCGGCCGTGGATGGCAGCACAGCTGTGATCCATGAGCAGGAAACAGCACTAGGCACCAGGGATATTGTTTGGGGGGGGGGGTCGGTCCCCGTATAAGTAGGCTTCCCCCCGCCTGCAGGGCTATTATTTTTAAAAATGAATGCAGGTTTTCCCCGGGGGGGATTACACCCCCCTAGGAGGTGAAAAACATAACAAAAGTTTTTAAAAACCACAATGAAACTGACAGTCGGCCCTCCTGAAATGGGCTGACCCCCTATGGGGGCATTATGTTTTTAATACATGTGTGGTTTCCCTGGGGGTCGCGATCAGCCCCCAGGGAAGCCACACATGTATAAAAAAAAAGTTTAAAATATATGTGTAGAGAGATATATATATATATATATATATATATATATATATATATATATATATAAAAAGCAGTTCTGCATTTCTGCCGGCCTCATCCACCAATTGGGCCTGGTGATGGAAATGTTGCAAAGGAAATGCTGCTCACAACGTGTCAGCGTCTTAATGTGAATTACTCGGCTACGAGTTTCAACACACAAGGGGTCTTCATCACGGCCTTGATAGAAAATGGTGCCAAACCTCACCATAAAAATATATAAAACCAAAGAATATAGAAAAAATACTTTTCACAGGGTCCCTTCGGGATGAGTAATAAACCCGAATCACAAAATTCAACTAATGACATGTAATGAGAACAAAGTGTCATAACAAACCTAGAATTCACTATAAAAATGTAAATGCATTTCATTTCAAAGTAAAAAGAGGATTAACAGTAGTCTCTAAAAAACATACCTCATGTGTACATTTCCAATTCCTTAAAACACAACTCGTGCACAAAACCTTTGTTACATAAACACTAAAAGTGTAACCATTGTTTGTTGTTCAAAGACATGTGTGCCTATAATTGTATATTGGGAACAATAGGTTTTAGACCATCCCTAAATGAAGGCCGAGTGCCCAGACAAACAAAGTGAGCATGGTCAAAATAAACAGGAAGCACAAACAAAGTTTTGGACTATAAAATTCATGAAAATCATGTCAATAAGGGCCCAGTAGCCTGGAGAGAAAACATCCAAGATTTAACTGTAATCCTCTTTCTGACCTAAATCAAATTCCCAAGAATATCAAAATATATTAAACCGCCATAGGTTTGTCTAACAGACTACATTAAAATCCACATCTCCCTATTGAACCCTGAATGTGCCCCTGAGTTAAAAAAAAAAAAAAAAAAAACTCTAAAAGTATGTATATGTTAACAAAACCCGCAAAATTTCTTCTTCAAAACTGAAGGCTCAGGTAAAGCATCAAAAGATTGCACAAAAATCAGATTAGTGTATGAATAGGGGAGAGCAACAGAGAGGGGAAAGGGGGACAATGATAGCTGCAGCCAAGATGATAATACCACATCAACCAATGTGCACATCAAGATCTTCATCCTCGTTTAATCCTCCCGGGGATTCGCTACCAAGCACAATGATATACTCCGATTCCCTAACTCCGAGTTTCCTTTCTCTGTCTCCACCACATACACTTTTCTCAATCCTATCAATACCAAAAAACATCAAAAGTTCAGCATCCTGGTTATGTACCCTAGCTCAATACCTGACAGCGTGATAAGATATATCAACATTTTTGATTGCTCTATAATGTTCAGGAACTCTCTTTTTGACCGGGCCAATAGCACTGCCAATATATTGATGCCCACATGTACACAGTAAAACATAAACACAATAATCAGACCTGCAAGTGATAAATTTGTTTATCCTCATAACCTTGCCAGTTGTAATGTTGTATACCTCAACATTTTTGCTCCTCTTGCATGTCTTACACCTTCCACGTTTGTAAAAACCATGCTGGTTTTGTATCCAACCTTTCTTTCTGTGGTATGTGCTCATGCAACTGTGTACGAAAATGTTGTGCAAAGATCTAGATTTGCGATAAGTAATCTGGGGAAATGGAGTCACTGACCTACCAATTAGTGGGTGTTGTTTAACCAAATGCCAGTGCTTAGTTACCATCCTCTTGATAGCAGCACTCTCACTGTTAAAAGTTGTGATTAATCTGATCACATCTTGGTTGTCGTCATCCTTTCTTTTCTTGGTCAAAAGGGTTTCCTTTGTGACATTTGATGCTTTCATACTCACTGTTCTAAGGACTTTCCTGGGGTAGCCCCTTGCCCTGAATCTGCAGATCATTCTTCCCTCTTCCTCTTTATAGACCTGATGGGTGCTACGACTCTGTTTAGCCCTCAGTAATTCTCCATAGGGTATACTCCAGTTCAATTTTTGTTGGTGATGACTGCCTGCCAGCAGAATACTGTTCCCCACACTGCTCTTGCTGTATAAACTTGCATGCAACTTACCCCCCACAATCTCAACTAACACGTCAAGAAATTCTATTTTGGTGGGGTGTACCTTGTGTGTAAATGCCTGATTCAAAGTATTCTGGGAAATATGTCCTAAGAATTCTTCAAGCTCCTGTTTAGAACCCTCCCAGATGATAAAGAGGTCATCAATATATCTTGTACAAAGTGTAATGTAACTGGTCCACTTTTCATTTTCCTCCACCCATACATGGGTGTTCTCCCACCAGCCCATAAAGATCCCAGCATAACTTGGAGCAAAGCAACTCTCCATCACTGTGCCGACTAGCTGGCAGAACCAGGCATCCTTGAACACAAAAAAAATATTGTTCAAACAAAATTTTAACATTTCCTTTAACAGTATGCATGAGATGTGTTTTGAGGAATTGGAAATATGCACAAGTGACATATGTTTTTTAGAGACTACTGTTGATCCTCTTTTTACTTTGAAATTAAATGAATTTATATTTGTGCATTGAACTCTAGATTTGTTAAGACATTATGGGCTTGATCACAAATTCAGAAGAGGGGATTACTCCATCCCAAATGTGACGGATATCCTGCCTGCAGAATTATGACTCCATTATATACTACGGAACTCGTAATACGGTGGGATATCCGTTACATTTGGGACAGAGTTGTCCCCTCCGCTGATGTCGTAATCAGACCCTATGTTCTCATTACATGTTATGAATTGACTTTTGTGATTCAGGTGAATTACTCATTCGAAGGGACCCTGTGAATAGTATTTTTTTCTATGTTCTTTGGTTTTGTATATTTTTATGGTGAGGTTGGGCACCCTTGTGGGTTGAAATGAGCAGCCGTATAAATAACATAAAGATGCGGAAACGTGTGCGGTATTTTTTCCTTTGCAACATTATGCTGAGGGACATATATATATATATATATATATATATATATATATATATATATATATATATATATATATATATATACATACATGTAAAGACACATATATATATATATATATATATATATATATATATATATATATATAGAGGAGAGAGAGACTATGGCCCTCATTACAACATTGGTGGTAAATCCTGCTTACCGCCATGGAGAAGACCGCCAACACACCGCTGCGGTGGCAGAACTCCGCCAAAATCTAGACACCCACACAAGTCCGCCACACCGAAGGTCAGTGATAAACTGGCGATAACAAAACCTCCACCGTCACGCCAACAGGAATACGCCCACACTATCATGACCCACGAATCCACGCGGCCATCTTTCAACCGTGGTATTCCATTGGCGGTACACACCACCGCGCTCAAAATACACACACATTTACAAAACACAACCACATTGGACAAATCGAAATACACACACCTGATACACATACACACACCACTCCCACACATTCAATAAAATATAAAACACACACCCACATCACCCACAAACCCCTACAACACGAATTGAGAGAGAAGCCCAGAGAGAGACACCACCATCAACAACACTAGCATCCACAGGCACACAACACCATCACTCACACAACATCCACGCACCTCAGACAACACACAAAAACACATCCCCTCACACCCGACACCACCTCACACATCACCCACACCACACCATGGCACCGCAAAGACACCCCGGGTTCTCTGAGGAGGAGCTCAGAGTCATGGTGGAGGAAACCGTCCGGGTAGAGCCACAGCTATTCGGATCACAGGTGCAGCACACGTCCATCGCTAGGAAGATGGAGCTATGGCGCAGAATCGTAGACAGGGTCAACGCAGTGGGACAGCATCCAAGAACACGGGATGACATCAGGAAGAGGTGGAACGACCTACAGGGGAAGGTGCGTTCCGTGGTCTCAGGACACCAGATTGCAGTTCAGAGGACTGGCGGCGGACCCCCACCTCCTCCCCCACAACTAACAACATGGGAGGAGCAGGTCTTGGCTATACTGCATCCTGAGGGCCTTGCAGGAGTAGCAGGAGGAATGGACTCTGGTAAGTCAAATCTTAACTATTACATCCCCCACCCTACCTGCATGCCATCACATACCCCAACCTCACCCCCATCACTCCAACACCTCACAAATGTCCCACTATCACAACCCACACATCCCAACACCAAGCCCTGCATGCAACACCAAAGCATGGACACCCATCACTAAAGCATGTCCACTACAGATACCCACACAGATCCCCAAACCAATTATCACACAAGGTCCTACACAAGAATGCAAGCACTGGAGTACAGGGTCACCCACCCATTGCACACGATGGCACACATAGATGCAATAATCATGCCTTTACACCCCTGCAGGACCCCTACCCAACATCACTGGACCGGAGGTTCCAGACATGTCCACTCCCCCCACTGAAGAGGCCCACAGTGATGACAGCAACTCTGTCCAACTGGATCAAGATGACCAGCCTGGCCCATCTGGGACCTCGGGACAGTCTGTTCCCCTGACACTGGCACAAGCCACCACAGAGCTTGCCCCCTCAGGAAACACCAGCACGGCACCCACCCAGCGGGCCCATTCCTCTGTCCCCAGGATACGTCAAGCAGCAGTGTGTCCACCACTACAGGGAACCCAGGCAAACCCACCACCCCAAGAAAATCAGGGACCTGGGGGCAGTGGCAGTGGGCACAGGGGACAGAGGCACAGGAAAACAGGGGAACTGGGAGGACTGCTGTGCAACAGGGGGAGGACATACCCAGGGAACCCACTCTCCACGAGGCCCTCTCCAACATCATGGGAGCGTACCATCATTCCCAGGAGACTATGGCAACGGTACTGGCCAAGTTTCAGGAGACCCAGCGGCTGCAGGAGGAACAGTATCTGGGGATCAGGGAGGAACTTAAGTCCATCAACACCACCCTGGTCACCATTGTAGGGGTGCTGAAGGACCTTGTGAACACCAGGAGGGACACTGTGGCACAGAAAGGGGCCCATGACACTAGCCTGGATGATGAACAGCCCAACACCTACACCGGCGCAAGTGGACAGGAGGCACCACCACAGGACCACGACACCAGAACCCCACCCCCTGCAGATGGAGAACCACCCCGCAAACGGTCCCTGAGATCCCGGACAAAGACAGAGAACAATGCCAAGAACCCCGCCAGGAAAAGAGACCCCCTGAATGTCATCCTTCTGTCCCACTTCATCACCCTGTCTATCCATCAACTGCCCTAGCTCCACTTCCTATGCCCCTTTGGACAATACACCTGTGAAACAAATAGACTGGGCTCTGCCATGGACAATCCTCCATCATCGGCCCTGCCCATTTTACAACCCCCTCCACTATTTTGCACTGAAATAAACACCCTTGAATCCCAAAACAAGCTGGAGTCAGTCTGTGCTTTCACAAATGTGTATTTGCAATAACTATGGAATATAGCAATGTCGATTGTATTGTCAACTGTAGTAGGCTGGCCTGGCTTATAGTGGGTACCTTGTGGTACTTACACCCTGTGCCAGGTCCAGTTATCCATTATTAGTAGAATAGGGGTGTTTCTAGCAGCTTAGGCTGATAGAATGTAGCTATGGCAAAGCTTAGGCTGAACTAGGAGACTTGCAAAGCTCCTACTATACGACTTATAACATATAGCACAATATCATAAGAAAACACAATACACAGAGTTACTAAAAATAAAAGGTACTTTATTTTTATGACAATATGCCAAAAGTATCTCAGTAAGTACCCTCAGTGAGAAGGTAAGTAATATACAAGTTATATGTACACAAACCCAAAACAGGTAAGTAAGAGTAAGAAAAGTAATGCAAACAGTGTAGAATTACAATAGGATGCAATAGGTGAACATAGGTCTAGGGGCAACACAAACCATATACTCCAAAAGTGGAATGCAAATCACGAATGAGCCCCAGACCTATGGGAGCTTGTAGAGGGTCGCTGGGACTGTCAGAAAACAGTCAGGGTGTCCAAGATACCCCACCCCAAGACCCTGAAAAGTAGGAGTAAAGTACACCTACTACCCCAAAAGGACACAATAGTCGTGATAGGGGGATTCTGCAAGAACAACAAAGACCAGCAAAGCACTGAAGATGGATTCCTGGACCTGAGGACCTGCAAGGCAAGGGGACTAAGTCCAAGAGTCGCAATAGTGTCCAGCGGGGGCAGGAGCCCAGGAAACCCCAGATGAAGGTGCAAGGAAGCTGCCTCCAGATGGAAGAAGCTTAGGATTCTGCAACAACGAAGAGAGCTAGGAACTTCTTCTTTGGATGGAAGATGTCCCACGGCGTGCTGAAGGTTGCAGAAGTGTTCCCACGCAGAAATGCGGCAAACAAGCCTTCCTAGCTGCAAGGGTCGTTGTAGAGGTTTTTGGGTGCTGCTGGGGACCAGGAAGGACCAGGATGTCACCCCTTGGAGGAGGAGGCAGAGGGGGCGCTCAGCAACTCAGAGAGCCCACACAGAAGCAGGCAGCACCCGCAGAAGTACTGGAGCAGGCACTTAGAAGATTTGTGAACTGGAGCTGGCTCAGAGTCACAAAGGAGGGTCGGAGCCACGACGTCGGAGTCCAACTCAGAGGGTTGAGCACTGCAGGATGGAGTGCTGGGGACCCAGGCTAGGCTGTGCATGAAGGAATCCTTTGAGAAGTGCACAAAGCCGGAGCAGCTGCAAATCACTCAGTACACAGGTTTGCAGTCTAGCGTGGGGAGGCAAGGACTTACCTCCACCAAACTTGGACTGAAGGATCACTGGACTTTGGGAGTCACTTGGATAGAGTTCCTGTGTTCCAGGGACCACGCTCGTCAGGATGAGAGGGGACCCAGAGGACCGGTGATGAAGTCTTTTGGTGCCTGCGTTAGCAGGGGGAAGATTCCGTCGAACCACTGGAGATTTCTTCTTGGCTTCCAGTGCAGAGTGTAGGCAGGTGACCCTCAGAGCATGCACCACCAGGAAACAGTCGAGAAAGACAACAGGATGAGGCGCTACAATGTTGCTGGTAGTCGTCTTGCTACTTTGTTGTGGTTTTGCAGGCGTCCTGGAGCAGTCAGCGGGCGAACCGTGGGAGAAGTTGAAGAGGGAAGTGCAGAGGAACTCTGGTGAGCTCTTGCATTCGTTATCTGAAGATACCCCAGAGGAGAGACCCTAAATAGTCAGAAAAGGAGGTTTGGTTACCAAGAAAAGAGGATTGGCTACTAAGAGAGGTAAGAGCCTATCAGAGGGGGTCTATGACGTCACCTGCTGGCACTGGCCACGCAGAGCAGTCCAGTGTGCCCCCAGCACCTCTGAATCCAAGATGGCAGAGGTCTGGGACACACTGGAGGACCTCTGGGCACCTCCCCTGGGAGGTACTGATCAGGGGAGTGGTCACTCCCCTTTCCTTTGTCCAGTTTCGTGCCAGAGCAGGGCTGGGGGATCCCTGAACCAGTGTAGACTGGCTTATGCAGAGATGGGCACCATCTGTGCCCATCAAAGCATTTCCAGAGGCTGGGGGAGGCTACTCCTCCCCAGCCCTTCACACCTATTTTCCAAAGGGAGAGGGTGTCACACCCTCTCTCAGAGGAAATCCTTTGTTCTGCCTTCCTGGGCCAGGGCTGCCTAGACCCCAGGAGGGAAGAATCCTGTCCGAGGGGTTGGCAGCAGCTGCAGTGGAAACCCCGGAAAGGCAGTTTGGCAGTAAACCGTGTTCGGTGCTAGAGACCCGGGGGATCATGGAATTGTCCCCCCAATACCAGAATGGTATTGGGGTGACAATTCCATGATCTTAGACATGTTACATGGCCATGTTTGGAGTTACCATTGTGACGCTAAACATAGGTAGTGACATATGTATAGTGCACGCGTGTAATGGTGTCCCCGCACTCACAAAGTCCGGGGAATTTGCCCTGAGCGATGTGGGGGCACCTTGGCTAGTGCCAGGGTGCCCACACACTAAGTAACTTGGCACCCAACCTTCACTAAGTGAGGGTTAGACATATAGGGGACTTATAAGTTACCTATGTGCAGTGAAAAATGGTTGTGAAATAACGTGGACGTTCTTTCACTCAGGCTGCAGTGGCAGGCCTGTGTAAGAATTGTCTGAGCTCCCTATGGGTGGCAAAAGAAATGCTGCAGCCCATAGGGATCTCCTGGAACCCCAATACCCTGGGTACCTAAGTACCATATACAAGGGAATTATATGGGTGTTCCAGTGTGCCAATGAGAATTGGTAAATGTAGTCACTAGCCCGCAGTGACAAATTTAGAAAGCAAAGAGAGCATAAACACTGAGGTTCTGGTTAGCAGAGCCTCAGTGATACAGTTAGGCACCACACAGGGAACACATACAGGGCACATACTATGAGCACTGGGGTCCTGCCCAGCAGGATCCCAGTGACACAAGGGCTAAAACAGCATACTTACAGTGAGAAATGGGGGTAACATGCCAGGCAAGATGGTACTTTCCTACATCAACATACCGATGTAAACAGCTCTAGTCCATGAGGTAAGATAGCAGAGGTCACACAGTGGGACCCACATCTGTGAAATGGAAAGGCAAAGTGACAAGTCAAGGTCCATACACTGGGCGAAAGTGACAGACATATGATGGGTCTAACAATTGTATGAGAGGTGTGAGGCAGTGACATCTTACCTGTGTCTCACTGGAAGTATTGCTGGATAACGTTTCTGTTGTCGATATCCTCTTCTTCTGCCTCCTCTTCTTCACAGTCCACAGGCTCCACAGCTGCCACAGGACCCCCATCTGGACCATCCTCCTGCAGAAAAGGCACCTGTCATCGCAAAGCCAGTCTGTGCAGCATACAGCAGGCCACGATGATCTGGCACACCTTCTTTGGTGAGTAGTAGAGAGAACCACCTGTCATATGGAGGCACCGAGACCTGGCCTTCAGGAGGCCGAAGGTCCTTTCGATCACTCTCCTAGTTCGCCCATTGGCCTCATTGTAGCGTTCCTCTGCCCTTGTCCTGGGATATCTGCATGGGGTCAGTAGTCATGACAGGTTGGGGTACCCAGAGTCACCTGCAAATTTCGAGGGACAACTGTTAGACACACACTTACCCTTAGGGACAACCCCAGACCCAGGCAACTATTCACAGGGTATAGGGTCCTTGTCCTCACCTATTAGCCACACACAGTGCCTCTGGAGTTGCTCCATCACATAAGAGATGCTGCTATTCCTCAGAATGTAAACGTCATGCACTGAACCAGGAAACTTGGCATTCACATGGGATATGTACTGGTCGGCCAAACACACCATCTGCACATTCATTGAATGGTAGCTCTTCTGGTGTCTGTACACCTGTTTACTCCTGCGGGGGGTACCAAGGCCACATGTGTCCCATCAATGGCACTTATGATGCTGGGGATATGTCCCAGGGCTTAGAAGTCACCTTTCACTGTAGGCAAAACCTCCACCCGAGGGAAAACGATGTAGCTGTGCATGTGTTTAAGCAGGGCAGACAACACTCTGGACAACACGTTAGAGAACATAGGCTGGGACATCCCTGATGAAATGGCCACTGTTGTTTGAAAAGACCCACTTGCCAGGAAATGGAGTACTGACAGGACCTGCACTAGAGGGGGGATTCCTGTGAAATGGCGGATTGCTGACATCAGGTCTGGCTCCAACTGGGCACACAGTTCATGGATTGTTGCACGATCAAGTCTGTAGGTGACTATTACGTGTCTTTCTTCCATTGTCGTCAGGTCCACCAGCGGTCTGTACACCTGAGGATGCCGCCATCTCACCACCTGCCCCAGCGGACGTGCCCTATGGAGGAAAACACAGAGCAGAGAGTCAGCCAACACTGAGGTATTACTACATGTCATAAGCAAACATTTGTAAATCCGCAATGTGCCTGTTACTGTGTGTATGCAAGGCCTAGATAGGTGTGACGCAGCTACTATTAATGCCATGTGGCCCCCTGAAATGGCAGCTGCCTGACCTGTAAGGTGGGACAAGGGGATATGAGGTAACTGCTCTGGCGTTCTACACCGTTGCGGTAGGCGGTCGAAGACCGCAGCGCAATCGTGCACTGGTTAACATTGGACCCTATGGGTCCCAGGTGCCAATGATGATGTACGCCGGCAGTGACGGTACGCACCACCGCGGACGTGACCGCCATTTTCTGTCTGTTCACTCACTTGATACCTGACCTTCGACAGGAGAGGACCTACACTGCAAGTGCTGCTGTGACCGAAGTCTGGAAGCGACGATGGCTCATGTGTCTGGGGAAAGGGCCGCTGCCTTCACTTTGGAGGAGTTGGAGAAGTTAGTGGATGGGGTCCTCCCCCAGTACACGCTACTCTACGGTCCTCCAGACAAACAGGTGAGTACACTGTGAGCATGCTGCATGGGCAATGCCTGTTTGGAGTGGTGTGGATGGAAGACACATGGGGGGGTACTGAGGCCTGCATGTGCGTCAGGGCAAGGGTGGGGACGTGGGCCAATGACTGTGACGGTCCGGACGGTTGATGTTTTTCCTTTTCCCTTGTACTATTCCTCTAGGTCAGCGCCCACCAGAAGAAGGATATTTGGCGTGCCATCACCAAGGACGTCCGGACCCTGGGGGTCCACCATAGATGGAGCACCCACTGCTGTAAAAGATGGGAGGACATTCGCCACTGGAGCAAGAAGACGGCAGGGGCCCAACTGGGGATGGCCTCCCAACGTGGTAGGGGTGCACGTCGCACCATGACCCCCCTGATGTTCCGGATCCTGGTGGTGGCTTATCCGGAGTTGGATGGGCGCTTAAGGGCATCACAGCAGCCACAAGGGGGTGAGTACTGTCACATCCATCTGACTCTGCGCGCATTATGAGGTGTCTGGGTGGGGGAGGTGGGCAGTGGGTTACCCTAGGCCAGGGCGAGCTTTGTAGGCAAGGGCCCTTTGTGAGGCAGGCTGTGTGGCACTCCAATCCCACCAGTGGTAAGAGGCATCTACACCTAGTCAGGCTCCTGTGACTTCCATGTGTGCAGCAATCTGGCATAGGCCTTGTACCCCATGGGCATGTGATTAATCTAGGAACTCTAAGTGCATGGCGTAGTGCAGAGGGCTGCTGTGTCTGTAGTGTCCGCCAACTGTAGTGGTATTGCATATATTGAACATGTCTTTCTTCTGTCTTTCCCCCACCCTTTTTTTGGCCTCCCTGTTCTTGTGTGCAATAGCATCATCAGGCGGAGGAGCAGTGGCACCGGAGCAGGAGGGATCTGCATCCCACTTGGCCCTGGAGGGCCAGACAACGGAGTCTGAAGCCACCAGTGGGACGGAGGGCGAGGGGAGCTCCACGGCGGGGACAGGAGGTGACATCAGCGACAGCGACTCCTCCTCTGAAGGGATCTCCCTTGCAGTGGCGGGCCCCTCTGTGCCCCCCGCATCAAGAGGTACAGCCGCCACCCCCGTACCAGCACCACCCTCCCAGCAGCCCCTCAGCATGTGTCCCGTGGCAGCTTATCCAGGAGGGTGGGCATCTCCTTTGCCCCAGGCACCTCAGGTCCTGCCCCAGTCAGCCCTGTTGCCCTCAGTGAGGAGGCTATTGACCTCCTGTGATCCCTCACTGTTGGGCAATCTACCATTGTGAATGCCATCTTGGGTGTAGAGAGGCATTTGCAACAAGCAAATGCATACCTGGAGGGCATTTATTCTGGGCAGGCAGCCCAACAGAGAGCATTTCAGGCTCTGGCCTCAGCACTGATGGCAGCCATTGTCCCTGTGTCCAGCCTCCCCTCTCCAACTTCTTCCACCCAGACCCAATCCCCTGTACCTCAGCCTATCCCAAGCACACCATCAGACCAGCATGCACACACCTCATCACACAAGGGTGGCTCTGGCAAACATAAGCACCACACATCCCACAGGCACTCACACAAGCATCATTCTCATGCAGACATACCAACATCCACTGCCTCCACTGTGTCCCCCTCCTCCATGTCATCCTCCTCCCTCCTTGTCTCATCTCCACTCACACCTGCATGCACAACATCTTCGGCCACTACCTTCATCACCAGCACGCCCATCACCACACACCGCTCACGTGCACTCACCACCCCCACTGCCATTCACACATCCCCTGTGTCCTTTACCAGTGTGTCTGTGAGCCCTCCTCCCAAAGTACACAAACGCAGACACACACCCACCCAACAGACACCCACCTCACAACAGCCTCCAGCCCATGCACCTTCACCCAAATTCAGCAATCGTACACCTCCTACAACCACTACCTCTTCCTCCACTCCCAAACCCACTCCATCAACCCGTCCCAGTGAGTGTAAAAAACATTTCCTGGCTAATATTGACCTCTTCCCTACTCCTCCCCGCCCGCCTGTCCCCTAGGGCCAGGCTTTCCAGGTCCCAAACCAGCACCTCAGCCACCACATCACGGGGCACAGTGGTCCCAGCAACATCGGGCTTTTGGAGTGCGCCAAGCATCAGGGCAGCCAGTGTGCCACAGAGCAAGGGCAAGGACATTCCGCCACCTGCGAAAGTAAAAAAGCTGCCCACATCCCGGAGGGAGAAGGCGAAAACACCTGCCACCAAGGGCTCAGGGAAAACAAAAGGGGATAGTGGCAAGACAGCTGCGCCACCATCCAAGGTGGGGAATGGCCAGAAAATCAAGGGCAGGTCAGGAGAGGGCATGGTGGCACCGACTATGGGACCAGTGTCACACCTTGTGTCCACGTCGACGCCAACCGGTACGACGGAGAAGACCGCCACCTGCACCGCCACATGCACTGGCACCAGCACCGCAGTCCCTGGGCCCGCTACCAGCTCCGCCGTCCCTGAACCCGCCACCAGCACAGCAGTCACTGAGCCCTCCACCAACATCGCCGCCACAGAGCCCGCCGCAAGCACTGATGCCACAGAGGCCGCCGCAAGCACCGATGCCACAGCACCGCTGCCACAGAGGCCGCCACAAGCACTGCTGCCACAGAGTCCGCTACCAGCACCGAGACACAGAGTAGTTTACATCAAAGAAATGTTTTTATTCAACTTTCACATTTGCAGGGTGTTCTGGGTAAGAAAACGTTGGGGGGCCCACACAAGTGATGCTTCCCTGGACTCCCCTTGATGTCTACTTTTCAGAAATGTACGGGCCTGATAGGTTTCCCTACATGGTTGCCGATCCCAGGACTAATTAGTACACCCAACATTGTTAGCATTATCGTCACAATATACGTTTTGGGCCCTTCCCTGTCAGGGGCACTTCACCAACCCACACAAGGTGAGGCACCATTTTTCTGGGGAGACATGGGCAAATGCTGGGTGGTAGGAAATATATGACTGCCTGCAGATTCCAGAACTTTCTATCACAGAAATGTAAGGAAAATGTGTTTTTTATTCAATGTTTGAGGTGTGCAAGGGATTCTGATTATCCGTCCATGTTGCGTTTTGGGCTGTTTCCTGTCGCAAGCACTAGGTCTACTGAGGTTTGCAAGGGATTCTGGTAAATAAAATGTGGTGAGAGCCACGCAAGTCAGCCCACCCTAGATACCCCTATGTGTCAAGTTTTCAAAAATGTACTGATTGGCTAGGTTTCCCTTGGTGCCAGCTGAGCTAGGGTCCAAATATTGAATTACCCACAATGGAAAAAAATGGTCAGTTTTCTGGTGGAAAATGTGCTTCTACCATGTTGGGTTTTGGGCCGATTCCTGTCGCTGGCACAAGGTCTACCCACACAAGTGAAGTACCATTTTAATTGTTTAATTGGGATACCTGGAGGAATAACAGGTGGAAGGGAGTTTGAGGCTGCCTGCAGATTCCAGAACTTTCCATCATAGAAATGTGAGGAAAATGTTTTTTTGGTTTTTTTTAGATCAAAGTTTGATGTTTGCTGCTGATTTTGGGTAAAAAAATGCAATGAGAGCCATGCAAGTGATCCTACCCTGGATACCCCTAGTTGTCTAGTTTAAAAAAAATTACAGGTTGGAAAGATTTATCTTGATCCCATCTGAGCTAGGATCCAAAATCTTGAGCCACCCGCACTGGGAAAAAAAGGGTCAGTTTTCGGTGAAAAAATGCAATGAGTCCATGTTGCATTTTGGGCTGTTTCCTGTTGCAAGCACTAGTGAGGTACCATTTTTATTGTGAGACCTGGGGCAATGCTGGGTGAAAGAAAGTTTGAGGCTCCTCACAGATGTCAGAACTTCCCATCACAAAAATGTGAGGACAATAGGTTTTATTAGTCAAAGTTTGAGCTTTGCAAGGGATTGTGGGTAAAAAAACATGGTGATAGCCACGCAAGTCAGCCCACCCTTGATACCTCGAGGTGTCTAGTTTTTGAAACTGTACAAGTTGATTAGGTTTCCCTTGGTGCTAGTTGAGCTAGGGTCCAAAATCTCAAGCTACCCACATTGGAAAAGAAAGTCAGTTTTCAGTGGAAAAATGTGCTGCGTCTATGTTGCATTTTTGGCCATTTCTTGTTGCAGGTACTAGTCCTACCCTCACAAGTGAGGTACCATTTTTATCGAGAGACTTGTATGAGCATTGAATAGTAGACCATTTGTTATAACCTATTGGATTTTGCTGCATTTGTGCCTTTCAATGTAAGCCAGTGTATAAGAAAGGTGACATTTTGAAAAATATCCTCCAAATCGTACACTAGTACAGGTAACTACAAATTCAGAGATGTAGAAAAGACCACACCTCTTACACTCTATATCTTGTGCCCATTTCAGAAATACATAAGTTTCCTTACACCCATTTTTCACTCTGCCTATTTCGCTATCAGATTTGGTCTATTCTCGGTACTCAATGAAAAAACATTGAATGGTGCAGCTCAGTTGTTGGCTCTGTGTTCTTGGAGAACCTACAAACCCTATATATCCCGCAACCACAAGAGTCTATCAGGCTTAATGGTATATTGCTTTTGTCAATCGACCATTGTGACAAAAAGTTACAGATGAAAATGTCGCAAATGCCTTTTTTTTCTACTCATTTTCAATATTTCTTTAGTTCAACTTTTTTTTCCACTGCAAACGCTTAAAGGATTTACACATATGACCCCTTGCTGTATTCATAATCTTGTCTACTTTTCAGAAATCCATAACTTTTCTGGGTCACCCCTGGGTTTCAAACAGGTTTCCACCACAAACTATAAGGAGGTTTAGAGCACACAAAATAGGGAAAATAGGCTATCTCTTAGAAAAATGCCAAAACTGTGGTACAAAATTAGGTTTTTGGATTCAGCTGTGCACGTTCCTGAAGGCTGGGAAGAACGTTTCTTTAGTACAGCATACTGTTCATGGATTCCATTCTTAGGGAAAAAATCAGACACTTTTATTTGGAGCAGTTATCCCGTATTTTTTTCAAAAACTCAAAATTTTGCTACCTTTTGACTATTTTCTCAGTCCACTCCAGGGGAATCCACAAAGCTTGGGTACCTTTACAACGCCCAGGATATTGGAAAAAAGGAAGCAAATTTGGTGTGATTACCTTATGTGGAAAAAAGTTATGGATCAAACTACCCCAAATAGCCTAAAAAGGGCTCATCACTGGTGGTGAAAAGGTCCAGCAGCTAAGGGGTTAAAGTCTCTCTGGCTTTGGACACCCAAGGGCGCAATGCCAAACATTCCACAAAATGCTTAGTACTAGTATTAGAGCTCCTTTAGTACTATGGATCCAGTTGTGCATTCTAATTTCCACCTACTCTCTTAAAAGGACTAGGCACCGGGCCTTGAGTGTATCAATGCCTCAGATTCTGGGATATTAAAATGTCTCTAGCTCAGTAGGTCTGTTTGCCTTCAGTTTTCAAAGTGGCTAGTGCACATTTTGTTTTCGGAGGGCTAAAGTGCTACAGGTCCTCTCAAGGTCTCTTTTTTCATAAATGTGGTATTTGATTCTGAAATATATATTTTTGCAATCTCGGTACTTAAAGATACTTGGGAGCTCAAAGACCCGGTAAACATACTCCCTTGCGTTTTTTTTAAATATTGATTTTGTTTTTGTTGAGAGGCTGTCAAGACTAGGGGCCTTTCGGGTTTACAGTGTTAAAGTGCACATTCACTCTAATATCTTTTTGGAGTGTTAGAAACTGCAGCCAATTTAAAGCTAGTTCTGGTGGCATAATATGTTGGAGTAGTTGAAACAATCATTCTCCGAGTTGTGTCTGGTCAGTTTTCAGTAACTTCTGCTTGACTGATCTTTTTGTCAAAAATGAACAATACTTTTCTGAAAGTGCTATTCACCCTTGTGTTTCTAGATTCAACACCTCGATGATGGCCGGCCACACATTTGGACTGAGAGCTGGTTGAATAATATCAAATGCTGAAAGAGAAATAGGGGTTTATCCACTTAGCCCTACAAGACCTGGTTAATGTATTACACTGTATTGGGAAGAAGTGGTCAAATTGTAGGACAAAATAATAATATATATACACTTAAATTCCATCACTGATGCAATAAATCAATCATTGGGCATGCAATTAAATTGCTTTTTTAATCAAAGCATCTTGCCCCACCCACCGGCTAGGACAACAGTTTAAATTATAGCAGTCATTTTTGTGTATACATCAACCAAAGTCAACATTACAAATCCTTCAAGTCAATGTCTCACATCTAACAAACACTTAAAATCTAAGCAACTAAACAATAAACAAACAAAAAGAATTAAGAATATTTCATCCAACAGTCCTCTCTTTGGTTTAAGGAGCCATGTGGTGTCCCTACAAATTACGTTGAAGATCCACATGTGAGAGATGGTTGCAAAATAAATCCAAGGCCTACAACTTCCTTTTTTCAGGGGGAAAAAATAGAAGGGGCTATGGTATAGAGTTCTTTTCAAACAAAATTCAACTTTGGTTGCAACCTCCCTAAAAATATACAGTTGACGCGTTTCGGCCCCTATAGCTCTGGGCCTCCTCAGGACTAGTGGAGAGAACCACACCTAACAAATATAAACATAAATGTGAGTTTCAACACTATAACTCACTGAAATGTAAGCTGCTACCACCAGAACACCATCACATGTACAGATCTTATATACAAGTGCAATCTAGTGAAAATAATCAATTAAAAAACCACATGAAAGGTCAGAACTACCCATAATCTTATTTTAGTACTAAAACGTGCTGTTTATGCGGTGACTATATTGTATATGTGTTTGTGCTCTCCAAGTCTATATATAAAATACCCTTGTGTAATATATTTTTAGAATATTTTCTTAAACAAACTCTATGCTAAGGGCTACAAAGTGGGCCATGTAGATTACATACTCCACTTAACCTCCCATGGGGTTATTTGTTGATTGGTGTGACTGGATTCCTACATCACACAAATGCACTGAAAGTAATACAGACTTGTGAGGTCCTAATTCAGTTAAAAAACAAACCACCCTAAAAGACCATACAAACATTAATCTCAGTAAGCTTCTCATACTTACTGGTCCCAAAGGCATTATCATAACTTCTCTCATCTTGATAACAAACAGTACATTCAAATAGGGGCAAATAGGTGAACAAGATCTCCCATGGATCTGAGTGCCTGAAAAACCGGCTACTCCCGGGTTTCACGCTTATAACCAGTAAGCGGCGGCCATCTTGAAACTATCTTCGATGTCGACCTCAAAGTAAGCATTACTTTGCAATATATAAAAGGAATCCTCACCCGGCCTGATTCTAATCCTCAATACCTGGAAACTGGAATCAACAATAACCAAATGGTGAAAAGCCAAAAATGGAGACTTACTTCGGTTAAAAACGATACCGGTGGCCATCTTGGAAATATAACCGGTGTCGGCTAGGGGGTAATCATTGTATTCTATTGTAGGTGAAGCCGTATTTGCCCTTTAGTATGCACTAAGCTCCAGTTGCACCAATTATATTACAGACCTAACTCTGACACAATAACAAACTAAAATAAAGAAAAAGGAAAACAAATATGTAATTGAACCAAACTTCTACTCACTCATTGTAATTGAGCCCATGGTGGCCATCTTAACCTTTGCTCTCTTTTTGTAATTCTGCGGCCACCTTGGAAGGGTGTCTCATAACCTTGTAAGATAATTGTAAATAACGCTGATAACACTGTGTTATTAAAAAAACATAGGGATTATTGAAAAATTGAAAAAATGTGGGGGAAAGGGGTTTGTTTAAACAAAGTATATTTCCCTCCCCCAAATAAGTGCTTAAGAAATTAATGTATGCATAAACAGCATGGTTTATTGACACATATCTAAGTCTAAAATCATGTTTGAATCAGAGCACCTTAGCTTACATGAAATGCTATGATATTTAGTAAACCAGGTTATATTCTTCTTCTTTGATCTGAGTTCAAGCATGAAAAAAAAAATTACAAATAAAAATAAGGATAGCTATAACAGTGCCCAAATTTCATCTTGGTCATTCAAGCCATATCTCGCTGTTCCAAACTTCTCAATCCAATGGCATTGAGAGAGCGTAATTTTATTACATATTATAGACGTGAAATGCTTATGATTAACAATGCTACATTAAATAAAATATTCATTGAAATATATACATTAACATAAATGATTTTAGGTGTGTAAACTAATGTCAACTATAAGAAATAATCGTTCATAGATTTCTAAAACTGTGCCCATTAAAACGTATAAAACTGCATTCATTAGAACTCGTATATCTTAAGTTAGCATGAGCCAAGCCAAGCTGTGTAGCTCTCATATTAAAGCGTATTCTTCTGTCTCTTCAGTGTGCTGACTTGTAAAAGACCATGACCCAGCGATTGTTCTTTTCTTCAATAAGTTTGCAACAATACCAGATATTCCCATCCGCATGCTAGCAGCTTTTAGTTTAGAGTTATGTGCTTCGAAACATTAACGGACACTTCCAAGGACGATGGAGCGAGAAGAAGAGAACTTGTGACCTGATATGTATAAAGACAATGAAGTAATCCCGGATGAACCACCTACGAAAATACGTCAATTATGATGACCAATTAGAACATAACGTTTTATCAAAAAATGACAAAATGCATTACTTAATGTATAATTTGATAGGTTAACAATGGTGGGGTGTATTGGCTGACCAATAGAATTTTGGGGGAATGAATCACGAAAAAGGGATAAAAACCCATGACACAGGAGACAAACGGTCATTAGGTAGGGAATGATATCGATTGCATCTCGAAACTCTGTCACTCTATTTGGTGACTTGAGACTTAGAGAAAACTATCTTTGCCCATAGATTTGCCCCTTACACTTTTCTCCTTAGGAGGAGAGTGTCTTTGCCTTTAACTTAGATAGACTGTTGGCGATCTAACTGATGTCCTGAAGACGAAGACTGATCCTGAATGCTGACTTAATCAGAGGAGGGTAATTATAATGTTGCTAATGAAAATTCATTTATTTGCCTTTTCTTTCTAGGTACCAACTGCTGTATGTTTTGATTAGAGACCTTAGTTAGGTGTTTTCCAAATTGGTGCTCAAATTGTTTTGCATGAAGCCCAACATGCTAATGCTAATTAGAGGTTAGACAAAGTATTCATTTTGACTGACAAACCGACAAGACTGAGGTGATGCTATGCTGAACTAGTATCTTAGAACATTCAATGTACTCGATGTATTACGATTCACTTATATCCATCTGATTATCTATGCTACTGATCTATGCATTTTTTAAAGCTTATTATGATTATCATCTTGTGACTGTGCTTATATGCTTCCTGGCTTTGAGATTGATGCTTTTGCTATTAGATTGTAATCAATAAGGAATAAAATTCATAAAACTCCATTAAGGTGTGGTTATTCGTGACTGAAAGGTCATGATTGCGCCGAAGGTTTATTAATGATTAAAGTAAGATATATTTTGGTGTTAACTATTGACAATGTTATTGACATATTGATTGATATATTGATCAGTTATCTCGTCCTACGGTGTCTCACCACTGGGCCCAAAGATTCATCGTCCTAAAACGAGTCCTGATGTGTATAAATTGACATAGACGGACGCGTTAACAGTTCTGGTAGCAGAGGATGGTTAGGCCCTTGGGGGCCCTAGGACGGAGTTTTCATTGTTTAATTGTTTTCTTGTGATAATACAATTTGGAGAAATGATGAGTTGCTAGATTCGCCATGGCTTTCCCGGGATCTCGGAGCCTGCCTAAATGAGTTGGGAATGTTCTCGGCGCCATAGTATGTGTGGTTAGGGTCTTTTGCGCTTATTAAATCTTATGCACTTTGCAGGTGATTGTGAATATTTGAGTGCGATTAGGTCAAATTAAGTGTTGTTTAGAAGGAGTGGGCGTACTCCACGGCATGAGAGTAGGGAAGTCGGCGTACTTCATGTGAATGCAGCGCTTGTTGCTCAAAATTATCCACGTGGTTGGTTGTTGTATACGGGCCTATTGAGGTCTAAGACTCCGGAGTATGATGTTAAAATGGTTAATGTTGTAATCTGTGCGGTTTAGTAGGTCAATCGGGCGTGGTTGACAAGTCAAGTTTCGAGTTATGATACATGTGTGAAACCTTCGATGGAGATTTGACAAGTTCTAAAGTGCACTAGAAGGAGTCATTGACAAGTCGAGAGTAGGATTTGCAGGTCGAATTCTGCTTGCGTATGAGGGAACTGAGAAGGAGAAAGTAGCGGCAGAGGCTTCAAGTGAAATCTCTGTAAAGTTCTGAAGCGAATGTGTTACCCTTCCTGTAGTAAACCGGCAGATTTGTGTTGTCATTCAAGTGCTAGCAATAATTCGCATTAGTTTGTATGAGTTGTGAGGAGTTAGTGAGGTGTGGACAAGCCGCAAGACTTTGTCAGCTGCAGTGTGTGTGAGTGTGATGTCAGTGGTGCCGCGCTGGGATAGGTCAGATGTCGAGAGGGGTCGCGCACGGATTGGTTACCGTCCGTGAGAGACAATAGGTTGAGCAAAGGGTAGGTGAAGAGTGTCCTGGGAACTAAGCCGTTTTCTGATTAAATATAAAATAAAATGAATTTTGTTAAGGCATTTAAAAGCGCTTTGAAAGGAGATGTGTATATTGTTGCAACTGAAGGGGAACCTACACCACCTGAGGGTACACCAGCTTACACGGTTATGGAGGAAAAGGGTGTTGCACCGTGTTTATGGATAAAACAATGGCACAAACTAACAGAGAAAGAGGGGTGTCTAGCGTTTCCGGAACATGGAACATTTAATCAAAAGGTGTTCGAAAATTTGAGGTGGATGTTAAGTACGCAGAAACCACCTCCAAGACCGGCACAATATGAGGCTTTGGCAATTTGGGACCTGATGGCTCTTAAACATAGACAAGAAAGATTTCACAGAAGATTGACAAGGGCAGAAAAATCCTATGCAGAGGCTAGGTGGGATAATGAGAACAAAATGTGGAGACGAGGAATAGTGGATGGGTTAAAGTTGTTTCCGGCAATAACACAGGGAGAGGAGACACAGGGAAAGAAAGCTTCTTGCAAAACTGACAAAGAATCAGGCAAACACAAAGAGAATAAAAGATCCTGGGAAGAAGAGGACGATTCAGATGATGAGGCGTTTATGGATAGATTGTTACATGATCGTCCGCCACCATACGCGGTGAACGACAGTGCTCCAAGTACTAGCTTGGATCCTGGGAACCAGACAAAGGAGAGGGGTGTTACTGATACAGCGCAGACTAGCGATACAGCTTTGATACAGAATGGTGTCAGTGTACCCACTGCACCAGACTCGCTGATACAGTTACAGCCTCCACCACAGATAAAAATAATTTACCCCGATGTCCCAGTACTCGAGACTACTACGAACTTGGTGGTATCGCCAGACCCGATATATACAAAGCCAAGGTTAATGCACATTGAGTCAACTCCACAGTTAGTGTCACAACCGCCACAACTGATACCTGGGTCTAACCCAGTAGCGGGTCCTTTGAAAGAACCTGCACCAGGATTATTAGAACAGACCTATGGTGTCACCGCTCCAAGAAGCTTGGGACCAGGCCAGACACCTGCCGCTATATCACTACCTATTACTGTTGGTCCCACAGTACCATTATATGCACAGGAGAAAACAGGGACACGCGAAAAAGGGGTTATAACTCATGAAACGATAAGAGGAGGGCCTATTATAACTCCACAAATAATGGCCCAGGGGGGACAGGTTTGTGAACAATCAAGACCCTTAATGGACCTCAGTCCAATAGGGGCACCTCTTGAGGCAATGCGACAAGCAGGGTTGGGAGTCCTGACTCCCCAAACTATGAGTACAAATACCTCATACACTCCAATGATACATGCAGGGAACATTTCACTGCAGGGTTTTACAGTACAACAGTTAAATGAGTGGTTAGAGAAAACTTGTACATCACAAAAGACTACAGCGACTACAATCGAACCTGAGAAAGAAAAACAAGATGAATACCTAAATCTAGTACGACTAGGAGCAGAAGCTGCTGAATTGGTGGATGGAACAATGGGAGTAAATAGGTTAGAGTCTTACACTGAGGCAGAATTAAGGTACTTATGCCCTAAAATCACCAAAGAGGTAGGCAAAGTACACAAGAAATTAACGAATTTGGCAGACAAATACAATATCGACATTGGAAACACAAAACATTTGAAACGGAGTTACAGATTAGATTTTGACACTAAGGATTTTGAACACATGAGATCTGCAGGCATGAAGACACATTTGAAAGAGTTGCTGCAAAGCGCACAAATTTGGGGTGCACTAGAGAAATGGGAAGGCCGATGGGTAAAGAAAAGAGATAAGGGAAAAAGAGATAGTCCAGGATCTAATGAAACAACAGTCACACCAAATTTAGAGATGGTGAAAATCCTACCTATGAGAGAAACAGCTGGTGGTGTTTTGGTGCATGTGCCTTGGTCCAGGGGAGACAGTTTGTCCTTTACGAATGATTATCCTAGGTTAAGAGAAAAACCGATTGAGTGGTATCAACAGACAGATAGATTCGTGAAGCTTGCGAAATGTCTCTGGCAAGACTTAAATACCTTGTTTGAGATTATTGTTCCGCCAGACTTGTGGCTCGAGTGTAAGAGAGGGGTAGATTGGCCCACAAAGGAACCAGCAAGGGATAAAGTGACTGGAGCACCTTCTGAAGAGGTGATGAAATATTATCATAAAGTAATTGAGTTTTTGAAACAAAAGGTGTCGCCGAAGGTAACTGATTGGCAGAAAATCGACCGGACCTCTCAAGAGGTTAAAGAGTCAATACATGCATATTATGAAAGGTTGTTAAAGGCATTCAAACATTACAGTGGTACTGAAACAATTGAACCGAAGGACATGAATCATCTTGTGTTCAGATTCGTCGAAGGGCTGAGACCGGAGGTCAGCCAAATGATTAAAAATCATTTGATTTGTTGGCAAGCTAAACCGATTGATGAAGTATTACAGTACGCGAAATACTGTAGTGACGAAATTGAGTTGAAGCAGAAAAAGTTGAAGGAGAAGGTGATGGTGATGCAGATAAGGGCTGCACAGGCTGGAATACAGGGAAATGGTGTTCAGCAAATGATACAGCAACAACCACATTTGAATGGTGTGTTTCAGGCACAGCCGAGAGGTAGATGTCGAGGGTTTGTGATCCGTGGTTCGGACATGAATAATGTTGTTGTTCAAGGTGATGGTCAAGGAGTGAAAAAGATGTCACCATGTCATGCGTGCGGGGCGTGGGACATTGGAAACGGGATTGTCCGAATATAATGCAGGATGGTACGGTTCAGCAGAGTATTAATGCCGGTACACTGCAAAATTCACGAGGTCCAAGAATGAGACACCAGAATCAAAACTATCAAAATAATTTGGTGCAAATGTCAGAGGTGCAACTTATGCAGCAAATGCAAATGCCGCGTTTCCAAACAGTGTCAGTACAACCAATACAACAGCAGATGCCTATGGTGCCTAGACAGCAAATGCAGTTACCCCTGGCTCCGATGGGACAGCAACAGGTGATGCTTCCTCAACAGGTCACAGGTCAGGTAACAAATCAAAACAACACTGTACAACAATTCCCATTGCGAGGTGAAAATGAGATGAATGAGGATTGGTCAGATGACAGCTCAGACAGTGAAGAGTGCAGACTCGCAGCATCCTTAGAGGTAGACCAGAGAGGCCCATATGTGGAGGGAAAAGTAATGGGCTACAAAGTCTCATTTTTAGTCGATACAGGAGCGACACGCTCTACGGTTCGCAGTGCAGAGGTACCAAGGTTACCTCTCTCGGGGCGCACCATACGAGTGGTTGGTGTGGATAACCAGTACCTGACTAATCCAATCAGTGTCCCAGTGCAGGTTGAAATCGGAAATTTTCAGGGCCTGCATAGATTTGTTGTATGCGACTCAAGCCCAGTATCCTTATTAGGAAGAGACTTATTATGCAAAACCAAATGTTCGATTACCTGTTCCAATGGTGGAATAGAGGTACAAACAAACAGTGATGATGAGGGAGATGAGGGTCAACTCATAGAAGAAGGAGGAGAGATGAATGAAGATTACCCTCTAATTACTCTTTTCCCAGTGTTTACCTTGATCAACCTACCTGCTCATCTGCAAGGATCGGTAACAGAGAAGGTGTGGGATTTGACTGGAAAGGAGGTTGGATTAATCAAGGGAGTAGGTCCAGTCAAGGTGCAGATAAAGCCGAATGCAGTGTTCCCACAAGTGTCACAATATCACATGACTCAGGATGTCCTTATTGAAGTGACACAGATAATTGCGGATTTTCTCAGACAGGGAGTTTTGAAAGAGGTCCTGAGCAGTCCGTGTAACTCTCCAATTATGGGTTTGAGAAAGCCCTGTGGGAAAGTTCGAATTGTGCAGGATTTGAGAAAAATAAACGAAATTGTGATAAAATGCTGCCCTGTGGTTCCCAACCCAGCGGTAATAATGTACAAGGTTCCTTGTGATGCTGAATGGTTTACCGTAGTAGACCTATCACAAGCATTTTTATCGATACCACTTCACGAAGACAGCCAGTTTTTGTTCAGTTTCAAATTCCTGGATAAGGTGTACAGTTGGTGCAGAATTCCTCAGGGGTTTTCTGAGTCACCATCCATCTTCAATCAGATATTGAAGAAGGATTTGGAACCTCTTGTGCTGCCTTACAATTCGACTCTTGTACAGTACATTGATGATTTGTTGATTGCATCCAAAACCAAAGACAGCTGCAAATATGATACCATTGCATTATTGAACCATTTAGGGAAAAACGGACATAAGGTGTCACCTAAAAAGCTGCAGTACTGTCAAAAAGAAGTGAAGTATTTGGGGCATCTGATTGAAAAAGGGTCCCGAAGAATATCAAAAGAGAGAATAACAGTTGTTTTACAAATGAATCCCCCAACAACAAAGAGAGATGTCAGGATGTTCTTGGGAATGGTGGGCTACTGTCACCAGTGGATACCCAACTTCTCGATCATTTCAAAACCATTAACAAAACTGACAGGAAAGGAAGTTAAGGATGAACCATACACAATCACATTGACAAAAGAAGAGCTTGAATCATTTCTAGAGCTGAAAGAGTGCATGTGCAGGGCTCCAGCACTAGGAATGCCTGATTATGAGAAACCATTTTTGTTGTTCTGTCATGAACGTGATGCTTGTTCTTTGTCTGTTTTAACACAGGTCCATGGAGATGCAAATCGCCCTGTAGCATATTTTTCAGCTACTTTGGACCCTGTCGCAGCAGCCTTACCGGGTTGTTTGCGAGCAGTCACAGCAGTTGGTCAAAGCCTTTCACAATGTGAGGGCATAGTCATGGGATACCCTTTGACAGTATTGGTTCTACATTCTGTTGAAATTCTGGTGACACGAACTAAGACACAACACATGACAAATGCACGACTTACCAAATATGAGACAATTATTCTGGGGTCACCCAATGTCACATTGAAAAGGTGCACTGTGCTGAACCCGGCAAATCTACTTCCCAATGAGTATACAGAAATAAAAGACGGGGAAGAGTTTGAGCATGATTGTCTGGAGGTGACTGAGCTCAGTACCAAACCTCGCTCAGATATAAAAGATACCCAGTTAGAGGAAAACGATTGCATTATGTTCGTTGATGGGTCCTGTCTAAGAGATTCAACAGGAACCTTGAGAGCTGGTTATGCAGTATGTACCATATCTGGTATAGTCGAGGCCTCCTGGCTCGAGAAAGTGTTTTCTGCACAGGTGGCAGAATTGATAGCTCTCACAAAAGCCTGCCATGCTGCTGTAAATCTGAAAGTCACAATCTATACAGACAGCAGATACGGATTTGGAATTGTACATGATTTTGGTCAACTCTGGTCACAGAGAGGGTTCATGACATCCTCTGGTTCACCAGTGAAAAATGGAGAACAAATAAGAGATTTGTTACATGCGATTCAGTTGCCTCTCGAAATTGCCGTGGTGAAGTGCAGTGCTCACACCAGATCACAAGACTTTGGGGGTCATTCTAAGTCTGGCGGGCGGCGGAGGCCGCCCGCCAGACTTCCCCCTCCGAAATACCGCTCCGCGGTTGAAAGACCGCGGAGGGTATTCTAAGTTTTTCCCTGGGCTGGCGGGCGGTCGCCAAAAGACCGCCCGCCAGCCCAGGGAAAAACTCCCTTCCCACGAGGATGCCGGCTCGTAATCGAGCCGGCGGAGTGGGAAGGTGCGACGGGTGCTGTTGCACCCGTCGCGTATTTCACTGTCTGCCAAGCAGACAGTGAAATACTTGTAGGGGCCCTCTTACGGGGGCCCCTGCAGTGCCCATGCCAGTGGCATGGGCACTGCAGGGGCCCCCAGGGGCCCCGCGACCCCCCCTACCGCCATCCGGTTCCCGGCGGGCGGACCGCCGGGAACTGGATGGCGGTAGGGGGGGTCGGAATCCCCTCGGCGGCGCAGCTAGCTGCGCCGCCTTGGAGGATTCAATAGGGCGGCGGTACACTGGCGGGAGACCGCCAGTGTTGCCGGTCTGACCGCGGCTTTACCGCCGCGGTCAGAATGCCCTGCGGGGCACCGCCGGCCTGTCAGCGGTGCTCCCGCCGACCCTGGCCCCGGCGGTCTAAGACCGCCGGGGTCAGAATGACCCCCTTTGTGTCAATGGGGAATGGTTATGCAGACCAAGTTGCCAGATTTTGTGCATTAAACTGTATATCTTTTAAAGAGCAGTGGGAACTGTTACCACAACCTGAGAATGACACAACCTTAAGTCTAGCATTACGAGTGGTTGATACTTTAGACGAATTAAAGACATTACAAAGCCACGTTAGCAAAGAAGAAAAACGTTCCCGGCAGAAAATGCAATGTGTACAAAGAGCAGATGATATTTGGGTGTCAGAAGAGGGAAAACTGGTTTTACCAAACAGTCTTCTGTCACAATTTGCCCGATTGTATCATGGGCAGGCACATTTAGGAAGAGATGCCATGATCAGATCATTTAAGATTGATTGGTTCAATCCAAAATTCAGACATGCCGCAGAAATTACTTGTCACAGGTGCGTCATCTGTCAACAGATGAATGCTGGAAAAGGAACCGTGGTAATTTTGAGCCACATTGGGAGAGCTGGTGGTCCATTTAATAAAATACAAATGGATTTCATTGAAATGCCTGTTTGTGGAGGATTGAGGTACGTGTTGGTGATTGTGTGTGTTTTTAGCCATTGGATTGAGGCATATCCCACACGTAGGAATGACAGTCTTACAGTTGCAAAACTACTACTCAGAGAATTAATACCCAGGTTCGGGTTTCCGGTTTCTATAGAATCAGATAGGGGAAGACACTTCGACAATGAGGTGATTAAACTTCTGTGTGCCGCACTCAACATTGAACAAAAGCTGCATTGTAGCTATCGCCCTGAAGCCTCAGGACTAGTCGAGCAGATGAATGGTACTTTGAAATCAATAATAGCAAAAACGTGTGCAGCAACAAACATGAAGTGGCCAGATGCATTACCTCTAGTGCTGATGTCTATGATAAACACGCCAGATAAGAAAACGGGATTGTCCCCACATGAAATCCTCATGGGCAGAGCAATGAGGTTACCGGCGATACCTGCAAATGCACTAGTGAATATTACAGATGATATGGTGTTGGATTACTGCAAAAGTTTGGCTGACGTGATTCGCTCTTTCTCTCACCAGGTGGAAGCTAACACGTTACCAACAATCGGCGAACCAGGACACTCTCTGCAAGCTGGAGATTGGGTGGTTGTCAAGAAGCATGTAAGAAAATCGTGTCTTGAGCCGCGTTGGAAAGGGCCATATCAAGTGATATTGACGACCACTACTGCTGTGAAGTGTGCCGGGGTTCCCAACTGTATACATGCCAGCCATACAAAAAGGGTAGCGTGTCCTGTTGAAGAGGAACTTGAAAATTCCGGTACAGCAACTTCAAGAGGAGAAGTCTCAGAGTCAGAGATCAGTCAAGAAAGATCTGAGACTACAGGAGAGCCCGCTGAGAACAGCCGTGTCCCTCAAACTATCAGTGAGTTCGAGAGAGGTGATGGAGTGCCAATCTCAGTGGAGGCAGCAGGAGAACAAAGACAAGGAGAGAATCTCCCAGAAGCAGACAAATATAATTCAGAGTCTGAATACAGTGTCGAACAAGAAGGAGAGAGAGACGAAGAAGTGGCAAATTTAAATCAGAACGAATCAGAATCTCCTGAACAAGTTCCAAGCCTATCAGGAGAAAACACCATATCACAAGAGGAGGGTGCTGTCCAAGGTACTGAAGGGAAACGCCGAAGCAAGACGAACAGAGGTGACAATTGGCCAAGCAAATCACACCTTAGAGAAAGAGAAATAGCAAACGTGACAATAATAGAGGAAAGCAATACCTCACAAACTGACGATCTGAGTGAAGGAGAACAACAAGGAGAACGAAAATTAAAAAGAAAGAGAATAGGAAACAGAAGATATACAGGTCCTGAATGGGCATATGCTACAACTTCTGAATGGCAACAAGAATTCTTAGCATTCTGTTTTGATCGAGAAATACCAGGCCAGTACTACGGTACCTGAAGAATATACAACAAGAAAACTGAGATAAAAGATCGAAATTGTGAAAGCTGAAAAATAATAATCAAGAGTCTTAAGAAAAAAAAAACTACAGGAAAGTGACATTAAACCTGGATTTGACTTATAGAAACATAATTACGACAAGCTGCTAACCTGAATTGACGAAAAGGGTCCTGGAGTGAGTGAAGACGCTGTAAAATACGCAGAGAGAGAGTTTGCTGCTCAGAGTTGATTGTTGATCTGCTATTCTGATTCTATACAAACATGGCTTATAGTAACAAAGGAAGTAAAGTGTGTGGTTGGTTAGGACTTATGATAGGTGTTGTATGAGCAATAATGATTGTGGGAGTGATTGTGGGGATGCCATGGAAAGAGAGTGAAACTATTAATGCAACTTTAAAACCTGAGACTACTACTACAACTAATAAACTATCACCATGGGAGAAATTTGAGCAAGACACAAGACATCTGCATGAGGGAACTAATGCAAAAGGGGAGCTTTCTACTAATGTTTTCTATCGCTTACTAAATGAGTATGTGGAAACTATGGATGCGAAAGACTGCTATGTATGTACTAAAATTCCTTCATCTGTGCAGGAGGGAGTTACTTATCATAGCCTCCCTCTTACGTATGGGATCAGCTGTAGCTTGCTACTAACAAGATTTTATGATCAAGAGCATGTGCAATATTTTTATTCAAATTTAGACGTTGTGTTTTCTTTTGTGCCTGTTATTGAATTCTTAAATAAGCTAGCTAAAGAGCATGATATAAAATTAGTTAGAGGATTCTTTGAGCCAACACTAACATTTGGAACTGCTTATGCACATCGCAATAATTTAACATGCTTACTGTCTCCTGTAGAGAAAAGCTTTTTAGATCATACAGATGATAGACGCAAAGCATTAAAAGAAAGATTAGAAAAAGGTTTAGAAAAACGCACTTATGCAAATGATTATGCTTATACTGCAATTAAAACACAAGGCAAGTTAGCTATAGATGCATTACACGTAGGTAGACTCTGCATATATAGACCGAAATCTGATCAAGATAATTTGTTTGTAGGAACGAGTGAATGTAGGCATGTGTTTTTGTTTCAGAGCAAATGGACCTTTATGTTAAATGGACAAGACCCAGCAATTCCTGGAATCTATTACATCTGTGGGTTAAATGCATATTACCGTCTCCCTAAGGGATGGTATGGGACATGTTATTTGGGAATAATATTCCCAAAGATCTACCAGATTGATGACTTAAAACAAATACCTGAAACGTCTGGATTACAACATACCAGACAAAAACGAGAATCAGTGGCGGCTGTCATTGGTGACATATTTGGAGCTATAATCCCTTCAGTGGGGGTTATCCTAAATTCTATGAAAATTCAAAAGTTGTCTACTATTGTGGATAACATGCTGACAAACTTTACAGGAGCTATACTTTTGATGGATACTGAACTTGCTGCAGAAAGAGCTATGACTCTTCAAAACCGGCTTGCTTTAGACATTCTTTTAGCAAAGAGTGGAGGTGTGTGCAAAATGCTTAATGAACGTCATTGCTGCTCATATATACCTGATAACAGTAAGAAAATTAGAAGCATGCTTACTAACCTGACTAGAGATAGTACAGATTTGAAGGGTCTAAAAGAACCTGGTGTTTGGGAGAAATTTGGAAAAGGAATTGCCCGAGTGGGAAGCTGGTTTACCAACATTTGGAATGGGGTACTTGCAAAAATCATGATGGGATTACTAATTGTTCTGATTTGTTTATTGGGATTTTGGGGAATATGCAAGATTAATGATAAAGTGAAAAGAAATTGGACTAAAAGAACCAAAAGAAACGAAGAAAGTGAAAGAGAGAAAATGTTCAATGAAATATGGGAAAGTTCACATAAAGGGCAGGATGTTGAAATGCGTATTATGCGCAAGGTGAAAAATTAAGATCAAAAGATTTGTGATGACGAGCGTCATCAGAGGAGGGAGTGAGAGAGCGTAATTTTATTACATATTATAGACGTGAAATGCTTATGATTAACAATGCTACATTAAATAAAATATTCATTGAAATATATACATTAACATAAATGATTTTAGGTGTGTAAACTAATGTCAACTATAAGAAATAATCGTTCATAGATTGCTAAAACTGTGCCCATTAAAACGTATAAAACTGCATTCATTAGAACTCGTATATCTTAAGTTAGCATGAGCCAAGCGAAGCTGTGTAGCTCTCATATTAAAGCGTATTCTTCTGTCTCTTCAGTGTGCTTACTTGTAAAAGACCATGACCCAGCGATTGTTCTTTTCTTCAATAAGTTTGCAACAATACCAGATATTCCCATCCGCATGCTAGCAGCTTTTAGTTTAGAGTTATGTGCTTCGAAACATTAACGGACACTTCCAAGGACGATGGAGCGAGAAGAAGAGAACTTGTGACCTGATATGTATAAAGACAATGAAGTAATCCCGGATGAACCACCTACGAAAATACGTCAATTATGATGACCAATTAGAACATAACGTTTTATCAAAAAATGACAAAATGCATTACTTAATGTATAATTTGATAGGTTAACAATGGTGGGGTGTATTGGCTGACCAATAGAATTTTGGGGGAATGAATCACGAAAAAGGGATAAAAACCCATGACACAGGAGACAAACGATCATTAGGTAGGGAATGATATCGATTGCATCTCGAAACTCTGTCACTCTATTTGGTGACTTGAGACTTAGAGAAAACTATCTTTGCCCATAGATTTGCCCCTTACACTTTTCTCCTTAGGAGGAGAGTGTCTTTGCCTTTAACTTAGATAGACTGTTGGCGATCTAACTGATGTCCTGAAGACGAAGACTGATCCTGAATGCTGACTTAATCAGAGGAGGGTAATCTAATAGCAAAAGCATCAATCTCAAAGCCAGGAAGCATATAAGCACAGTCACAAGATGATAATCATAATAAGCTTTCAAAAATGCATAGATCAGTAGCATAGATAATCAGATGGATATAAGTGAATCGTAATACATCGAATACATCGAATGTTCTAAGATACTAGTTCAGCATAGCATCACGTCAGTCACGTCGGTTTGTCAGTCAAAATGAATACCTCTTCTAACCTCTAATTAGCATTAGCATGTTGGGCTTCATGCAAAACAATTTGAACACCAATTTGGAAAACATCTAACTAAGGTCTCTAATCAAAACATACAGCAGTTGGTACCTAGAAAGCAAAGGCAAGTAAATGAATTTTCATTAGCAACATTATAATTGTAATCGATAGGGAATAAAATTCATAAAACTCCATTAAGGTGTGGTTATTCGTGACTGAAAGGTCATGATTGCGCCGAAGGTTTATTAATGACTAAAGTAAGATATATTTTGGTGTTAACTATTGACAATGTTATTGACATATTGATTGATATATTGATCAGTTATCTCGTCCTACGGTGTCTCACCACTGGGCCCAAAGATTCATCGTCCTAAAACGAGTCCTGATGTGTATAAATTGACATAGACGGACGCGTTAACAGTTCCATTCATTTAACCCTTTCGCTGCTAAGTCCCTGCCCCCTCAACCCGCAGTGCAAAGCCTGTTTTTTTGGCTATCTGTGGTAGTTTGCGCGTAGGCCCCCATAACTTTTTTCCACGTAAGTCATCCATTCCAAATTTGTGCCCTTTTTACCCAATATCCTGGGGATTCTAAGGGTACCCAGGGTGTGAGGATTCCCCTGGAGGGGAATAAGACATAAGCCAAATACAGCTACATTTTGGGTTTTGGGGGGAGGGGGGGTAGGAAAAAGTGCTGCAGAAGAAAGTGTTTGTTTTTTTCCCTGCAAATAGCATCAATGAATGGTTTGCAGTGCTAAAATCACCATCTTCCCATTTTTCAGGAACATGCACACTTGAATCAGAAAAACTAATTTTTAAAGCCAGTTTTGCCATTTTACTGGGTCTTAGGCCATTTTTCCTAATTGTTGTGCTTTTAATCTCCTTCCAGTTAGTGGTAGAAATGGGTGTGAAACCAAAGTTGGATCCTGGAAATCTATACATTTTTGCAAAGTAGACATCATTCTGAATTCAACAAGGGGTCATTTGTGTAGATCTTTCAAGGTTTTTCTACAGAAAGTAACAGTTAAAAAAAAATTGAAATTGAGTTCAAAATGTAGACACTTATGGCTGTTTTTTTCATCTGTAACTTCTTCTAACTATGGCAGATTCTCAAAAGCAATATACCATTACATCCATTGGGTACTTCTGGTTGTGGGGATATTACAGGGCTTGCAGGTTCACCAAGAATCCTAGGTAACAAGAGCCAATAACTGTGCTGCACCTTGCAATGTTTTTTCATTGAGTAAAGGGTATACAGTAATTCATTTGGTAAAATATAAACATTGAAAAATAAGTATCAAGGAAACCTATGTATTTCAACAATGGACACAAGATGGAGTTTAGAAGCACTGGTTATTTGCACATCTCTGAATTGGAGTAAAACCCAAACTAGCATGTCAATATGAGGGCATTTTTCAAAATGACTTCTTTCTTACACACTGTCGTACATTTGGAAGGTGCAAATGCAGAGAAAGACAGTTGATAATAACATTTGTTCTACTATTCTGTGTTTCGCTAAGTCTCCTCATAAAAATGGTACCTCACTTATGTGGGTAAGCCTAGTGCCTGTGATAGGAAATGGACCAAAACGCAATCTGGACACAGCACATTTTTCCACAAAAAACTGACCCTTATTGCAATGTGCCTAGCTGTGGATTTTGGGCTGTAGCTCAGATGGCACCTTTAGAACCTAACAAATTTGTACATGTTTGAAAGCTAGACACCTAGGGGAATCCAGGATGGGGTGACTTATGTGGCTCTCACCAGGTTCTGTTACTCAGAATCCCTTGCAAACCACATCTAAACAAAACATGTTTTCCACATTTCTGTGATAGAAAGTTCTGGAATCTGCAGGGACCCACAAACTTCCTTCCATCCAGCATTTCCCCAAGTCTCCAGATAAAAATGGCGCTTCACTTGTGTGGGTAGACCTAGTGCCCACTACAGGAAACAGTCCAAAACACAACATGTATTCAGTGTATTTGTCCACCGAAAACTGTCCCTCTTTTTCTGATGCAGTAGCTCTAGATTTGGGACCCCAACTCAGCCGGCACCTAGGGAAACCTTGCCAACCTGTACATTTGTTGAAACTAGACAAATAGGGGTATCCATGGTGGGCTGGCATGTGTGACTCTCCCTACGTTTATTTACCTAGAATCCCTTGCAAACCTCAAACTGTGACACAAAAACACATTTTCCTCAATTCTGTGATTGAAAGTTCTGAAAACTGTGGGGAGCCACAATCTTCCTTCCACCCAGCATTCCCTCAACCTATCCAACCTGTATATTTTTGAAAACTAGACATCTTGGGGATCCAGCACGAGAATATGCAATGACAGATATGAGGTGCAGAAATCACATATCATCCATATTAGTAGACATTTCATGGTAAGTGGTAATGGTCAGGAGAAGCACAAAGTCAGGATATAAAACGTAGCACAGTGATTGTGGTGGTCTGTAATAACAAGACTATGGTGGTCATTACGACCATCTTTACGACCTTGGCGGTCAGAGACCGCCAGGGGTAATGTGGCGTCCGTAACGCCAACAGGCTGGCGGTACGGAGACCAGTATTACGACCGCGGCGGTAGCGCCACGGTCGCACCGCCGGGGCCGGCGGTTTCCCGCCGTTTTAGCCCCGGCGGTGATAATCCGCCAGGGCACCTCTACCGCCAGCCTGTTTCTGGCGGTTTGCACCGCCAGGAAGAGGCTGGCTTTAAGGGGTGTCCTGGGGCCCCTGGAGGCCCCTGCACTGCCCATGCCACTGGCATAGGCAGTGCACGGGCCACCTAACAGGGCCCAGGCCAGCTTTTCACTGTCTGCATAGCAGACAGTGAAAAGCGCGACGGGTGCTAATGCACCCGTCGCACGGCCGCAACACCGCCGGCTCCATTAGGAGCCGGCTTCTATGTTGCGGCCTCATCCCCGCTGGGCCGGCGGGCGTAAACTTGGTTTGCGCCCGCCGGCCCAGCGGGGATGTCGTAATGGGGTCTGCGGGAGTGCGGCCGCATTGGCGGCCACACAGTGGTTACCGCTTGGCGGGCGGCAGTAGCCGCCTGCAAAGCTCGTAATGACCCCCTATATTACATCCCAAAGGAACCCTTCTTTGCATTAGTACCATAGCAACAGAGTGAGAAACAAACAATAAGGATCTAAACCCATGATTTACAGTTTGCATGCAGCATCTTGATAATGGTATGTAGATCGCTGTGCTATTTTAGAAAGCTTGCAATTTATGAAAAAGAGGTAACAAAATAATCTCAGTCTCAAAAGCAGTAGCCCACTTACCTTTCTATATAACATACAAATCTTTGACTTGCATGTTACACAATGTGCTTTGAAGTAGGTACATTAACTGTATATATTACTTTATGAGTAAAAGCTGTGAGTGAACAAAACACTGAACTCTCCCAGAACTGTGTTAACCACTAGAGTTATCTTACCACTATTATAATCTCTCAAAATTGTTGGGCACACAATGATCACTGCAGCAGGTATCTTAACCCTGTAAGACATTTTAAAAGCACCCTCTTTGTGACCGATTAAGTAATCTAAAACAGATTTACTGAAACATATGCCTTTGTTACCAATTACTTTGTAGTAGATTTTGATTAACCCCTTCGCTGCCAGGCCTTTTCCCCCTCCTGTGCCGAGCCTTTTTTTGGCTATTTGGGGCAGTTCGCACATAGGCCCTCATAACTTTTTGTTCACATAAGCTACCCACGCCAAATTTGGGTCCTTTTTTTCCAACATCCTAGGGATTCTAGAGGTACCCAGACTTTGTGGGTTCCCCTGAAGGAGACCAAGAAATTAGCCAAAATACAGTGAAAGTTTTTTTTTTTTTTTTTTAAATGGGAATAAAGGGGTGCAGAAGGCACCTCGTGTTTTTTTCCCTGAAAATGGCATCAACAAAGGGTTTGCGGTGGCAAGATCACCATCTTCCCAGCTTTCAGAAACAGGCAGACTTGAATTGGAAAACCCAATTTTTCAATACAATTGTGACATTTTACTGGGACATACCCCATTTTTACTATTTTTTGTGCTTTCAGCCTCCTTCCAGTTAGTGACCAAAATGGGTGAGAAACCAATGCTGGATCCCAGACAGCTAAACATTTCTGAAAAGAAGACAAAATTCTGAATTCAGAAAGGGGTCATTTGTGTACATCCTACAAGTGTTTCTTACAGAAAATAACAGCTGAAATAAAAAAATATTGAAATTGAGGTGAAAAAAACAGCCATTTTTCTCCACGTTTTACTCTGTAACTGTTTCCTGCGATGTCAGATTTTTGAAAGCAATATACCGTTACGTCAGCTGGACTATTCTGGTTGTGGGATATATAGGGCCTGTAGGTTCATCAAGAACTCTAGGTACCCAGAGCCAATAAATGAGCTGCACCTTGCAATGGGTTTTTATTCTCTACTGGGTATACAGCAATTCATTTGCTGAAATATAAAAAGTGAAAAATAGGTATCAAGAAAACCTTTGTATTTCCAAAATGGCCACAAGATAAGGTGTTGAGAAGCAGTGGTTATTTGCACATCTCTGAATTCCGGGGTGCCCATACTAGCATGTAAATTACAGGGCATTTCACAAATAGACATCTTTTTTACACACTGCCTTACATTTGGAAGGAAAAAATGTAGAGAAAGACAAGGGACAATAACACTTGTTTTGCTATTCTGTGTTCCCCCAAGTCTCCCGATAAAAATGGTACCACACTTGTGTGGGTAGGCCTAGCGCCCACAAAAGGAAATGGCTCCAAACACAACGTGGACACATCACATTTTTTCACAGAAAACAGAGGTGTTTTTTGCAAAGTGCCTACCTGTGGATTTTGGCCTCTAGCTCAGCCGGCACCTGGGGAAACCTAGCAAACCAGCACATTTTTTAAAACTAGACACCTAGGGGAATCCAAGATGGGGTGACTTGTGGGGCTCTGACCAGGTTCTGTTACCCAGAATCCTTTGCAACCCTCAACATTTGACCCAAAAAAACACTTTTGTCTCTCATTTCGGTGACAGAAAGTTCTGGAATCTGAGAGGAGCTACAAATTTCCTTCCACCCAGCGTTCCCCCAAGTCTCCCAATATAAATGGTACCTCACTGGTGTGGGTAGGCCTAGCTCCCATGAAAGGAAATGGCCCAAAACACAACGTTGACACATCACATTTTTTCACAGAAAACAGAGGTGTTTTTTACAAAGTGCCTACTTGTGGATTTTGGCCTCTAGCTCAGCCGGCACCTGGGGAAACCTAGCAAACCAGCACATTTTTGAAAACTAGACACCTAGGGGAATCCAAGATGGGGTGACTTGTGGGGCTCTGACCAGGTTCTGTTACCCAGAATCCTTTGCAAACCTCAAAATTTGACCAAAAAAACACTTTTTTCCTCTCATTTCGGTGAGAGAAAGTTCTGGAATCTGAGAGGAGCCACAAATTTCCTTCCACCCAGCGTTCCCCCAAGTCTCCTGATAAAAATGGTACCTCACTGGTGTGGGTAGGCTTAGCGCCCACGAAAGAAAATGGCCCAAAACACAACGTGGACACATCACATTTATTCACAGAAAACAGAGGTGTTTTTTGCAAAGTGCCTACATGTGGATTTTGGCCTCTAGCTCAGCCGGCCCCAGGGGGGGCAGAAATGGCCTAAAATAAGTTTGCCCCCCCCTAACCCCTGGGGAGAGACCCTTGGCTACGGGGTCGCTCCCCCTGCGTGACATTGGCGCAAAAAAGAAGATCCCCAGTGCCTACTTGTTTCTGCCCCCCTTGCGGGCAGATTGACCTAAAATCGGCCGATTTGCCCCAAAGAGGGGCAGAAATGGTCTAAATACAATTTGCCCCCCAGGGGAGCGACCCTTGCCTAATGGGTCACTCCCCATCTCTAAAAAAACAAAGAAACAAACAAACAAAAACACACACAAAAAAATTAGCCCTGGCGCCCAGAGGTTTCTGCCCTCCCTGGAGGCAGATCGGCCTAATAACAATAGGCCGATCTGCCCACGGGGGGGCAGAAATGGCTTAAAATAAATTTGATCCCCAACCCCCCGCGGGGAGCGACCCTTGCCTACGGGGTCGCTCCCCTTGCGTGACATTGGCGCAAAAACAAAATCCCCGGTGCCTAGTTGTTTCTGCCCCCCTTGGGGGCAGATTGACCTAAAATCCGCCAATCTGCCCCCAAGGGGGGCAGAAATGGTCTAAGTACAATTTGCCTCCCAGGGGAGCGACCCTTGCCTAATGGGTCGCTCCCCATCTCTAAAAAAAAAAAAAAAAAAAAAAACACACAACTTTATTTTGCCCTGGCGCCTACAGGTTTCTGCCCCCCCTGGGGGCATATCGGCCTAATAACAATAGGCCAATCTGCCCCCGGGGGGGGGCAGAAATGGCCTAAAATAAATTTGCCCCCGCCTCTCACACCTTTGGGGAGCGACCCTTGCCTACGGGGTCGCTCCCCTTGCGTGACGTTGGTGCACAAAAAAGATCCCTGGTGCCTAGTGGTTTCTGCCCCCCCTGGGGGCAGATTGACCCAAAATCCGACGATCTGCCCCCCATGGGGGCAGAAATGGCCTAAAATAAATTTGCCTCCCAGGGGAACGACCCTTGCCTAAGGGGTCGCTCCCCTTGTGTGAAATTCACAGAAAAAAAAAAACTCCCTGATGCCTAGTGGTTTCTGTCTCCCTTGGGGGCAGATTGGCCTCATAAAAATAGGCCGATCTGCCCCCGGGGGGGCATAAATAGCCTAAAATAAATTTGCCCCCGCCCCTCACACCTTTGGGGAGCGACCCTTGCCTACGGCGTCGCTCCCCTTGCGTGACGTTGGCGTAAAAAAACAGATCCCTGGTACCTAGTGGTTTCTGCCCCCCTTGGGAGCAGATTGACTCAAAATCCGCCGATCTGCCCCCCAGGGGGGCAGAAATGGCCTAAAATAAATTTGCCTCCCAGGGGAACGACCCTTGCCTAAGGGGTCGCTCCCCTTGTGTGAAATTCACAGAAAAAAAAACTCCCTGGTGTCTAGTGGTTTCTGTCCCCCTTGGGGGCAGATTGGCCTCATAAAAATAGGCCAGTCTGCCCCCAAGGGGGGCAGAAATGGCCTAAATATAATTTGCCCACAGGGGAGCGACCCTTGCCTAAGGGGTCGCTCCCCACCTCAAAAATACACAAAAAAAAAAAAACAATACAAAAACAAAAAATGATCCCTGTGCCTGGCGGTTTCTGCCCCCCCGGGGGGGGGGGCAGAAAAGGCCTTAAAGAAAAATGCCCCCCCTGGGAGTGACCCTTGCCCAGGTGCCCTTATGCCAATTTCCTTCAAAAAATTCAATCCCTGGTGTCTAGAGGGCGTTTTAGCAGCCGGATTGCTTGCAATCCGGCTGCTAAAACCCTGAGAGAGACTTCAAAGGGAAGGAAATTCCTTTCCTTCCCTTTGAAGCCTCTCCGGCCTCCTCCACGTGATCGAGAGAGAAATGCAAAGCATTTCTCTTCCGATCGCACTGGAAGCTGAGCTTCCAGCGCAATGGGAGGAGGCCTTGTGACAATCAGCGCGCGATCGCGCGCTGACGTCACGGGGGGGGTCCGGGGTGGAAGGAGAAGGGCTTCCCCTTCCATCCCTGCCTTGGGGGTTGGAGGGGAACCCCACAGAGGGAGCGCTAGCGCTCCCTCTGGGCTCTGTGCCCAGGACGTAATGGTTACGTCCTGGGCACACGAGCACTGTGCCTCAGGACATAACCATTACGTCCTGGGCACAGAAGGGGTTAATTAATATATACCTTGACTGTCAGACTCTACTTTTTAAGCTCAGCCCCTCGCGACTTCACACCCTTTCCTCAGCCACACCTTGATCCCCAACTTATGGGTTCCCTGAGTAAATTTTTCCAATTCTAGCTCTGATGACAGCTGTCACAGCTTTCTCCAACACAAGCTTACCTTCTCTCCAGGTTGCCTCACAACCTCCACCCAATATCAGTTAGAATTTAATTGGAAGGTCAGTTAGTAACTATTGCAAGCCACTGTTGCCCCTATGTCACGATTTATAACCAGGCAAAGTGTAGATCGATAAGTAGGTAGATCCGGACCTGAAAGTAAAGGTAATTGTTAAGTGTGGGGCTTGGGGTATACAGTTGGAGCGCAGTTAGCAGGTATGTAAAAAAGGATAGTTTATAGGCTTCCAGTGCTCTAAGGCTCTCAAGCTCACCTCACTCTGCCTCTTTCAACCTTTGCCGCCGATACTGCTGTCGTTGCCTGTCAGGCTCACATTCTCTCTCTTAAGCCTTGATCAGTTTCCATATTCAATATATAATATGTAGGCCTGAAAACAAGAAAAAAATGCATTTATTTTTCTTTTCTGTGCTTTCTTAGCAGCAGAAAAAGCAGAAGGCAAAATATCTGTAGGCTTTAGTTGATGAATGCTCAATCAAGCACGTATTTTACTTGATTGTCATTAGTGACCTAGGTGAACAATGTATTATGAATAACTGTTATAAATTGTGTGGAACATTTAACAATGGTCCATGTTATAAACTATATTTTTTTAACCTTCATATGTTCATAAGTTCATTAAATGAATACAAATGTTTTAGTATTATCACAAAATCTGTTTCTTTATGAATAAACTGGATAGAAAAGAGTGTATGGCAAAGGAAATGTGATTTGCAAAATATGCATTATACTTACCATTAACTTTTTCTGTTCTATTTCTTATTATGGGGAGAACCGGCATCCAGGTGATAGTAACATTGCAACATTAGAGCATGATAAGTAAAATGTTTCATAGCTGTTTTGGTTAGATAGATTAGTCGACAGAAGATGCCCTGTTCTCATGAAGACATCAAAGCCTGATTGGATGAACCAGTGGCAGAGATGAGGAAAGAAGTTACCAGTTACAAAACTGTATTATTATAAAATGCATGTTCCTAGGTTAGTGAGCAGCTTCAGCAGCGTTTCTAATCCTCATTCTGACACTGTTATTTTGCTGTGGGTTTTCAGACTTCTTGCTGACACTCTCTTAGATACTTCTCAGACTAACGTTGGAGACTCTCTGCCTAAAACGTATTTTGATTTGAAACTCTACTGAGTTTCTCAACACTTTCACATCTCTGAATTTACATCTCTGCATTTACACACTCTTTATGGGCACTTCTAATTGTTTCATTATCCTTTCTTTTACAAAACTGTCCTTTAGATTCTACTAGGGAGATTAATTGTATGGAAAGCACTTTATGCAGTGTTTGGTTTAACATTGTTTATATTGATCTTTAATTATAAAATGTGCTTTGTTAATAAAAATAAACTAAAAACACTGATAATAAAAATACTAACCACTTGTCCGAATCTCATCATTGATTCATTTAAAATGTCATTGATAAATTGAAAATTGTTAATGTTTTGATTGCAGCTTCTCCTTACGTCATATTACACCGCCAAGATCTATTGCCTAGGGTCCAAGAGCAAAGCAGAAATCTTTAAAATAAAATGTTCTCACTCTCACAAGGTTGGTAGCAGAGGAAAGGTTAAGTAAAGAGACAAAGAAGCTGCAAGATTAAAAGTGCCCAAGGTAGATAAATGTCCAATTGTCCAAAGCCTGAGTTCGAAGATTGATGGCGTACAGTTCCTGAAGCAGTTGCCCATAGTGGTTGCAGAATTGTGAATTCCAATTTCGGGTGTAAGTATCAATAGGGTTATGTGTTATAATTGTGATGAATAACTGTGATTTTCTAATTGTCTATTACTTCGAAAGAAGCTTGCTCATCAATGTTTTGAAATGCATTGCTGATGCTTATGTGCCTTTGTCAAAGAAGATAAGAAGATTATCAAACTAAGAAGTAGTACATGGGCCTGGAATAGGTATAGAAATAAATAAGAGTTGATTTATGGTATTCTTGTCTACCAATTATTAAGTGCAGGTCATGAGACGTCGACTGCACAATTAAAATAATGACAATAACAATTTGTTGTGTTTGTACTTATATTGATTAGTGTTGGTGAAACCTAATGCCAAATGTGACACTGCATTGATTAGGTGATTTCCCGCTGGTCGAGATTTAATTGTTGTGGGTGTAAAACTCTTTTTGATTGAAAAGTCAGAAGGTGTAAAAACCTAAAAATTCAGGTTTTCTATTGCTTTTCTTTAGAAGAAGAAAAAGTTGTTTTTCTGTTGCACAGGTTTGTAGAATTAAAGCTTTGTGTGTACAAAGAAATTGTAAATGAGGGACAACTGATGCAAGGAGCGAATTGTTGCATGATATTGTGCCGTGCTGGTATTGGGTGGTTGGTGTAAACACTGCGCCGAGATTAGTTGAGCTGTGTAGAGAGATAAACATTCATGGATGGATTGGATTACAAAGCCGGACTATGGCCCTCATTATGAACATGGCGGTAAACACCGCTGAGGAGACGGTGAAAAGAAGACCACCAGTGGCGGTAGACTACACACCGCCAAACAATGATGGCAAAAAAGTCAAACCTCCAAAAATCCTGCAACCGCCACCCAGCACCTACGACGCCGGAAAGGCAGTACACCCCACCCTGCCACTACCATGCAAACAAATCCTCCACCCACCAAATAATGATGCACAAATCAGCGTGGCGGATAGTGAATGCCGAACGACCATTGGCGGTACAGGCCAACACGGCCAGCAATGGGACCCACCCACAACAAATGCATACATTGGCAAGTTTGAAAGCCACACACCTGACACACATCTACAACGCTATAAAACACTCACATACACACACCACAATCCTTTGCATCACAATAGCAAGACAGATATTGATAACATAACACGCATACACTGAACTAACCATCACACAAGTCACACATACAAACACACGACCAAAACACATACATATCCCAAACACCATCACAAGCCACACATTCAACCACACAACAGCACCCTCACCAACACCTACAACACACCACCCACAACACACACCATGGCATCCCCTAAGCACCCCCGCTTCACAGACAGGGAGCTAAGGACCATGGTGGACAAAATACTTAGGGTAGAGCCACAACTATTCGGGGCACAGGTCCAGCAGACACCCGTGGCCAGGAAGATGGAGCTGTGGCAGACGATTGTCAACAAGGTCAACGCAGTGGGAAACCATCCACGCACAAGGGATGACATTTGGAAGAGATGGAACAACCTGCGTGGGAAGGTCCGGTCAATGGCATCCAGGCACAACAACTCCATACAAAAGACTGGTGGTGGTCCCCCACCTACACCCCTCGAATACACCGACTGGGAGGAGAAGGTCCTGGCTAGCCTGCACCTGGAGGCCCTCACCGGACTCACTGGAGGATTGGACTCGGGTAAGTCAACTACAATAACTTAAGAGTCACCACACCTGTAATGCATATATCACCCCATCCCTCTCACTACCACCAGGACCCCATCCCCTACCTAGTCCCCAGCAGCCACATCCAACTTCCCTGCATACCCACAATACCACAAACAGAACACCATCAAGCCCCCTGGGCACAGTAAGCTACCCCAGCATAGATTCCCTAGTGGCACTATAGCACCCACAATGCACCTACACACCCCCACATAAAATGCAACCAAATTTACACGAAGTGGGGGAATATACAGGGGAATACAACCATCAAATAGTGCAGAGCAGTGTTGCAATAGCCTATAAAGTACCTGACACCCACCTATCAATTCCCCCACACAAAGGCACCACCACCCATGCCACCCGGATGGAGACGTCAATGAGTGCCAGCACCCCACCTGAAGATACAGGCCCCACTCAGGGGAGTGCAAAGGGATGCCTTGACATAGAGGAACTCCCTGGCCCATCACACAGTCCTGGACTGGCACCCATCAGCAGCCCTACCCAGGATACCACTGACACCCCTGCCACCCAACCACCATCATCAGCTGTGGCCAAACAACCCCACACCAGTGTCTCCTGGTCACGTACTGGCGGCCGACATGTACAGAGGCCAGAGTCTCCAGCCACCAACAGGCAGGATGACAAAGGGCCCAGTTCAAGTGGGACTGCCAGACCTGTGCAGGTGACACAGGCACAGGGGGCTAGGCCCAATGGGAGAGCATCAGTGGCACAGGGGGTGGCCAAAGGATGGATGCAGCAGCTCAGGATGTGATATCCGAGGTCCTGGGAGCATACCACCATACCCACGACAGGATGGGCCATATCCTGGCCACCTTGGAGCAGAATCAGAGGCTGCAGGTAGCACACCACCAGAAGGCCATGGAGCAATGGAAACAGCTCAATACCACCATGGCCTCCATTGCAGGGGCGCTGCAGCACCAGTACCACAGCCAGCCTGAGTCCTCCACCCACCTGCAGGACCCTACCACTAGCCAGGACACTGCCCTGCCATCTACATCTGCAGCACCCTCTGGACTGGTGGCACTGCCAGAGGACTCACAGGACATCAGCACCCCTACCCATGCATCCCATCTGCACCTTCGCAAACGTGGCCTCAGACCCATATATGCCACTGAAACACCAGACAAGACCATGCCGAGCGCCAGAAAGTGACTGCCCTGAACTGTCTCCCTTGTGTGCCACTGAGCTACCTTGTTGACATGCCACTGCCATCACACCATCTTCCAATGGCCCCATGGACTATACCCCAGTGCAACCAACAGCTGAGCATATGTACCTGAGTATGCTGTTCCCCATGTGCCAACTCCCTTTCTCTGTCCCAACACTTAAGTATATATTGCCATTGAACAAAAACACCTGTGCACTCAAATTATATGTCCTTAATCAATATGAGAGATGAATTGTGAATGTGAATGCATTAGCCAGTTACCATCATAATCCCACATTTATTGCAGGAGGGGATCCAACACACTGTAGTGTCTGAACTATGTCACACTGTACATAAAATTTCATTCCCTGACACCTGCCACTTCAGTCATGATTTAGCATTGTCACTGATAATAGACAACACAGTACGTATGATATGAGTCAGACTGAAACTATGCAGTGAAGACAACAGCATCATTGAACAGAACCTTAAAGTCACTGGAAGTATAGGTGAATTAGCTGGGTCCTGGAGTTGAGATCTTCTCCCTCTTCTTCCTCACGATTACTTTCCTCCCCCCTCTGAGGTTGCAGGGCTAGTTGGACAGAACCCTCCTCTTCCAGAAGGGTGATAGTTTTCCTCACAGCCACGTTGTGCAGCATGCAGCGGGCCATCACTATCTTACACACCTTGTCAGAGACATAGCACAGGGATCCACCAGAGAGATGAAGGCAACAAAATCTAGCCTTCAGGAGACCTATGATACGCTCAATCACCCTCCTAGTACGTCCATGGGCCTCATTATAATTCCTCTCTGCATCTGTCCTGGGATACCTCACAGGTGTCAGGAGCCATTGCAAGTTTGGGTAGCCAGAATCACCTGCAAAAGTGGGCAAAAGAGGACTTGAACAAACTGCCTTTACTTGCATACAGCCTGGCTGTCAGCTTCGTACTGATCCAGTGTCATACACACTCACCTATGAGCCATCCTCTGTCCCCTTGTAGTTGTTCCATCATGTGTGGCACAATGCTGTTTCTTAGGACAAAAGAATCATGGACTGATCCTGGGAACCTGGCATTCACATGTGAAATGTACAGATCTGCAGTACACACCAATTGTACATTCATGGAGTGATAGTTCTTACGATTCCGATACACCTGTTCATTCACTCTTGGGGTATGAGAGCTATGTGGGTTCCATCAATGGCACCTATCACATGGGGGATATAAGCAAAGGCATAAGAACCAGATTTGATGGTGGGAAGTGCATCCCTTTGGGGAAACTGGACATATGCTTGTGTTGAATAAATGCATTCAGGAATTTGGACAGGATGAGGCTGAACATTGGCTGTGAGATCCCAGCACCCATGCCCACAGTCACCTGAAATGAGCCCATAGCCAAAAAAGGGAGCACAGGTAGCACTTGCACAGTTGTAGGGATGGCATGCTGATTTTGATTTGCCGGCTTCAGAACAGGATCCATTAATGCACAGAAGTTATAGATTGTAGCTCTATTGAGTCTGTAGGTAATAATGATGTGACGTTTCTCCATATTTTTCAGATCTACCAGTGGTCTATATACAGTTGGGGCCCTCCCTCGCCACATGAGTCTGTACCTATGGGGGAGTAAAGAAACACATTTTGTGTGTCAACTTACACTTGCAGCCCATGATGTCACTGTATTTTAAATTGTGCGACACATAGGTAACACACTCAAATTGAAAGTATGAGGCACACCGTCAGGCAAATGTGGGCTAGGTTAACTCTGTCATAATGGCATCACAGTGCGGACACACTTCCAAAGATGGGTACAAGTGACAATTGTAGATTCATGTCAGCAAGCAACAAAGGGGGGAGTGACTGGGGCCCTGGATGATGGCTCTGGCCAGGCTATGGTGACGTGGTGGTAGCAAAATGGCAGCCTCCTGCCATCCAGGTATGATAGAGTGGAAGTGACTTCGTTCCACTGGCGTTAGTCGTCATGGCGGAAGGTGGTATTTACCACCATGCACCTGATCATTGGATGACATGGCTTTCAATGGGGAACCTGGGCCAACCATGATCGCAGCCGGCGGTGACAGAGCATACCACTGTGGTACCTACGCCATTTTGTCAGACCCTTGACACTTTACTCCTGATTCCCGTGAAAGGTTGTACTCCACTGTGTGTGTTGCTGTGTCTTGACTCTGGTCCCTGAGATGGCGTGAGTTACAGGGGAACGGGCTCCGGCCTTCACCGCAGAGGAGCTGAGAAGCTGGTGGATGGGGTCCTACCCCTCTATGCGAAGTTGTATGGGCGGCCAGAGGAGCAGGTGAGTTGCCATCTGTCATACTTAGATGTGTGTGATTGTGGCGGATGCCTGTATGCTTGTGTGTCCGATGTGTGACTGGCCAGCCATAGATTGTCGGGCACGTCCTGCCGGTGAGTTGAAAACATGCCTGTCAACAATGGCCATTCCATATGGAGCGACATGGCAATTGTGTTCGGTGCACACATACTGAAGTCTTTTTCTTTGCTCTGAGTGTCCCATGCAGGTCAGCACCCATCAAAAGAAAGGCCTGTGGCAAGCCATCACCAAGGAAGTGTGGACCCTGGGGGACTACAACCGGCGGAGCACTCACTGCAGGATGCAGTGGGAGGACCTGAGGCGCTGGACCAGGAAGACCTGAGAGGCCCAGCTGGGGAAGGGCTCACAACGAGGAAGGGATGCCCGTCAGACCCTGGCCCCCCCCTAATGGCCTGCATACTGGCGGTGGCGTATCCGGATATGGATGGGCGCCTGAAGGCAGCACAACAGCACAAGGGGGTGAGTACCAACACTGTTGTGATACCGCTTTGATGGATGTATGTTAGTGCTGTAGTGTGTATGCATTGTAGTGCCAGGCACTTTGACAAGTGTGTTCCTGCAGTCCTGCCCCCTCAAAGTCCTTGGGATGGTGTAAGGTCTAGTTTGGGCAGTCTATAGGCCAATGAGGGGTCCCCTACTGGCATCTGGCATTCATTGTGGCCTTATGGACTTGTAGGTGCATTGGCTGGGCATGATCTCTCATGGGTGTACTCCACACTGTGTATCAGGTTTGTGTTCCATCAGGGTTATGTGGTGTATTTCAGGGTCATGTCCACTAGTCAGGGGCACAGTCCTTACGTACGTTGTCTGTACTGAGTGTACGTGCATGACCTGAATAGAAGTGTGTGTGAGCCAACATATACATATATTCAGTATTTGACAATGTTCTCCCTTGTTTTGCTTCCCCACCCCTGTGTTCTTCTGTCCCTGTGTACATTAGCATCATCTGGCGAGGGAGCTGAGGCACCGGCGAGTGGGGATGCAGCAGCCCACGGTTCCAAGGAGGCAGTGTCGAGCGACGCCAAGGGGACCAGTGGGTTGGAGGGCAAGGGGAGCACCACAGGGGAGGCAACTACCACTGGAGGTAGTGACTCTGATACCTCCTCCGATGGCAGCTCCCTGGTGGTGGCGGATCCTACTGGGCCCACACATACTTTGCATCTTCCGCCACCCCCCAAACCATCACTGCCCTCCCAGTTGCTCCCCACCGAGTTGCCTGTGCCCGCTCACCCGGGAGGGTGGGCGTCTCCTTTGCCCCAGGCACCCCATCCCCTGCCCCAGTCAGCCCTGCTGCCCTCATGGAAGAGGCTATTGATCTCCTGAAGACCATCTCTGTAGGGCAGACAACCATTGTGAATGCCATCCAGGTGCTAGCATCCCAGATGCAGCAATGCAATGCATACCTGGAGGGCATTCACAGTGCCATGTCTGGCCTAAAGAGATCTTTTCAGGCTCTGGCCTCCTCTTTGATGGCAGCCAGTGTCCCTGGTCTTTCCGTCCCCCCTCCTACCACCTCTACCCCTTCCAGCATCCCACTCCCTTCACCCATCCCAAGCACACATACAGACAGCCATGCACACAGATCAACACACAAGAAGCACACAAACACAAGCACCACACTTCCCACCACCAAACATACAAAAGCACACACAACCACATCCACTTCCCCCAGTGTGTCGACCTCCCCCACCACCCTGTCTGTCACCTCACCATGCACATCCACACGCACTGCACCCTCAGTCACTGCTGCTGCCCCATTCATGCAGTCACCACAATATCTGACATCCAGACATGCATCCCAGACACCACACCTGCACTCACCATGACTACATTGGCAGACACTTGCTGCACACTCACCAGACCTGCAGACACCCAGACAACATCCATGTACACTGGCAGCCTGTCTTCTCCCACTGTGTCCTCCCCCTCCTCCCAAAACACTCAGACATTCGCACACATCCACACCACACACATCCACCACACATAAGCATACTTTACAGGCACCTGCATCCATGTCCGGAACACCTACACCTGATGCTAGCACTCCCTCAACCTCCACTCCCAGACCAGCCTCCAGATCCACTCCAACTGCACCTAAGAAGCTTCTCCTATCCTGTGTTGACCTGTTTGAACCCACTGGCCCACCCCGTCTTGTCCCTAAACATGCCCATGTCCTGGCCCAGTCCACTCCTTCCTCGTCCAAGTCCGCCCAAAACCGACCTTCCCATTCCCAAGCCCCTTCCCCAGGGAGGAAGAAGCCCCGTGTTGCCCCAGGTTCCTCTGCAAACTCCAGTCGAAGCCCACTCCCCCCCTTCCAAGGCCAAGCCCCCTTCACCTCCCAAACCCAAACCTAAGCCCAAGCCCCCCCTTCCAGACGTAAGTCCCCACCGCCACCCCTACCCCTGTTCCCTGAGATGCCTGGCTGCCCCATTGATGCCCCGTTCCAGTGGAGTACCCTTTGCACATGTGGGAGTCAAGTTGGGGCTGTATTGGCCCTTCAGGGACTTACAGATGGACTGGCCAATGGCCTTATTTAGACATTATTTTTGATTTGTAAAATAACTTTCAGTGCCCATGAGTGCTGTTGGCACAATATAGTGACATTGTTCACGTTTGACTGTAGGGGTGTGGTGTTCACATGTGTGTTTTTTGGTGCAGGTCTTTTTTGGCTTGTGTCTGGTAAGTACATTTTGTTATGGTATGTTTGGCTTGGGATGTGGGAGGGTTTGGGTGTGCGTTGCAGGGTGGGTGGGGTGGGTTTGTAACTGTGCACTTTCTTCCCATGTGTACTAGGCAACGGTACTAACCGTCGTCGTCTTCGTTGTCGGTCACAGTCCTGGAGGAAAATGGCAATGAGCAGCACTGCCATTATTTCCAACTTTCGCTCAGTGTCTGCGTTAGCCTCTGGTGAGTGTTTCCTTTTATATTGTTAGTTTCCGCCACACTTAGCCTGGCGGTGGTTCCTACCCCGGAACTGCTGGCAGTCTGGTGTTTCATTATTTGGTGGGCAGTTAGGGCCTTTCCGCCGGCCTGTGGGCGGCCTCCTATCTCCTCGACGGGACTACAAAGATGGCGGTGGTTGGATGGTCCGCTGTCTGTTTCTCATGTGCTTCATTATTTGGCGGTCCGGACCGCCAGCCTGTTGGCAGTAGTTACCGGTGGTTACCACCATGTTCATAATGACCACCTATGATTGGAAGAACAGGGTTTCTGAATTTGATGTATGCAGAACTGAATCAAAACACTGTAACTTTGTATTCTGTTTTGTTTTGATATTTGTTGAATTACATTTGAAAACATAAACTTTTTCAAGGCTATTAGTGTAGGAAAGTACCCTCTTTTTGGCATGTTAGCCCCCAATTTCTGACTGATGTCAGGGTGTTTGACTGTGTCACTGGAGTCCTGCTAACCCCAGTGATTATGCTCTCTCTCCTCTCAATTTTGTCACTGCATACTGGTAACCCAGTATTTCGTCTCAAATTGGCATACTGGTCAGCCCTTATAAGTCCCTAGTATATGATACTTACCTACGCAGGGCATTGGGGTACCAGGGGATCCCTATGGGCTGCAGCATTACTTTTGCCACCCATAGGGAGCCCATGCAAAGGCTTGTGTGGAACTGCCATTGCAGCGTGCGTGAAATTTTACATGCACCCTTTCACAGCCATTTTCACTGCACCAGGTCACTTATAAGTCACCTATATGGAGGGCCTTCCCACCCTGAAGGCTGGGGTGCAAAGTACCTGTGTGTGAGGGCACCCCTGCACTAGCAGAGGTGTCCCCATGTCGCCCAGGACCATTTTTACAGATTTGTGAGTGGGGACGCCATTTTATGCGTGAACTGGACATGGCTCAATACCTATGACCAGCTTCACAATGCTAACTCTGAATATGGCCATGTAAGGTGCCAAACATCTGGAAGTCGTACCCCCATACTGAATCTAGTATTGGTTGTACAATTCCATGCACTCTGAGGGCTCTACAGTGGACCCCCAGTAATGCCAAACCAGCCTTCTGAGGTTTTCCATGCATCCCAAGCTGCTCCCACCTCACAGACAGGTTTCTGCCCTCCTGTTGCTTGAGCAGCTGAAGCCCAGGAAGGCAGAACAAAGCATTTCCTTTGGGAGAGGGGTGTTACATCCTCTCCCTTTGGAAATCAGTGTTACTGGCATGGGAAGGGTAGCCTCACAGAGCCTCTGGAAATGCTTTCAAGGGCATAAATGGTGCCCTCCTTGCATAATCCAGTCTACACCAGTTCAGGGACCCCCAGTCCCTTCTCTGGTGCAAAACTGGACAAAAGAAAGGGGAGTGACAACTCCCCTGTTCATCACAACCCCAGGGGTGGTGCCCAGAGCTCCTCCAGAGTGTCCCTGGGTTTTGCCATCTTGGATTCCAAGGTGGTGTGGCACTCTGGGAGCATCTGAGTGGTCAGTGCCAGCAGGTGACGTCAGAGCCCTCCCCTGATAGGTGCTTACCTGTGTAACTGACCAATCACCCTTTCAGGGCTATTTAGGGCTTCTCCTCTGGGTGCTTCCTCAGATTCAGATTGCAAGACTCCAGCAGGAATCCGCTGCATCCTTCACTTCACCTTCTACCGACAAAACTGCATTTGGACCCTCCAGGAACTCTACAAACTGCAACAAAGAAGCAAAGATGACTTCTGTAACATAGTAGCTTTAGCTCCTGCCAGCAACTGCAACTGTTTCCAGGTCGTACATCCTCGAGGACTGCCGGTCTTCAGCCTGCACCAGAAAAATGAAGGAATCTCCCTTGAAGTGAAGGAGTCCCTTTCCTGCTTCAGCAGGCACCCCTCTGCAACAATGACTGGTGGCATGGGTCCCCTCTCCTGATGAACTGCGTGGATCAAGCAACACAGGTGGTGGACTGAAGTTGTCCCCATAGTCCTAAGGTCCAGCTGTCCAACTTTGGTGGAGGTAAGAGCTTGCCTCCCAATGCAAGACAGTACCCCCGTGCACTGCGGATTTTGCAGGTGCCAAGGCTTGTGTGCGACCTTCCATGAAGTTCTTCGGGCACAGCACAGCTCCAGCCCCCAGCACTCCTTCCTGCACACACAGCTTCCTGAGTGGTTCTCCGGCGGCGTGGGATCCCTTTGTGTCATGCTGCATGGGCCTTCATTTGCACCTTCTTTGTCCCCCTGCTGTGGGACTCTTGTGCGCACTGCCTGGTCTTCTGAGGGCTCTCTGAGCTGCTGAGAGCCTTCTCTGTCTCCCCCTCCTGGATAGAGGCCACCAGGTCCCTTCTGGTCCCAGGCAGCACCATTTTCTGCTAACCGCAAGCTTTGGGTGTGCCAAGTCTTGTTGGCGGAATCCAGCAATGCAAACCAGACTGCAATCTTCCATCCGGCTTGGGACAACATCTGCACCAACCAGGAACCCGCATCCGTCTTCTTGGGTGCAGTACTGACTGTTCTTCTTCTCCAGTGGTTCTTCTTTTATACCTTCATCCGGGTTAGCAGGGGCTTCTGTTCTCCTTGGACTCTTCAGTGCTTCTTGGACTTGGTCCCCTTCTTCCATAGGTCTTCAGGTCTGGGAATCCATTGTTGGTGTCTTGCAGTCTCTTCTGGGTCTTGCGTAATCTTCTATCACGTGTTCCTTTGTGTTCTAGGAAACTTATTGTGATTTGCTCCTGCATTCCTGGGCTCTGGGGTGGGTTCTATTACTTACCTTTGGTGTTTTCTTACACTCCCAGCGCCCCTCTACACAATACACTTGCCTAGGTGGGAAACTGACTTTCGCATTCCACAATTTTAGTATATGGTTTGTGTTCCCCCTAGGCCCATTGCTATCTATTGTGATTTTCACTATTTGCACTGCTTTCTTACTGTTTTTACAGCTATTACTGCATTCTACTGTATATACTGTGTAAATTATTTACCTGCTAAGGGAATATAGGGGGTCATTTTGACCTTGGCGGACGGCGGAGGCCGTCCGCCAAGGTACCGCCGCTGAATGACCGCACCGCGGTCAAAAGACCGCGGCGGCCATTCAGACATTTCCTCTGGGCCGGCGGGCGCTCTCCAAAAGAGCGCCCGCCGGCCCAGAGGAAATGCCCCTGCAACGAGGACGCCGGCTCAGAATTGAGCCGGCGTAGTTGCAGGGGTGCGACGGGTGCAGTTGCACCCGTCGCGTATTTCAGTGTCTGCTTAGCAGACACTGAAATACTTTGCGGGGACCTCTTACGGGGGCCCCTGCAGTGCCCATGCCATGGGCATGGGCACTGCAGGGGCCCCCAGGGGCCCCGCGGCACCCCCTACCGCCATCCTGTTCCTGGCGGGAGACCCGCCAGGAACAGGATGGCGGTAGGGGGTGTCAGAATCCCCATGGCTGCGGAGCGCGCTCCGCAGCCATGGAGGATTCACAAGGGCAGTGGTAAATCGGCGGGAGACCGCCGGTTTACCCTTTCTGGCCGCGGCTGAACCGCCGCGGTCAGAATGCCCTCGGGAGCACCGCCAGCCTGTTGGCGGTGCTCCCGTGGTCGGTGACCCTGGCGGTCACCGGCCGCCAGGGTCAGAATGACCCCCTGAGTATTTTCTTTCATGTGTGTAACTACTGTGTGACTACAGTGGTATTGCATGAGCTTTGCATGTCTCCTAGATAAGCCTTGGCTGCTCAGCTACAGCTAACCCTAGACAGCCTGACTTCTAGACACTGACAACATTTCACTAATAAAGGATAACTGGACCTGGTATAAGGTGTAAGTACCTTTTGTACCCACTACAAACCAGGCCAGCCTCCTACAATGGTGGAGCAGCGGTAAGTACTTGCAATTGCCTTATCACTCTGTCACCGGTGCTTTCCACAGGAACGTGTACTGTATACCTAGAGCTATACATGCTTATACCCAGTACAGGATCTAGGCGGTCATTCTGACCGCGGTGGGCGGCAGTCGCCGCCCGCCATGCGGTTACCGCCGAATGACCGCACTGCGGTCAGAAGACCGCGGCGGTCATTCCAACTTTCCCGCTGGGCCGGCGGGCGACCGCCAACAGGCCGCCCGCCGGCCCAGCGGGAAAGCCCCTGCAACGAGGAAGCCGGCTCGAATGGAGCCGGCGGAGTTGCAGGGGTGCGACGGGTGCAGTGGCACCCGTTGCGATTTTCACTGTCTGCAAAGCAGACAGTGAAAATCTTTGTGGGGCCCTGTTAGGGGGCCCCTGCACTGCCCATGCCAGGGGCAGTGCAGGGGCCCCCAGGGGCCCCATGGCACCCGTTCCCGCCATCCTGGTTCTGGCGGTGGACACTGCCAGAAACAGGCTGGCGGGAAGGGGGTCGGAATCCCCATGGCGGTGCTGCAAGCAGCGCCGCCATGGCGGATCCCCTGGGCCAGGGGAAAACCGGCGGGAAACCGCCGGTTCCCCTTTTCTGACCGCGGCTTTACCGCCGCGGTCAGAATAGCCCAGGAAGCACCGCCAGCCTGTTGGCGGTGTTTCCGCCGCCCTCCGCCATGGCGGTCATGGACCGCCAGGGTCAGAATGACCCCCTTAGTCTCTTACTTTCTTTTCTAAGAGACTAGGAGTTAGGTAGAGTAGGTCTTTTCTTTCCCCTCACTCTACTCTAACACTCATTACACTATGTTTACTGCTGGGCCTAGCTCTGAGGTCATGGGTACTCCCTAGGAGGGCATGACCTTCAAAGAACTCAAGGGGCTTTGCTCAGAAAGGAGCTTAGATGTAGGGAAGAACCCCAACAAGAATTTCCTTTTGAGTCTTCTTCTCCAAGGTGACCAGGAACAGTCTGGTAACCAAGAGGAGGAGGAGGAGGATGGAGATTCTAACCCTTTAGAATCAGGGGGTAAGCCTGAAGATTCAGGGAAGGTCTCTTCAAAAGATATTCCCCCTAGCAAACCATTTAGTGTAGCTGGGAGTGGGAGGGTTAGTCACTCTGGGAGGGTTCCCTACACACCTACAGGCCAGGTCACTAGGGTTACCAAAGTTAGGGAAAGATCTCCCTCTGCCCATTCTCATGTCACCTCAGATTCTGAGGGGTACCACATTTCCACTCCAGGTGATGTTTCCATAGATAGGGAGCTCAGAAAGCTGAGCTTGGAGGAGGCCAGGCTGACGCTGCAGCAGCAACAGCTAGCCTTAGGTAGGGAGGCCTTAGCTGTGGAGACAGAGAGGCAGGGGTTGGGGTTAGGATAGTGCCCCACGATGGCAGCAGCAGCAGTTACAGGAATTATGGTGTTAGGGAGAATACTTATGATTCCAGAAACTTGCACAAAATTGTTCCCCCTTACAAGGAGGGGGGTGACAACTACTAGTGGTTTGCTGCACTTGAGAGGGCCTGTAAAGTGCAGAGGGTCCCTCAGATGCAGTGAGCTGCCATTCTGTGGGTGTCCATCATGGCTCAGAACCCCTAATAAATGGTATTCAGGTTGAGGCATACAGATACACAGGTGCCAGTTTCACTATGGTGATGGAAAAACTGGTTGCCCCTGAGCAGCACCTACTTGGTCACAAGTACCAAGTGACAGATGCCCACAGCAACACTGTAAGCCACCCCATGGCTGTTGTGAATGTCAACTGGGGGGGGGTTACTGGTCCAAAGAAAGTTGTGGTAGCCACTGATCTACCGGTAGAGTGACTACTGGGCAATGATTTGGAGACTTAGCTTGGGGGCTGAAGTGGAATTGGAGGCTCATGCAGCAATGCTGGGCATTCCTGGGCACATCTTTGCTCTCACAAGGGTTCAGACTAAGAAGCAAAGAGGACAGGGAAACTTGGATCCTGGAACAATGGTCCAATTGCTCCCAAAAACTAGGGGTAGAAAGGGTAAACCCTCGTCCACTATGCCCTCCCTCCACTGAAGATTCCCCTTTTGACGAGGAGGAGTCTACTCCCTGTGCAGAACCTATACCAGAGGAGCTCCAAGCTGACACAGCTGAGCTTTTGGGTGTAGGGGGGACCTGCCAGGGAGGAGTTGAGTGTGACACAGCAAGCATGTCCCACACTAGAGGGTTTGAGACAGCAAGCTGCCAAAGAAGAAGCCGGGGATGTCAGTGACTCTCACAAAGTGTTTTGGGAAAACAATCTCCTTTATACAGAGGCAAGGGACCCAAAACCTGATGCTACCAGGAGACTGGTCATTCCCTTACAGTATAGGAGTTTCTTCTAACACTTACCCATGACATTACCCTTGCTGGATGTCAGACTCTTCATCCTTGGCGTGGTCTCCCATAACTTTTTTCCTCTGTTTCCCAGGTTTTTGATGTGTGCTGGACTCTGTTTTTGATGTTTTTGTAACTCTGGGCACTTTACCACTGCTAACCAGTGCTAAAGTGCAAGTGCTCCTATACAAAATGTGTATGTAATTTGTTAATCCATGATTGGCATATTTAATTTACTAGTAAGTCCCTAGTACAGTGCACTAGAAGTGCCCAGGGCCTGTAAATCAAATGCTACTAGTGGGCCTGCAACACTGCTTGTCCCACCCACATTAGTAGCTCTGTAAACATGGCTCAGACCTGACACTGCAGTGTCTCTGTGTGCAGTTTTAACTGTAAATTCGACTTGGCAAGTGTACCCACTTGCCAGGCCTTAACTTTCCCTTTTCTTACATGTAAGGCACCTCTAAGGTAGGCCCTAGGTAGCCCCAAGGGCAGGGTGCAGTGTATGGTTAAGGTAGGACATATAGGCCCTCATTACAACCTTGGCGGACGGCGGAGGCCGCCGGCCAAGGTTTTACCACCGAGCGGCCGCCAATGCGGCCGAAATCCCGCTGGCCACATTATGACATCACCGCTGGGCTGGCCCAGCGGGGATGTCGGCCGTAACATGGGAGCCGGCTCCTAATGGAGCCGGCGGTATTGCGGCCGTGCGACGGGTGCAGCTGCACCCGTCACGCTTTTCACTGTCTGCTGTGCAGACAGTGAAAAGCAGGGTAGGGCTGTACATGAGGGCCCCTGCACTCCCATGCCAAGTGCATGGGCAGTGTAGGGGCCCCCAGGGGCCCCACAACTCCCCTTTCCGCCAGCCTTTCCATGGCGGTCTCTACTGCCATGGACAGGCTGGCGGGAAAGGGACTCGGAATCCCCTTGGCAGCGTGGATTAAAACCGCTGGGACAACCATGGCGGGAAACTGCCGGTCCCAGCGGTGCGACTGCGGCGCTACCGCCGTGGTCGTATTTTGCCAGATTGTACTGCAGCCTGTTGGCGGTACAATCACCGAAACAGCCCTGGCGGTCTTTGACTGCCAGGGTTGTAATGAGGCCCATAGTAATGTGTTTTATATGTCCTAACAGTGAAATACTGCTAAATTAGTTTTTCACTGTTGCAAGGCCTGTCCCTCTCATAGATTAACATGGGGGCTACCTTAAAATATGATTAAAGTGTAGATTTCCTTTAGGAGCGGATAGACATGTGGAGTTTTCTCTATGAGCTCACAATTTAAAATGACATCTTTTAGCAAAGTTGATTTTAAGATTGTGTGTTTGAAAATGCCACTTTTAGAAAGTGAGCATTTTCTTACTTAAACCATTCCTGTGACTCTGCCTGTTTGTGGATTCCCTGTCTGGGTTAGTTTGACAGTTGGGCTAGTTGGGCTAGTTGCACCTCTCACTAGACAGTGACACAAAGGGAGCTGGGGTATAGTCTGCATTTCCTGGTAGGCCATCTGTGCTAGGGGGAGGGGAGGAGTGGTCACTCACACCTGAAAGGGCTGTGCCTGCCCTCACACAATGCAGTCTCCAACCCTCTGGTGTGTGTCTGGCGCCTGACCTGGGCAAGGCAGGATTTCACAAACAAAAGAGACTTTTCTTTGAAGTAAGCCTACTTCAAAGGGCAAAATGAATATAAGAAGGGCACCCAAAACCACAGACTTTAGAACACTTCTGGAAACCAAGAGGAACCTCTGCCTGGAGAAGAGCTGAAGAGCTGAGGAAGAAGAGCTGTCCTGCCTGCGACTGGGCTTTGTGGAGCTATCTTCCAGTTGCTGCTTCTGCCTGTTCTAGAGGACAAAGAATGGACTTTGTGTGCCTTCCTTCTTGTGAAGAACTCTCCAAGGGCTTGATTTAGAGCTTGCCTCCTGTTATTTGAAGTCTCAGGGACAGCAAAGACTTCTCTCTGCCAGCACCTGGAGCCTCTGCCGAGACTCCTACTCTGTCAAGTGTTTGCCCATCCAGTTCCTGGGACCCTGAAAGGAGAAGCTGGCAGGCCAAGAGTGTGAAATCCACGCACCGACCACTGTGCGGGGAAAAGATCGACGCAACTCCGATCCGCGGCTGAAAAATCAACGCTAGCCTGCAGCACAACTGAAAGATCGACGCATGCGGCTGGAGAAATGATTTGCAGCATCGCTGATGGGGGCTGGTGAGATCGCAACCCGCTCTGCATGGTTTTCGGATCATCGTGCGGCAGGATTACCAACGCAAACATCACTGGGCGTGTAAAAATGACGCAAGGCCTGCCCGGACCCGAGAGTAAGGTTCGAATCGACACATGGCTCTCCTGCGGAGAGAAGAAATGACGCACACCGACACGACTGAAGGAGAAATGACGCACGGTCTCGCTCGTGAAGTGATAACGACGCATCGCAAGCCCTTTTTGATGCACACTTGCCTTTATTTTGACGCACTACATTTCCACGCTAACAGCATTAGAGTTGTGTTTAAAATTACATGAAGACTCTTTTTGGTTTTTAATTGATAACTTGATTTGTGTATTGTGGATTTTTGTTGTTTTGGTCTTGTTTTGTTTAGATAAATATGTTCTATTTTCTAAACCTGTGTTGTGTCATTTTGTAGAGTTTTCATTGAGTTACCGTGTGTTGGTACAAATACTTTACACCTAGCACTCTGAATTTAAGCCTGCCTGCTCGTGCCAAGCTACCAAGTGGGTGAGCGGGGGTTAGCTGAGGGTTATTCTCTTTTACCCTGACCAGAATGAGGGTCTTTGCTTGGATAGGGGGTAACCTGACTGCCAACCAAAGACCCCATTTCTAACACTGGACATTTGGGGCAAAGCAAGACCTGGGACAGACTGGCCCCACACTTTCTCCGGCCTCACATTTCATAAGGCACAAAAGAGTTCTGTCGCTCTTGTGTCACTTGCCAAGCCAGTGGTAAGACTGGTGGCACCACAAAGGCCCCCCTGAACCCACTGTCTGTGGTTGGGGTGCCCTTTGAAAAGGTAGGGTATGACATAGTTGCCCCCCTTGACCCTCCTACTGCTTCTGGCAATAGGTTTATCTTGGTGGTAGTGGACCATGCCACTATGTATCCAAAAGCAATTTCTCTGACCACTACAGCTCCTGCAGTGGTAAAGGCCCTCCTGGGAATGTTTTCCAGGGTGGGCTTTCAAAAAGAGGTAGTATCAGACAGGGGTAGAAACTTCATGTCTGCATACTTAAAAGCAATGTGGAAAGAGTGTGGTGTAACTTATAAATTCACCACACCTTACCATCCCCAGACAAATGGGTTGGTTGAGAGGTTTAATAACACTCTCAGAGTTATGATCATGAGACTAACTGAAAAGCTCAGAAGGGGATGGGATGTCCTATTGCCCTGCCTCTTTTTTGCCGAGAGGGAGGTACCCCAGAAGGGAGTGGGCTACTGCCCATGTGAACTTCTTTTTGGTCACTCTGTTAGGGGTCCACTTGCACTTGTGAAGGAGTGGTGGGAGCACCCCTTAAAGCCCCCCAAACAGGACATAGTGGACTATGGGGGTCATTCCAACCCTGGCGGTCCATGACCGCCAGGGCCGGGGACCGCGGAAGCACCGCCAACAGGCTGGCGGTGCTTCCTGGGCCATTCTGACCGCGGCGGTAAAGCTGCGGTCAGAAAAGGGCAACCGGCGGTTTCCCGCCGGTTTACCGCCGGTTTACCCCTGGCCCAGGGAATCCTCCATGGCGGCGCTGCTTGCAGCACCGCCATGGGGATTCCGACCCCCTTCTCACCATCCTGTTCCTGGCGGTTGTTACCGCCAGGAACAGGATGGCGGGAAGGGGTGTCGTAGGGCCTCTGGGGGCCCCTGCACTGCCCATGCCACTGGCATGGGCAGTGCAGGGGCCCCCTAACTGGGCCCCATAAAGATTTTCAGTGTCTGCTTTGCAGACACTGAAAATCGCGACGGGTACCACTGCACCCGTCGCACCCCTACAACTCCGCCGGCTCCATTCGGAGCCGGCTTCATTGTTGAGAGGGGTTTCCCGCTGGGCCGGCGGGCGGCCTTCTGGCGGTCGCCCGCCGGCCCAGCGGGAAAGCCAGAATGGCCGCTGCGGTCTTTTGACCGCAGTGCGGTCATTCGGCGGTTCCCTCCAGGCGGGCGGCTCCTGCCACCCGCCGGGGTCAGAATGACCCCCTATGTATTTGTTGCATGACCAGAAGGCTGTCCTGACTGAGTTCTACCCAGGACAGAAGGTGTGGGTACTGGAGCCTGTGGCACCAAGAGCACTCCAGAACAAATGGAGTGGCCCACATCTGATAGTGGAGAAAAAGGGTGAGGCCACTTATTTAGAGGACCTAGGCACTCCCAGAAGTCCTCTAAGAGTACTTTATGTGAACCGCCTGAAACCCTACAATGATAGGGCTGACTTAACCCTACTCATGGCCACTGAGAGAGACAGGAAGAAGAGAGTGACCCTCTCTCTGACCTCTTCTCCAACACTGCAGCTGATGGCTCAGTGGAAGGAGTTGTCCTTGAACATTGCCTTTCAGAAGAGCAAAATGAGGATTGCAGAAACCTCCTAGGCCAGTTTTCTGAGCTTTTCTCTGACCCCTGGTCAGACCACTTGGTGTGAACACACTATAGATACTGGAGACAGTTTACTTGTCAATAGTAAGATTTATACAGTAGACAGAAGTTCAGAAAATGCTGGACTTAGGAGTGATTGAGCATTCAGATAGCCCCTGGGCCAGCCCAGTGGTGCTAGTATCCAAGCCTCATTTTCAGAATGGTAAAAAGGAGATGGAGTTTTGTGTTGATTATAGAGGGCTCAATACAGTCACAGAGACTAATGCTCACCCTACATCCAGGGCAGATGAGCTTATAGATACACTGGCATCTGGCAACTATCTGGGCACTTTTGACTTGACTGCAGGGTATTGTCAGATCAAGCTATCAGAAGAGGCTAAACCAAAAACTGCATTCTCTACCAATGGAGGGCATTATCAGTTTACTGTTATGCCCTTTGGCTTGAAGAATGCACCTGACACTTTCCAGAGGCTGGTGAACACAGTCCTCCAAGATCTGGAAGCTTTCAGTGCAGCATATCTAGATGATATTGCTGTATTTATCTCCACATGGGATGACCACCTGGTCCACATATGGAAAGTTTTGGAGGTTCTTCAAACGGCAGGCCTCACTATCAAGGCTTCAAAGTGCCAGATACAGCAGGGGAAGGTGGTTTATCTGGGACATACAAAAAGGTGTACACTGTTCCAAATGAAAAGAATATAATAACTAGGGGAACATTAAAGTTCAGGAGCAAGAGCCCTCACACATCCAAGAGGATGTCATGCTTCATCATCGGCTAGCTCCTCGTCAGACCGGCACTGCAATGTCTGACGAGCTCCCCGTAAGGGGGCTCTTTGTCGGAGATCTTTTAGGTAGCAGCCGTAGTAGCGGACACTACAAGACCTGGTGTTGCGGTCAGGCGCTAATCCTGATAGGAGAGTGAAAGTTCAAAATGGTTCCCAGTCCTAGTGGAGCGAGTCAATTTAATTAATCAATAGAATAGGACCGGGACTAAGATTAAAAACAGAAGGAAAGTGTAAAATGAGAAATAATGCTCAACCACTTTCTGCATGGTGCTGGAGCTTGGGGAGATTATCGTCAGGCTCCTAGGACATGGTCAACATGTTTCGCGTACAGTGGTCTAACAAGATCCTATGACGCTTCTTCAGGACCAATCCATAACAAGACTTCTCCTGTCTATATTACCGAAAGTTTGCAAAAATGTCAAACAAATCATATAGGTGGTCATTACAACATTGGCGGTAAAAGCCGCTTACTGCCGTGCAGAAGACCGCTAATACACCGCGGCGGCGGCGGGAGACCGCCACAGCTATTATGACCCACAGCACGGAATCCGCCGAAATTCAGACACCCACACAATACCGCCACACCAAAGGTCAGCGAGAAACTGGCGGAAACACATCCCCCACCTCCACGCCAACAGAAACACGCCTATGCTATTACAACCCACGAATCCACGCGGCGGTCTTTCAACCGCGGTATTCCATTGGCGGTACACACCGCTGCGCTCAAAATACACACACATCTCCAAAACACCGCCACATTGGACAATTCAAAATACACACACCTGATACACATACAAACAACACTCCCACACACCCAATACAATATAAAACACACACCCACATCACACACAAACCCCTACGACCAAAAATTAGAGACGAAGGCCACAGAGAGACAGCACAGAATAGAGAATACCATCACACAGAGGTACACTACACCATCACCCACACAACATCCATGCACAAAACACCACACACCACTACACTCACCACACTCATCAACACATACACCACCTCACACATCACACACACCACCCCATGTCACGCCAAAGACACCCCCGCTTCTCCGAGGAGTAGCTCAGGGTCATGGTGGAGGAAATCATCAGGGTAGAGCCACAGCTATTTGGATCACAGGTACAGTACACATCCATAGCCAGGAAGATGGAGCTATGGCAAAGAATAGTCGACAGGATCAACACTGTGGGACAGCACTCAAGAAATAGGGAGGACATCAGAAAGAGGTGGAACGACCTACGGGGGAAGGTGCGTTCCACGGTATCCAGGCACCACATCGCGGTACAGCGGACTGGCGGCGGACCCCCACGTCCTCCCCCACAACTAACAACATGGGAGAAGCAAGTCTTGTCCATCTTGCATCCTGAGGGCCTCACAGGAGTCGTTGGAGGGACGGACACTGGTAAGTCAAATTTCAACTATCATATCCCCCACCCTACCTGCATGCTATCACACACCCCCACCCTCACACCCTCCCCTATCACTCCAAATCCTCACCTATCTACCCATGACACCAACCACCCATCCCAACCCCAAAACCTGCATGACCTAACTAAGCATGGATACCCATCAATAAAGCATGCCCACTGCACAGACCCACAACACCCCCCAACCATCAGCACACAAGCTCCCACACAGGAATGCTTGCACTGGGGTACACGCACACCCAAACATTGCACACCATGAAACCCACACATGCAAAACTCATGTACTTATACCCCCGCAGGAACCCGAAGGAACATCACCACACCATTGGGTCCAGACAACACCACTCCACCCCCAGAAGAGGCCCACAGTGACGACAGCAGCTCTGCCCTACTGGATCCTGATGACCAGGCCGGACCATCGTGGGCCTCAGGACAGTCGGTTCCACTTGCCCAGCCACAACCCAACACGAAAATTCCACCCTCTGGTAACACCAGCACAGCACCCACCCAGCGGGCCCATACCTCCCTACCCAGGACAGGTCAATCAGCGGTGTGTCCACCACTACAGGGCACCCAGGCTAACCCACCACCCCAACAACAGGGACCTGGGGGCAGTGGTAGTGGGCACACGGTCCAGGGGACAGAGGCACAGGAACACAGGGGAACTGGGAGGGCTGCTGTGCGACAGGGGGCGGACAGGCCAAGGGAACCAACTCTCAACGAGGCCCTCTCCTCCATCATGGGAGCATACCACCACTCCCAGGAGACGATGGCCACGGTCCTGGACAAGTTGCAGGAGACCCTGCGTCTGCAGGAGGAACAATATTTGGGGTTCAGGGAGGAGCTCAAGACCATAGGCTCCGCCCTGGGCACCATCGTAGGGGTGCTGACGGACATTCAAAAGACCTTGAGTGGCACTCCAAGGGGCCCCTGACACTAGCATGGACGACGAACTGCCCACCACCTCCGCCGGCGCTAGTGGACAGGACGCCCCGCCACAGGACCAACACACCAGCACCCCACCCCCTGCAGATGCAGAACCACCACGAAAGCGGTCCCTGAGATCCAGGAACAGGACAGAGCAAGATGGCAAGACCCCCGCCAGGAAATAAGACTACCCTGATTGTCCTCCCACTGTCCCACTTTGTTACCCTGTCCACATTGGAACAGCCCCAGCTCCACTTTCAATGCCCAGATGTGCAATGTACCAGTGAGACTAATAGACTGGACTCTGCCATGGACATTCTTCCACCATGACCTATCCCCATTTTACAACCCCCCTACATTTTTATGCACTTCAATAAACACCCTTGAAACCTCAATAATATTGGAGTCAGTCAATGATTGTGAACTTTGTATTGTCAATTACAGTGTTAAAAAAGGTTACCCATTGGAAGGCCAACATACCAATGTCACACATCACAAGCCTTTCAAGGGTGCAAGCTGTTGACACGTAGGTTACCACAATAGTGAAACTGAAATGGAAGGGGACAACTCAGTTAACAAATAGGGAGTGAAATGTAGGTAGAGGATAGAGGTAGACGTGTGAAAGGTAATATTATGTGATACATGAAATTGTACTCACCTGTGTCTCACTGAAAATATTGCTGTATGACTGACTCCCTGTTGTCGTTTTCTTCTTCATCAGCTTCATCCTCATCACTGTCCACAGGCTCCACAGGCTCACCCGCTGCAACAGCACCTGGCGTCGCAATGCCAAGTTATGGAGCATGGAGCAGGCGATGATGATGTCGCACACCTTCTTCGGTGAGTAGAATAGGGACCCACCTGTCATATGGAGGCACCTGAACCTGGCCTTCAGGAGGCCGAAGGTGCGTTCGATCTCCCATGGGCCTCATTGTAGCGTTCCTCTGCCCTGGTCCTGGGATTCCTCACTGGGGTCAGTAGCCAGGACAGGTTGGGGTAACCAGAGTCCCCCAATAGCCATACACGGTGCCTCTGGAGTTCACCCATCATATCAGGGATGCTGCTATTCCGCAGGATGTAGGCGTCATGCACTGAGCCAGGGAACATAGCATTAACCTGGGAGATGTACTGGTCTGCCAAACAGACCATCTGGACATTCATCGAATGATAATTCTTCCTGTTCCTGTACACCTGTTCATTCCTGCGGGGGGGGACCAGAGCTACATGGGTCCCATCAATGGCACCTATGACGTTGGGGATATGTCCAAGGGCATAGAAGTCACCGTTAACTGTAGGCAAATCCGCCACCTCAGGGAAAATGATGTATCTCCTTACGTGTTTCAGCAGTGCAGACAACACTCTGGACAACACGTTGGAAAACATAGGCTGTGACATCCCTGATGCCATGGCCATTGTTGTCTGAAATGACCCACTTGCAAGGAAATGGAGTACTGACAGCACCTGCACTAGAGGGGGGATTCCAGTCGGATGGCGGATTGGTGACATCAGGTCTGGCTCCAACTGGGTACATAGTTCCTGGATTGTGGCACGGTCAAACCGGTAGGTCACGATGACATGTCGCTCTTCCATTGTCAACAGGTCCACCAGCGGTCGGTACACCGAAGGATTCCGCCATCTTCCAATATGTCCCAACTGACGGTGCCTAAGAAGGACCAACAGCGAAGAAACTGTCACCATTCCTCAAGGTATGTACCCACAGTTACACACAAGACTACAACAGACAATTAACCCATCCGGGAAATGTTTAGAGTGTAGGCTTCGGTATGTGTGACGCAGTAGTAATTGAAGCCATGTGGGCCCCTGAAATGGCGGCTGCCTGACCTCTAAACTGGGACAATGGGATTGTGGGGTAACTGCGCTGGCGTTGGACACCGTTGCGGTAGGCGGTCGTAGAGCGCGGCGCAATGCTGCATTGGTTAACATTGGACCCTATGGGTCCCAGGAGCCAATGAACAGGTGCGCTGGCGGTGATGATGCGCACCGCCGCGGACGTCACCGCCGCGGACGTCACCTCCATTTTCTATCTCTTCAATCACTAGATACCTGACCTTCGACAGGAGAGGACCTACGCTGCTAGTGCTGCTGTGACCTCGGTCTGGAAGCAACGATGGCTGCTGCGTCTGGGGAAAGGGCCCCTGCCTTCACTGCACAGGAGTTGGAGAAACTTGTGGATGGGGTCCTCCCTCAGTACACGCTACTCTACGGTCCTCCAGACCAACAGGTTAGTACACAGGGAGCACGTTGGATGGGCCAGGCCTGGGTGAAGAGGGCTGGGTGGATGAGGGAAGGGGGCAGAGTACATAGAACAGTCATGCATGGGGATGAATGGGCCACAGGGATAGAGTTGGGAGGGGGCCAATTACAACGATGGTGCAGTAGGTAATGACTGTTCCTCTTCCCTTGTGCATGTCATGTAGGTCAGCGCCCACCAGAAGAGGGACCATTTGGCGTGCCATCGCCAAGGAGGTCCGGACCCTGGGGGCCCACCAGAGACGGGGCACCCACTGCCGGAAGAGATGGGAGGACATTCGCTGCTGCAGCAAGAAGACGGCGGAGGCTCAGCTGGGGATGGCCTCCCAACGTGGGAGGGGTGCCCGTCGCACCATGACCCCCCTGATGTTCCGGATCCTGGCGGTGGACTACCCGTAGTTGGATGGGCGCTTAAGGACATCACAGCAGACACAAGGGGGTGAGTACAACCTCATCCTATGGACTTTGCGTGCAGTGGAGCTGTCTGGGTGGGGGTGGTGGGCTGTGGGTGTCCCTAGGCCAGGGCGAGTTAGGTAGGCAAGGCCCCTACGTTATGTAGGCCATGTGGCACTCTACACCAGCTCTAAAATAAGCCTAATTGATGTATAGTTGCCCCTTTGCCATCCATGTGGGCAGATTTCTACCATTGCCATGTAGGCCATATCCCAAAAATTGCATGTGCAGAGGGCAGGAGCACGGCGTTATGCAGGGGGCTGCTGCGTTTGTCTTGTCCGCCAACGGTAGCGGTATGCCATGCACTAAAACTCTCTTTCTTTCGTCTCCCCCCTTTTCCTGCTCTCCCTGACCTTCTGTACATCAGCATCAACAGGCGGAGGTACAGTGGCACCGGAGCACGAGGGAGCTGCATCCCACATGTCCATGGAGGGCCACACCACAGACTCTGAATTCACCAGTGGGACGGAGGGCGAGGGCAGCTTCACGTCGGCCACAGGATCACCAAACATCGACACGGACTTGTCCGCCGATGGGAGCTCCCCTGTGGCGGCACCATCTGTGCGCCCCACTTCTACAGGTACAGCCGCCACCTCGCCTATCAGCACCACCCTCCCAGCAGCCCCTCAGCATTCGCCCCGTGCCCGCTCACCCAGGAGCGTGGGCATCACCTTCGCCCCAGGCACCTCAGGCCCTGTCCCTGTCACCCCTGCTGCCCTCAGTGAGGAGGCCATTGACCTCCTCCGGTCACTCACTGTTGGGCAGTCTACCATTGTGAATGTCATCCAGGGTGTAGAACGAGAGTTGCAACACGGTAATGCATTCCTGGAAGGCATTCATTCTGGTCAGGCTGTCCTTCAGCGAACCCTGCAATCTCTGGCCTCAGCACTGATGGCAGCCATTGTCCCTGTGTCCAGCCTCCCCCCTCCAACTTCCTCCACCCAGACCCAATCCCCTGTACCCCAGCCCATCCCTAGCACACCTACAGACCAGCATGCACACAAGTCAACACACACAAGTAGCTCAAGAAAACATTTGCACCACACACACCACAGGCACTCACACAAGCATCACACCCATACAGACACAGCAACATCCACTGTCTCCACTGTGTCCCCCTCCTCCTCTTCTCCCTCCTCCCTCCCAGTCTCGTCTACACACACACCTGCATGCACCACATCTACAGGCACTAGGACTCGCACCAGGACACCCAGCACCACAAGCCGCTCACCTGCACTCACCACCTCCACTGCCATATACATGTCCCCTGTGTCCTCTCCCAGTGTGTCTGTGACGCCCCCTCCCAAAGTACCCAAACGCCGGCAATCACTCAACCAACATCCATCCACCTCACGACAGTCTCCAGTACCTGCACCTGCACCCAAAACAGCTAAAGTGACACCTCCTACAACCACCTCCTCTTCCTCCACTCCCAGACTCCCTCCAGCTACCCATCCCAGTGTCCGTCAGAAACTGTCCCTCTGTCAAATTTACCTTTTTGCCCCCACCCCCCCCTCCAGTTCATCAGTCCCGTCGTAGCGCCTCAGCCAAAAAGCCTCCAGTACCAATGGTGCGTGTACCAGGTTTTTGGAGTGCCTCGTCCACCAGGGCAGGCAGTAGGACTCGGAGCCAAGGCACTGTCAGCCCACCCCCTGTAAAGGCTCTGAAATTGGAAAGAGGACGACGGGACCGTGTCAAGACTCCTGGTGGGACAAAAAGTGAAATGGGATCGAAGGCGATTGGTGAGTCATCTGTAACTCCAAAGAAGGTGGGGAAGGTCCCGAGGAAGTCTCCCCAACCTGTTGTGAGTGTCACGGCGGAGAAGTGCGCCATCATTTCCGGCGCTCCAGACACAACCGCCAGCACCGTCGTTACTGGTCCAGAAACCACCGCCAGAATCATAGCCCAGGAGGGCCCAAGTATCGTTACTGGTCAGGAGACCACCGCCACCGCCGGAGTCACAGCCCAGGAGGGCCCAAGTATCGTTACTGGTCAGGAGGCCACCGCCGGAGTCACAGCCCAGGAGGGCCCAAGTATAGTCACTGGTCAGGAGACCACCGCCACCGCCGGAGTCAGTGTCCAGGAGGGTCCAGAATCCCACAGCCCCGCTGGGCAATGATGGAACGTCAAGCCACACACCAAAATCCAGTATGGAGTTCTTCATGCCACACACCAATGTCCAGTATGGAGTTCGTCATGCCACACACCAATGTCCAGTGTGGAGTTCGTCATGCCACACACCAATGTCCAGTGTGGAGTCCGTCATGCCACACACCAACGTCCAGTATGGAGTTCGTCATGCCACACACCAATGTCCAGTATGGAGTTCGTCATGCCACACACCAATGTCCAGTATGGAGTTCGCCATGCCACACACCAACGTCCAGTATGGAGTTCGTCATGCCACACACCAATATCCGTACCAGAACCGCCATGTCAAAGCACCGCTGAACAGGGCAAAGACTGCCATGGTGAAGACCACTGAACAAGGCCAAGACCGCCATGGCAAAGCACCGCTGAACAGGGCAAAGACTGCCATGGTGAAGACCGCTGAACAAGGCCAAGACCGCCATGGCAAAGCACCGCTGAACAGGCCAAAGACCGCCATGGTGAAGACCGCTGAACAAGGCCAAGACCGCCATGGCAAAGCACTGCTGAACAGGCCAAAGACCGCCATGGTGAAGACCGCTGAACAAGGCCAAGACCGCCATGGCAAAGCACCGCTGAACAGGCCAAAGACCGCCATGGTGAAGACCGCTGAACAAGGCCAAGACCGCCATGGCAAAGCACCGCTGAACAGGCCAAAAACCGCCATGGTGAAGACCGCTGAACAAGGCCAAGACCGCCATGTCAAAGCACCGCTGAACAGGCCAAAGACTGCCATGGTGAAGACCGCTGAACAAGGCCAAGACCGCCATGTCAAAGCACCGCTGAACAGGGCAAAGACTGCCATGGTGAAGACCGCTGAACAGGCCAAAGACCGTGTGGGTATGAATAGTCCGGCACATCAGGCATCGTTCTCCCATGTGCAGCTGGGACTGTGACAGGACATGTACTTTCACGGGGAGACTCATCCAGTCTGGGCACCAGTCCCACCCAGTACCAGTAGAGAACTGCATCTACTTGCGAAGATGTGGCTTTGCACTCTCCAGGATAATGCAGTGGGCAAACCACCCACTGTAGAGACTTGAGAGACTGTGGCTTTGCACTCCCCAGGATGGCACAGTGGGCAACCCACCCACTGAAAAGACTTGAGAGACTGTGGCTTGGGACTCCCCAGGATGGCACAGTGGGCAACCCACCCACTGTAGAGACTTGTGAGACTGTGGCTTTGCACTCCCCAGGATGGCACAGTGGGCAACCCACCCACTGAAAAGACTTGAGAGACTGTGGCCTTGCACTCCCCAGGATGTCACAGTGGGCAACCAACCCACTGGAGAGACTTGTGAGACTGTGGCTTTGCACTCCCCAGGATGGCACAGTGGGCAAACCACCCACTGTAGAGACTTGAGAGACTGTGGCTTTGCACTCCCCAGGATAATGCAGTGGGCAAACCACCCACTGTAGAGACTTGAGAGACTGTGGCTTTGCACTCCCCAGGATGGCACAGTGGGCAACCCACCCACTGTAGAGACTTGAGAGACTGTGGCTTTGCACTCCCCAGGATAATGCAGTGGGCAAACCACCCGCTGTAGAGACTTGAGAGACTGTGGCTTTGCACTCCCCAGGATGGCACAGTGGGCAACCCACCCACTGAAAAGACTAGAGAGACTGTGGCTTTGCACTCCCCAGGATACATCAATGGGCATGGAGCCCCGTCGTGGATCTGGCTTCGCATTCATGTGGCTGAGGTGCCCCCCCTTCCCTTCCCCCTGAGGTGCCTGTATTGTTTCTATCTGATGCCCCGGCAGTGTCCTCTCGGATTTTGGTCAGGTATCTATTGTGGGCCTCGCCCATGCATTTTTGGACTGTTTGTGCACGGACATTGTTGTGTACATATCTGCACTACTTCTTGTATTGTACATTTATTTTTGACAGATTTCGTGATATATATCAGTATATTTTTTTATGAGTACTATATTGGCACAATACAAAGTTTGACCGCAATTCGCTTTGTGTTTCCATTCTTCCAGGGGGATTGTGGGTTGTTACTGTGATTTTTGTGACTGCATTGGTGTGTATGTTGTGATATGCGAGGGTGGGGGTGGGTTGTTTGGTGGGTGTCCCCCTAACTTTTGCCTCCCCGTGTCGTAGGTGCAGTACTCACCGGTATGTTCTGCGCCTACGTCACTGTTGGTCGTAGATGAGCAGGAATACAAGGGCTGGGAGTATTTGTAGTTCCGGCTCCATGGTGTCCTCGTTCCTCGTGGGATGTGTTGAGGTGAGCGTTTTCCCATAGCAAAAGCTGTTTCCGTCGTGTTTTTATCCACGGTGAATCCGCCCCGGAAAAGGTGGCGGATTGGTGTGTTGTGATAGTGTGGGCGGTACATTGTCTTCCGCCTGTCTGTTGGCGGTGTCCGCCGCGCTGTTTGTCTGTACCGCCGTGGCGGGCGGTGTGTTAAAGTGGCTATCTTAGTTGGCGGTTTCCGCCAGGGTCGTAATTCCCTTTTTTTGTCCGCCGGCCTGTTTGCGGTATTACCGCAGCTTTAACACCGTCCGCCAGGGTTGTAATGACCCCCATAGTCACTTACATTGAAGTTCACTAATTGTCAAAAACCTTTAATGGTCGCCCTAGAAAAATACAAATAAATAATTTTGATCAAAACACACGGAAAAATAAGGAAGGACACCCGTGACACAACAGTGTGTGGTAACCAGTTGTGTAAAACCATAATAAGACAATATGCTTACCATCCCTTGATATATGGGGGGCCCCTTGGGAAGTAGCATGCCGAAACCGGTCACTACTAATAGAGTGGTAAAGCAGACACAATGAATGCAGTGCAATCAATCAAAACCAAAACAGTCACATTCACTACTAGAGGTCGGTTGGTTAAATTGATTATGAACATCAAGAACATTATTGGTCCATGTCAAATTGGAAATTCAAACACAGACTCGTCACTAGCATTTGTGATATTGTTGCAAGAAAGCTGGGAGGAATATAACAGTTTAACTGCAGAAGATATTTGTAAAAAGGCTTGGTGAGTACTGTAGCAGAGTGAGATAGTCTGCGGAGTGATTTACAAAGGTAAAAACACACTAGCAAAGCGTGGTTATCCATCGGATATTAAGAGATTACCCCGACCTAAGTCTGTTAGTACTTTAAGAGATGTCAATAGTTGAGCTCATTATTCGTCCCCAAAGTAAATAAGTAACAAGAAAAAGCGATAGACATGAAAACACGAGGCCACTTACTTAGTGGATGACGGCAGTCTGCAGGGAAACCTACCCTGACGTGCTCTCCCGTATAGACAACTTCCCGACTCGGTGCGAGTCTTTTAAAGGGAAGTTTCCTGGCAGAAATGAGAGAGGGTAGTCAAGACTGTAGAAGGACTACACTACGTGAACTGCATCGGAGCGAGTCTTAGAAATAAAAGAGGGACGCAAGCGAAATTACAGCGCCCATCTTTGTGAACAAAGATATAGAGAACTAGAACGAGCATTACTCCAACAGCCTCGTGGGTGGTAGTAAAAACAGACAATGGACTAAAAACACCGGGGCCATCTTGGAATGGCTAAAACTAGATAGTGAGTTATGTCAGTTAATAAAATGAGTGGTTTGGAGGGGAAAGCCGGAAACAACTGCCCTAGTAGATAAAAGAATGGTATGGGCCACAGAGTAATACCCAAAATGGGGGCACCCTAAAACCATAGTCTGTCACAGTCAGTCCAATTAGGATGGAAATAAAAATTGAAAACCAAAATAAAAAAATAGATAGAAGATACTGAATACTCGGTGGTGTATCCTTTTACAGGGGTTGATTAGGCGGACAATGTTGTCCAGGGAACGGCATCATTCAACCCATCTGTATCAGTATGAAGCTCGAAAACCCACCGTTGTTCCAGTCTGAACAAGGTGTGCGGAGAGTCAGTAATAATTCTAGGGGCGTCAAGTACGACCCAACTTAAGTCATCAGGACTATGGGGGGCGTCTAAGAAGTGTGCGTATAATTTTGTTGTGATGCGTCCACACCTGGTGTTGCTCCTATGCTCGTTAATTCGTATTTTAACTGGTCTAGAAGTCATGCCCACATAGCGTAGTCCACATGGACACGTAATCATATAAATAAAACATTTTGTGTTGCAATTCGTGTGTTTTGTCAGGTGCCATTGGCCTATAGGTGCCAAATCTAAAGTTTTGTTGGGGCTGGTCAATTGACAGACATTGCAGTGTCCACAGGGATAATGTCCAGTTACAGGTGGAAGATTCCAGAGTGTAGTTTGTGTCTGTGTTCGCGATGTGTCTTTTGGACGGGTATGGACTATCAGGTCTTTAATATTTTTAGATCGTTTAAATGCAAATAGGGGCCTAGGAATGGTATTGCCCCCACTGTTAAGGATAGGCCACCTTTGATTAATCAGTCTTTTTATCTGGTTCGATAGTGGGGTGAAAGTAGACACACAGGTCAACCGTCTATTCGTGACTCTAGTATTAGTTTGAAGTAGAGAATCACGATTATTGTTCCTTGCTCTCTTATGAGCTCGGTTGATGACGTTTTGGGGATAATGTCGTTCAAGAAGTTTTGTTTGAAGATCATCTGCTTGGGTATTGTATTCCTGTATTGAGGAGCAGTTTCGTCGTAGTCGCAAGAATTGGCCAAACGGTAAGTTGTCACGGAGAGATTTAGGATGATGACTCTCGTACATAAGCAGGCTGTTGCGATCTGTTGGTTTATGGTAAGTACAGGTTAATAATTTACCCTGTTCAATTGTAATCAGTAGGTCCAAAAAATTAACCTCCTTATCCGACACCGTAGAAGTGAATTTCAAATATGGGTTTAGTGTGTTTACCCACTCAGTCAATGAACTCGCTGTAGCCAAGGGGCCTTGCCATACAACCAAGATGTCTTCAATGTACCGACGCCACAATTTTATGTTATCGGTGAAAGGATTAGAAGCTGGCAAAATGAATTGTTTTTCAAAGTTATACATATAGAGGCATGCCAAGCTGGGAGCAAAAGTACTTCCCATGCTAGTACCTCTAATCTGATGATAAAATTGATCTTCAAATCGAAAAAAACATTCTTTCATTGCTAATGTGGCGCATTGCATAATAAATGCAATGGGTGATGTCAAATTGTCACTATTGTGCTGTAGTAGAGATTCCACTACCTGTAAAGTTGCATCTTGGGGTATATTAGTATAGAGAGCCTCCACGTCCATAGTAATTAGTGCTTGGACATCTCCTGTTTTATTAATAGTCTCAATCAGATTTAATACGTCTTTAGTGTCTTGTAAATAAGTGGAGGAGCCCTTTACAAGTGGTTGTAGAAAGTGATCGCAAAAGATCGATAGGGGCTCGAGGATCGAACCAATCCCAGACACAATTGGTCGCCCCGGAGGGAATTGTGTACCCTTGTGGATTTTAGGTAAGCAATAGAAATAGGGAGTTACCGGATTGGTTACATCTAGGAAAGAAGCTTCTTTAGGGGTGATCCATTCATTGTTGGATGCCTCTGAGATCATAACCCTTATCTGAGTTTGAAGTTTTGAGGTAGGGTCACGCGAAATCAAGGCGTAGTAGGTCTCATCCCCTAGCAAGCGTAGACATTCCTTGCGATAGTCGTCAGTGTTCATTAGAACAATAGCGCCTCCCTTGTCAGCTTGTTTTATAATGACAGAATTATCGTTAGACAATCCCTCAAGAGCCTTCCTCTCGATAGTCGAGATGTTGATGAAAGGACGTTGCGGGCGTATGGATGAGAGGTCCGCAAGAACAGCTTTTTCAAATGTTTGAACTTCACAGGGGACAGCCGACAAAGGGGGGACAAATGTTGACTTGGGTCTAAGCCCAGAGTCCCCCGGTGTGCTATTCACTGGGTGGTCGTCAAAATAGAATTGTAGTCGGATTTTGCAAAAACATTGTGAAAGTTCGCAATTAAGTCGAAATAGATCCTCAGATGGAGTAGGGACAAACCCTAAACCTCGATTAAGTGCTGTTATCTCCATGTCCATGAGAGTTCTTGTGGAAAGGTTCACTACTAAGTTTTCGGAGGCTGGTACTGGCCCTGGCTCCTGGTGACCATTTGTGGTTCTTCTCTGGACCATTGCACACGTTTGCCTCTGCCTCTTCTTCTGCCTCTCCCTCTGCCCCGGCCTTGGCCTAAAAAAGGCATGAATGGCATCAAGGGGCGGGGTTGATAGAATGGATAGGGTGGTTGCCAAGGCATTTGGTGGCTGCCAGGGAACTGAGGATAATTATAAAAGGGTTGGGAGAAAGTGCTCTCATCTGTACTCCATCCATCTGAGGACGAACTATTGCTGTTATTGCGGGGCTTTCTGGGGTAGGACTGTGACTCATCTGAAGAGCGTGATTGTGTGTCAAAATCATCTTGAATATAGGGATATATCTTTTCCCTACTGAATCTAGTGATATCCTTTTGGAGTTTAGAAATTTTCTGGTTAGTCAAGAATTCTTTGGTTTCATTTAATTCCACATTTATCTCCGCTAAACGGCTCTTGAAGGCAGCCAGGGTCACAGTGGTTTTTAAAGTGCCTTCAAGGAGATTGATTTGAATAGCGATAGAATCTGCTAGACGCTTGGAAGTATTGATGATCAGGACTAGCCAGTCCCTGGTACACTACCAAGCAATCTGGGCCCAATCTTTTCTAAATGCTAAGTCGTGAAGAAAGATCCTAGGAGCCTGACGATAATCTCCCCAAGCTCCAGCATCATGCAGAAAGTGGTTGAGCATTATTTCTCATTTTACACTTTCCTTCTGTTTTTAATCTTGGTCCCGGTCCTATTCTATTGATTAATTAAATTGACTCGCTCCACTAGGACTGGGAACCATTTTTAACTTTCACTCTCCTGCCAGGATTAGCGCCTGACCGCAACACCAGGTCTTGTAGTGTCCGCTACTACGGCTACCTAAAAGATCTCCAGCAAAGAGCCCCCTAACGGAGAGCCCGTCAGACATTGCAGTGCCGGTCTGACGAGGAGCTACCCGATGATGAAGCATGACATCCTCTTGGATGTGTGAGGGCTCTTGCTCCTGAACTTTAATGTTCCCCTAGTTATTATATTCTTTTCATTTGGAACAGTGTACACCTTTTTGTATGTTCAGTTAATTGGGAGACCGTACACTGGACCAACTAATCTCCCAGTCCCTCTCTTTGTTGATGGTTTATCTGGGACACCTAGTTTGTGGGGAACAGATTGAACCACTACAGGGGAAGATCCAGACTATTTTAGACTGATCTCCCCCTACAACACAAACCCAGGTCAGAGCTTTTCTTGGTCTCACTGGGTACTACAGGAGGTTCATTAAGAACTATGGCTCCATTGTTGCCCCTCTTAATGACCTCACTTCTAAAAAAAGATGCCTAAGAAGGTATTGTGGACCGGTAGCTGTCAGAAGGCTTTTGAGGAGCTTTAGCAGGCAATGTGTACTGCACCTGTCCTAAAAAGCCCAAGCTAGTCAAAGAAGTTTATTTTCCAGACAGATGCTTCAGAGGTATGGGTTGAGGCAGTGCTATCACAACTCAATTCAGAGGGCCAAGATCAACCTGTTTCTTTAATTAGTAGAAGGTTGACCCCTAGAGAAAAGCTTTGGTCAGCCATAGAGAGGGAGGCCTTTGCTGTGGTCTGGGTCCTAAAAATGCTGAAACCATACTTATTTGGGACTCACTTTATTTAGACAGACCACATACCTCTCTTATGGTTAAAACAAATAAAAGGAGAAACCCCTAAATTGTTGAGGTGGTCCATTTCCCTACAGGGGACGGACTTTACAGTGGAACATAGACCTGGGAATAACTACTCCAATGCAGATGGACTCTCCAGATATTTCCACTTAGACAATGAAGATTCATCTGGGCAAGGTTAGCCTTATTGTTCCTCGTTTGGGGGGCACTTGTGTAGGAAATAACCCTTTTTTTGTCATGTTACCCCCAATTTCTGCCTGATGTCAGTGTGTTTGACTGTGTCACTGGAGTCCTGCCAACCAGGACTCCAGTGATTATGCTCTCTCTCCTCTCAATGTTGTCACTGCATAGTGGTAACCCAGTATTTCATCCCAAATTGGCGTACTGGTCACCCATAGTAGGTCCCTAATATATGGTACTTAGGTACTCAGGGCATTGGGGTGCCAGGGAATCCCTATGGTCTGCAGCATTACTTTTGTTACCCATAGGGAGCCCATACAAACACTTCTGCAGGGCTGCCATTGCAGCCTGCATGAAATGGTGCATGCACCCTTTCGCAGCCATTTTCACTGCACCAGATCACTTATAAGTCACCTATATGTCAGGCCTTCCCACCCTGAAGGCTGGGTGCAAAGTACCTGTGTGTGAGGGCACCCCTGCACTAGCAGAGGTGCCCCCACGTCGTCCAGGACCATTTTCCCGGGCTTTGCGAGTGCGAGAACGCCATTTTACACGTGAACTGGATATAGGTCAATTCCTATATACAGCTTCACAATGGTAACTCAGAATATGGCCATGTAAGGTGTATAACATCTGGGAATTGTATCCCTATACTGAATGTAGTATTGGTTGTACAATTCCAAGCACTCTGGGGGCTCTACAGTGGACCCCCAGTACTGCCATGCCAACCTTCTGAGGTTTTCTAGGCAGCCCCAGCTGCTGCCACCTCACAGACAGGTTTCTGCCCCCTGTTGCTTGAGCAGCTCAAGCCCAGGAAGGCAGAACAAAGCATTTCCTTTGGGAGAGGGATGTTACACCCTCTCCCTTTGGAAATGGGTGTTACAGGCATAGGAGGGGTAGCCTCCCAGAGCCTCTGGAAATGCTTTGAAGGGCACAGATGGTGCCCTCCTTGCATAATGCAGTCTATGCCGGTTCAGGGACTCCCAGTCTCTGCTCTGGCGTGAAACTGGACAAAGGAAAGGGGAGTGACTACTCCCCTGTTTATCACCACCCCAGGGGTGGTGCCCAGAGCTCCTCCAGAGTATCCCTGTTTTTTTCCATCTTGGATTCCAAGGTGGTGGGGCACTCTGGGAGCATGTGAGTGGGCAGTGCCAGCAGGTGACATCAGAGCCCTCCCCTGATAGGTGCTTACCTGTGTAGCTAACCTATCCCCCTTTCAGGGCTATTTAGGGTCTCTCTTCTGGGTGTTTCCTCAGATTCAGATTGCAAGACTCCAGCAGGTATCCTCTGCATTCTTTACTTCACCTTCTACCGATGAAACTGCATCTGGACCCTCCAGGAACTCTACAAGCTGCAACAAAGAAGCAAAGATGACTTCTGCAACATTGTATCTTCAGCTCCTGCCAGCAACTGCAACTGTTTCCAGGTGGTGCATCCTCTCAGGACTGCCTGTCTTCAGCCTGCACCAGAAGAACGAAGGAGTCTCCCTTGAAGTGAAGGAGTCACTTCCCTGCTTCAGCAGGCACACCTCTGCAACGAGGACCGGTGGTGTGGGTCCCCTCTCCTGGCAAAGTGCATGGATCCAGCAACACAGGTGGGGGACTGAAGTTGTCCTGACGGTCCTAAGGTCCAGCTGTCCAACTTTGGTAGAGGTAAGAGCTTGCCTCCCCATTCAAGACAGTACCCCAGTGCACTGCATGTTTTGCAGTTGCCAAGGCTTGTGTGTGACCTTTCATGAAGTTCTTTATGCACAGCACAATCTGGCCCCCAGCACTACTTCCTGCGACACACAGCTTCCTGAGTGGTTCTCCGGCGGTGTGGGATGCCTTTGTGTTGTGCTGTGTGGGCCTCCATTTGCACCTTCTTTGTCCCTGTGCTGTGGGACTCCTGTGCACGCTGCCTGGTCTTCTGAGAGCTCTCTGAGTCGCTGAGAGCCTCCTCTGTCTCCCCTTCTAGGTAGAGGCCACCAGGTCCCTCCAGTCCCGGGCTGCGCCATTACTGCTGTCAGCGAGCTTTGCGTGTGCCAAGGCTTGTTGGCGGAATCCAGCGACGCAAACCAGACTGAAATCTTCCATCCGGTGTAGGACATCATCTGCACCAACCAGGAACCTGCATCAATCTTCTTGGGTGCAGTACTGACTGTTCTTCTTCACGGGTGGTTCATCTTTTATACCTTCATCTGGGTTTGCAGAGGCTTCTGCTCTCCCTGGAGTCTTCGGTGCTTCTTGGACTTGGTCCCCTTCTTCCACAGATCTTCAGGTCAAGGAATCCATCATTGGTGTATTGCAGACTCTTCTACATGTGTTCTTGTGTGTTCTATGAAACTTACTGTGATTTACTCCTGCTTTCCTGGGCTCTGGGTTGGGTTCTATTACTTACCTTTGGTGTTTTCTTACATTCCCAGCGCCCCTCTACACACTACACTTGCCTAGGTGGAAAACCAACTTTCACATTCCACTATTTTAGTATATGGTTTGTGTTCCCCCAAACCCATTGCTATCTATTGTGATTTTCACTATTTGCACTGTTTTCTTTCTTTTCTTGGTTTATTCTGTGCTATTATTGCATTCTAGTGTATATACTGTGTATATTACTTACCTCCTAAGGGAGTATAGTCTCTAAGGTATTTTTTGCATTTGTGTCACCAAAATAAAGTACCTTTATTTTTGTAACACTGAATATTTTCTTTCATGTGTGTGAGTACTGTGTGACTACAGTGGTGTTGCATAAGCTTTGCATGTCTCCTAGATAAGCCTTGGCTGCTCAGCTACAGCTACCCCTAGACAGCCTGGCTTCTAGACACTGACTACATTTCACTAATAAGGAATAACTGGACCTGGTATAAGGTGTAAGTACCTTTGGTACCCACTACAAACCAGGCCAGCCTCCTACAATTAGAAATGTTATTAGATGTGATGTGACTATTGCTGTTCAGGAAAGTGAAGAGGCACCTCCTGAAGGTGCACCTGCATATAATATAATGATTGAAAAAAGGGTTACTTATGCATGTATGGCTTTGTCAGTGGTGCAAGATCACTAAAAAAGAGGGTTCACTGAGTTTTCCTAGATGGGGTCATTTAACTTGAGGATTATAGACAGATTACAAAAAATAAATTGTGAAATTAAGCCACCTCCTAGATCAGCAAAATCCTGCATTGCGACTTGCAAATTGCGAGTCTGAGCGAGTCGCAATTTGCAAGTCACAATGCAGATTGCAGGATGGTGTCCCTGACACCATCCGCGAGTCGCAAGGGGGTCGCAAAGGCCCACCTCATTAATATTAATGAGGTGGGTCACAATGTGCAACCCCCTTGCGAGTCGCAGCACTCACAGGGATGGTGGCCTGCTGGAGACAGCAGACCACCATGTCTGTGACTGCTTTTAAATAAAGCAGTTTTTTTTTTTTTGTAATGCAGCCCGTTTTCCTTAAAGGAAAACTAGGGGCCAGATGTAGCAAAACAAAAATTTGCGACTCGCATTTTGCGAGTCGCAAATTGGAATGCAGGGAAAAAAAACGTGCCGAAATAGCGACTCGCACCCGGACTCGCAACGCAGTTGCGAGTCCGCAGATTGCGAGGTCGCTTTTTGCGAGTGTGCAAAAAACGAACTCGCAATTAGCGAGTAGATGTCGCAAATTGCGATTACCTTGAAAATTGATTACAGGTGCAGCAGAACACTCCAGAAACCACTCCAGAACACTCTGGAAACACTTCCTGGCACATGATGATGACATCACAGCCAGGAAGTTTACTAATACACCTGGGAGGAGGCAGGACCACACCCTTTTATAACTGCCGAAATTTCACACAGGACAAACAGCAGCTGCCATGGAGGGAACACCAAGGAAGAGGAAGCTGAAATTCTCTGAGAGGGAGCTGGAGGTGCTGACAGAGGAATGCTGTCAGCACTATGATGACTTGTTTGGGAGATCAGCCCTCAATGTTCCTGAAGCCACCAAGAAACAGCTGTGGCAGGACATACAGGACAAGATTAATTCCCTGGGGGTGAGCCATAGGACCATAGACGACATAAAGAAAAGGTGGTATGACCTCCGCTCCCAGACCAAGGAGAGGGTGGCTGAAAGGCTCCGGGAGATGAGAGGCACAGGAGGGGGACCATCGTCTGTGCCACCACCCACACCCCTGGAAGAAAGGGTGGAGGAAACCTTGGAGCAGGAGGCAGTGTCTGGATTTGGGGACCTGGACACCTCAGAGCCCAGCACATCAACCGGTGAGTACCATGTGATATGCCTGTACCCCTATCAATGCCATACCCCCACCCACCATGTACACAGGGGCATGCACAACCAAGATAGCTCCATTTCAGGGTAGCAAATGCCAGAATGATGCATTATGGGAAATGTAGTCAAGTAGGCAGTTCATAGGCAAATGTTTATTATGAAGTGTGCAATAGATAGTAGACACTGACAGTCTGTTCCCCATGTCCCACAGGTCTCCAACAAGACACCACCAACACTACAAGCAGCCAGGCCCATGAGACACCTCAGGACCCACCAGCACCCCCACCTGCACGGTCAGCAGCATCTCTGCAGTAGCCACACCTGCTGCAACAATTCCACAAGAGGCTGCCCCAGCAACAGGCAGGGATGAGACAGGTGGAAGCACAGGTGGAAGCACAGGGCAGCCACCGCTGCGCAGGCGTCGCAAGTCCATACCATCAGGGCTGCAGTCTGCATCCGGGCTACTTCCTCCCAGCACCAGTGAGGCACATCTGCTGCGTGGTCAGCGCCTACAAAATAGAATTTTGGGGAGGATTAGTGGTGTGCTGCACCGCTTCGTGCGCAATAACCATGCCAGCATGCAGCACCTCAACACAAGGATGGACATGATTTGCAATAACACTGGGGACCTTGCCCTTGCCATGAGGGAACTGGCGGGAGGACTACTGGCCCAGGCCGAGGGTGGGCGGCGCAGAGATAGTCAGCTCATGCACAGACTGGACAGGATGGCCACATCCATCGGCAGGCTCGCCATGAACACCACAGGCCTGTCGAGGAGGACAGTTGGGCTGCAAGTGGAGATGGGCCATTTCGCTGGGGATGTGGCTCGGGGCCTGGGACGTCTGACCCACATTATAGAAATGATGGAGACACAGGAACTGTCGAGGGGCACAGGGGAAACACCCCAGGACAGTGAGGAGGGCTCGACAGTGAGCAGTGTCTCTGTCACTGACAGCAGGGTGCTCAGGAGTGGCAGGCAGAGCACCACGGAAGCACCAGGGACCAGCCAGACTGGCAGGAGGGGCAGAAGGTCTTAGAGATCACCCTGGACCATAAAATGTGGCACATGACGTGAATGTGCCACATGCCTGGTTAGCATTTTCATGCACATGGACAATCAGTACTTGTGAATAGTTTCATTAATGCACTAATAAAACAGTTATTTTTGTTCCACTTAACAAATGGAGTTTTTGGTCAATAGGTGAGTATGGTGGGAGTTGACACGTACCGTCCAAAATATTGTGTTCCCGTCTCAGTCTGCCTTGATTAGCTATACTCCTATCCCCATGATGGCGATGTGGTTGTTCTTGCTCTTCATCATCAGGATCTGGGTCTGCAGGGGTGAGAGGTAGCCCACGTCGGGTGGCTATGTTGTGGAGGATGGCGCATGCGACCACAATTTTGAATGCAGTAATGGGGGTGTATTGGAGGGCACCTCCACTGCGGTGGAGGCATCTGAATCTTGCCTTCAGGAGTCCGAAGGTGCGCTCGATGAGGTTCCTGGTCCTCTTATGTGCACAGTTGTATTGCCTCTCTGAATCATTGCTGGGTGTTAAAAACGGAGTCATGATCCAAGGCCTAAGAGCATATGCACTGTCACCTGTTGGGCACAAAAAGTACACTGTTAGGAAGTCCAGATTGTCGTGCACAGTGACCTGTGTGTATGTCTGCAAGTGTCTGTGGCTCTACCTAGGAGGTAACCGTCTCCGAATTCCCCACGTTCCAGGCGTTGATGTATCCCACTATGCCTAAAAATGTATGAGTCATGGGTACTGCCTGGAAACTTAGCTACAATGTCCGTGATGACATAATGGGCGTCACAAACAACCTGAATATTGAGTGAGTGGGTACACTTTCTGTTGCGGAAAAGGTGTTCTAGATTAGCAGGGGGGCATATTTGAATGTGTGTCCCATCTACACACCCTATGACATGGGGAAAGTGGGCAATGCGGTAAAAGTCCAGCTTGGTGCTGTTCATTTCTGCCTCATTCCTTGGTAAGTATATGAAGTGGGACATGTGCGTGACTAAGGCATCTAGGAAGGCCCTGAGGAACCTTGACACTGCACTTTGGGATACCCCACCTGCCACAGCAATGACCCCCTGATAGCTCCCTGAGGCCAAGAGGTGCAGTGAGCATAGCACTTGCACATGCGTAGGGATGGCGCAGCCACGCAGAGTCTGGTGTTCTAGCTGTGGTTTGAGTAAATCTATTAATTCTAGTATGGCTGCGCTGCTAAGGTGGTATTTGTCATAGATCTCTTCCTCAGTTTGCTGAAAAAGAGTCTGCCTTGTTCTATATATCTTCTCCTGTCTGTGGCCCCTCTTCCTCCTCTGCTGGGCTGCGTGGACTCTCCTTCTCACTGCTATCAGGTATATCTCCGCCATCTCGTGTAACCCAGATGCCTTCTGGGTCTCCTTTTATACTTTGGTAATGGTTACCACCTGCTCTGAGTTAGTGGTAAATGGGACATGCAAACTGGGCTTTTTGCGACTAGTCGCAATTTGCGAGTTGCAATTGCATAAGGTTTGCGACTCGCAAATTGCGACTTGGTGTTTGCGGGTCGCAAAATGGGGTCGCAACGGATGCGAGTCGCAAACGGGTCCCATCGCTTTTTGCAAGTCGGAAATGGGCTTTTTGCATCCCATTTTCGATTTTGCACTGTCGCAAATAGCGATTCGGTCCGTTTGCGACTTGCAAAACTTTGCTACATCTGGCGCCAGATGCTTTACAAAATGAAAAAAATGAAACGTGTCTGAAAAAAGTTTTTCAAGGCCATTCACAAAGGGGAAGGGGTCCCATGGGAACCCCTTCCCTTTTGCGAATGGGTTACCACCAGTGTGACACTGGTGGTAACTGCGATTGCTCTGCGACCGCGTTCGCGGTCACAAAGCAATCCTGCATCGCGCTGCGACTCGCAAATAGGAAGGGGAACACCCCTTCCTATGTGCGACTCGCAGTCCCATTTTGCAAGTCGGTAACCAGGTTACCGACTCGCAAAATGGGAATGGGCATCGCGATGTGTGTTTTGTGCGTCACAAACAGTGATTTTTCGCTGTTTGCGACGCGTAAAACCCTTTCTACATCTGGCCCGAAGTGTTTAGGAGAAAATGGCAAGAGATAGGAATATAGACAAATACCAAAGCCAAACAAAAAGAGTAATGCAACATTATGCAGATGCAGTTTGGGATGAACATAAGCAGAGTTGGAGAAAACCATAATAGAAATTAGACTATTTCCTGTTATTACAAAAGAGAAAAACAAGCAGTCAGAGTAACTCAAGAAACTTAAAAGGAAATAAATTAAAGGAGATTCAGAAATAAAAGCTGAACCAAAAACAGATTCTGAAACAGATTTGGGAGATGGAATTCTAGGGAAACTGTTAGCTGGACGTTCCCCACCATATATGGGATATGAAGCAGGTGTTGGTACGAAAGTAATAATAATGTAACAGTAGCTACAGCTCATGTTGATCCAAATGCATATCAGATTACATATGCTGAACAATTGCAAACAGTACAACCTGTTGGAACACAGTTAGTGTTGACACAAACAAAAACACATCCAGTTATAACTCAGACAATTGTACAATAGCCTTTTACAATACAGCCTGTTGTTCAACAAGTGATTGCCAACAATGTGCAAGCTCAAGCAATATTTGTCTAAACTGATGCCTAGAGGTGTCACTGCTCCTGTTATAACAACTCCACCACAAATTACCAGAATGATTGCAACTTATCCAGTACCTGCTCAAATTGCTTGTGCCCCAAATACAGTAGTCCAAGGTCTATTGCTTAGAGTCCAGTAGCAAAGCAGAAACCTCTAAAACTATTTATTCAGAAATTTCTGCTCCCTAACACCACCCCAGCCTCCCACGATGGGTGGTAGAGCACAGTGACACAGAGAAGATTAGGAGAGAGATGCTGGGAGCTTGTGTCTTCAGTAGGGCACAAGTGTGAGATGCGTGAGGAGCCACGGTGAGAGGGAGGCGGGAGGTGATCCCAAGTTTTGAAGAACAAGATATAATATCCAACACACTGTCACAGCATTACTGGAAGTCTCTCTGTAATAGACAATCAGTGAAGTATTTTGTCAGTCATGCCATTGCAGGAATCTGGTAACCGAGAGGGACCTCCGAATAACCTGTAACTTCTTGGTCACTCACTTCTGATACATGACCAGACTGTGAACAATACCAATAACATGCTGGCAGAAAAGTATTTGAGTGTACCTTTAAATAGGATGACTGAACCTAAGAACCATATTCAAACTGTTACAACTGTTCAAAGCTGCACAGTGTCAAATGTCTTAAGTAACAGCTTCAGTCCAAGCTGGGCAACCGACCACTGCACTTTGGACTTGTTGGTTTGTTTTTAACATTATTAGCATGGGCTTAAAAAATCAGGCATGCAAAGTGCTTTTGGATAACAAGCCTTGGCAAAGCTAATAGGTCTAGCCTAAGGGAGAGGTGTTGGCTTTACCAATGTCTTTTAGCCATTTTGCTCACGGCTGCTGTTCAGCATGGCTAAATATAGTAGCGTAGAGTGGAGTAGGGTAGCATAGAATGACATAGAGTGGAGTGGCATCGAGAATAGTAACATGGAGTAGAGTGGCACTGAATAGAGTGGAGTGTTGTGAAGTGGCATAGAGTGGCATTATGCAGAGTGGTGTAGAGTGCCTTAGAGTCACATAGGCCCTCATGTATGCATGTGTGAGAATGCATGTATGAATGGATATGTGAATGCGTGTCTGCATGTCAGTGTGAATGTGGTATGGGTGTGTGCATGAATGAATGGATGCATGAGTGTATAAATGCGTGTATGCCTTTGTGAGTGAGTGTGTATATGCGTGGTGCGTGTCTGCATGTGTGTGTGAGTAGGGGGGGTGGAGGATTGGAAGGGGGAGTGTGGATGAAGGGGGTGGGGGTCGTCTGGGCAGTGTTTGAGGGGAAGGGGGTCTCCTATCAGTGGCAGGGAAGGAATTCCCTGTCACTGATAGGTCCTACCGCCATGGTTTTCGTGGCGTTACGAATGCCACGGAAACCTTGGCGGTAGGCAGGGCCAAAATGCCCGAGGCAGTACAATTGCGGCCGCCGGGCTGGAGATTCTTATCTCCAGCCCGGCCGCTCCTACCGCCATGGCGGTCGGAGTGGTACATTGGCGGGTTGGCTTCAGCCAACCTGCCAATGTCATAATGTGGCGGTATGTACCGCCAGCCCGATGGTGGTACTACCGCCACATTATCATCGACCGGGGGGGGGGTCAAAATGACCCCCACAGTGTGGAGTGGCATAGAGCGGCATTGAGTGCAGTGGAGAAGCAAACAATACACTGATGTAGAGTGGAGTGGTGTGTTGCAGAGTGACACTGAGTGGAGTGGGATGGTGTATAGTAGAGTAGCTTTGAGTGGAGTAGCATAGAGTGGAGTAACATAGAGTTGAATAGCATGGAATGGCATACAGAAGGGGCTGTATAACTTAAACAAGGAACCGATCTTAACATTTTTGCAAATGTATGAGGCTTAAAGGCAACAAAAATAGGTTTGTGTCAGCAAGCATCATGAAGGGTTAAATGTGTTAGTGTGGCATTTATACATTATAACTGTTTAACACAACTCTTGTGAAATATTATTTATTTTTAGTTGTCTGAGTAAGCCAAAAGCTGCAGGTGTTCAAAAACAATGTCCAAAAATGCATTTGAAAACAGAACAAATGGACAAAGCAGCAGAGAACTGCAAACAGAAGAAGTGTCCTAAAATGTGTATGTCAATCACAGTATAATCAGCAGACAGACACTAATTAAGTTAAATCAATCAGTGCTTGGTTAATGCTTCACAGAAAGAAAAGGAAGTGATGCCTAGCACACACTATGAAGAGGCAAAAAAGAAGAGTTACAATGAAGCTAACAAATGTAATCAACTGGCAGGCTCCAAGTCCTTCATTGTAAACAATAACCCTAGAAAGCAAGAGTGCATGCAACTCATGTGCTGCTGCTGGCGAGACATAAAAAGGCAGGACTGACTGAAGGTGTTGCACATGGCACAAATGTGATTATATGACATCAAGAACAACAATTGTTTCAAGTTTGTTTGGTACAAGTCTCTTGTACATGTTAGCTCCTTTGTTTACAATGCATTTCCAATTTCACACATCAGATTTATTAAGAAAGGGTGAAACACAATATTGCTTTCGAGCAATTCTTTTAATAAGTCCCTATATCCTGTGTTTTCACTTAAAAATGTTGCTTGCTTGATTTAAATGATTTTTAAAATGAAAAGCCATACTGCAAATATGTTTTTCTATGTGAGTTAGGGAGTATCCCCTAACAGCCCATTAGGACCCTCATTGTAAATGGTCTGTAAAAATCCCCATTAACCCCATATATTCTCCACCTGGGATTACCATGTCAAGGCCATTTGGAAATTACAGGCCACTTGCATTGAGGGCCTAGAATTGTACACCTTGCTTGCAGTATTTAATATCTATCATAATACTAGGAGGGAAATAAGACTGTCTTTTTAAGGGGGTTGATCAAAACATTTTATTCAGTACAGGATGAGCATTAAAAAATGTCAAGTCCATTTCACCATAGTGAGTGTTTATTTTTTTAAGTGTGACACCTATCTAGGCTTTAGCTGTCTGCTACACTAATAAGCATTGACAAATTCAATATGTTTGACTTGCATGTGCTAATGCATGTAGTCACTATACAAAACTGGCTTTTTATATGATATGTCATAGTGAGATATATCATACAAAGAGTCAAGGGGTTCTCTTACTTGTGGATGGGGACTTGCTCTAGCAATCCCAAGGTGCTCTTTTAGGGTGGTAGTGTGCTGAACAGCCTTAGGCTTATCAGAAAGGAGTGTTAGACATCTGCAAATACACACACAGCCAATAAATGAGACACATGACTCAAGAAAGAGCTCCACACTAATTTACAAAGGTAACAAGTATTTTATGTAGGTTTTGGCACCAGAATCAATTTGATAAGGTAAGTAAGTTTTGCACCAGAGCAGGGCTGGGGGACCCCTGAACCAGTGTAGACTGGCTTATGCAGAGATGGGCACCATCTGTGCCCATCAAAGCATTTCCAGAGGCTGGGGGAGGCTACTCCTCCCCAAGGATTCCTTTGTGCACAGCCTAGCCTGGGTCCCCAACACTCCGTCCTACAGTGCTCAAACCTCTGAGTTGGACTCCGACGTCGTGGGACAGTGACTCCGGTTACACCAATCTTCTAAGTGCCTGTTCCGGTACTTCTGCGGGTGCTGCCTGCTTCTGCGGGGGCTCTCCGAGTTGCTGAGCGCCCCCTCTGTCTCCTCCTCCAAGGGGCGACATCCTGGTCCTTCCTGGTCCCCAGCAGCACCCAAAAACCTCTACCACGACTCTTGCAGCTAGCAAGGCTTGTTTGCAGTATTTCTGCAACACCCAGCACGCCGTGGGACATCTTCCATCCAAAGAAGAAGTTCCTCGCCCTTTTCGTTGTTGCAGAATCTTTGGCTTCTTCCACCCAGTGGCAGCCCTTTTGCTCCTTCATCCGGGGTTTCCAGGGCTCCTGCCCACCCTGGACACTATCGCGACTCTTGGACTTGGTCCCCTTGCCTTGCAGGTCCTCACGTCCAGGAATCCGTCTTCAGTGTTTTGCTGGTGCTTGTGGTTCTTGCAGAATTCCCCTATCACGACTATTGAGTCCTTTTGGGGTAGTAGGGGAACTTTACTCCTACTTTTCAGGGTCTTGGGGTGGGGTATCTTGGACACCCTGACTATTTTCTTACAGTCCCAGCGACCCCCTACAAGCTCCCATTGGTCTGGGGTCCATTCGTGATTCGCATTCCACTTTTGGAGTATATGTTTTGTGTTGCCCCTAGACCTATGTTCACCTATTGCATCATATTGTGATTCTACATTGTTTGCACTACTTTTCCTACTGTTACTTACCTGTTTTGGGTTTGTGTACATATAACTTGTGTATATTACTTACCTTCTAACTGAGGGTGCTCACTGAGTTACTTGTGGCATATTGTCATAAAAATAAAGTACCTTTATTTTTAGTAACTCTGAGTATTGTGTTTTCTTATGATATTGTGCTATATGATATAAGTGATATAGTAGGAGCTTTGCATATCTCCTAGTTCAGCCTAAGCTGCTTTGCCATAGCTACCTACTATCAGCCTAAGCTGCTAGAAACACCTCTATTGTACTAATAAGGGATAACTGGACCTGGCAAAGGGTGTAAGTACCACAAGGTACCCACTATAAGCCAGGCCAGCCTCCTACATTGGTGGTGCAGCGGTGGGATAGGTACTTGCAACTGCTTTACCACTTTGTCATTTGGTGCTTTTCATAAGACAATCTTATACCAAATAGTTCAGTATATGTACACTTAACCAAAAAAGTTTACTTTTCTATTCTAAAACTTTAAACAAAGTTTCTGAAAAGTTTTGAAAACTTCTAAAAGTTTTTCCAAAGTTTGAAAAAGTTTTCTTTCTGTGCATTCTAAAGTTCTAAAACTTTTTCTCTCACTATTCTTAAACCTATACTATCATGTCTGTTGTAGAACCCACTCCCAAAACTGTTAATGCAACATATGAAAGTTTAAACTATAAAAGTTTGAGGGGTAGAGGTTTGAGTATAGGTAAGAATCCTACAAAAGAGTTGCTCTTTAACATGCTCATTGTAGATGACCAGAACCAGTCTGGCCCATCTCAGGAGAGGTTAGAAAATGGTGAAGCTTCCCAGTCAGACTCAGAGGAGTTTCATGAGGAAGCTGGGGAGGGTTCTTACAAAGGCCTGCCCCCTAGCAGGGCACCTAGTGACACTGGTAGTGTTAGAGGGTCCCACACCAGTAGGGCATCTTTCACCCCTAGAGGCCAGGATACTAGGGTCCAGACAGTTAGGGACAGGTCTCCCTCTGAAACTTCCCAAATTTCCTCTGTGTCTAAACATTCCCAACCCACCCACCCTGAGGATAACTTGTTAGAAAGGGAACTAAAAAAGGTGAGGGTAGAAGAGACCAGACGGAAGCTTAAACAGCAGCGGCTGGCCTTGGATAGGGAATCCCTAGACATAGAGAAGCAAAGACAGAGATTGGGGTTAGTTCCCCATGGTGGCAGCAGCAGTATTTCTGATAGCAATCCTGTTAAAGAGCAAGATTCCAGGAATCTGCACATGATAGTCCCCTCTTACAAGGAGGAGGGGTGACATTAATAAGTGGTTTGCTGCACTTGAGAGGACCTGTATGGTACAGTTGGTCCCTCAAGGTCAGTGGGCTGCTATTTTGTGGCTATCTTTCACTGGAATGGGTAGGGATAGGCTCCTTACTGTCAAAGAAAGTGATGCCAATAATTACAAAGTTTTGAAAGATGGTCTCTTGGATGGATTTGGCTTAACCACTGAACAATACAGGATTAAGTTCGGAGACACCAGAAAAAAATCTTCTCGACTAGACAGATTTTGTGGACTGTTCAGTGAAGGCCTTGGAAGGGTGGTTGCATGGCAGTAAAGTTTCTGACTATGAAAGCCTGTGTAAGCTTATTCTGAGAGAGCATATTCTTAACAATTGCGTGTCTGACTTGCTGCACCAGTACGTAGTGGACTCTGATCTGACCTCTCCCCAAGAATTGGGAAAGAAGGCAGACAAATGGGTCAGAACAAGAGTGAACAGAAAAGTTCATACAGGGGGTGACCAGGATGGCAAGAAGAAGGATGGTAAGTCTTCTGAGAAGGGTGGGGACATTAGTAAGCATTCTGAGTCTTCATCAGGCCCACAAAAATCCTCTGGGGGTGGTGGGTCCAAATCCTCTTCTAATAATCAGAAAAAGCCTTGGTGTTATTTGTGTAAAGTCAAAGGCCATTGGGCAAGTGATTCCACTTGTCCAAAGAAAAACACCAAACCTCCCACCACCACAACCCCTGCTGCAAATTCTAGTGCCCCTAGTAATAGCAGTGGTGGTGGGAAATCTACTACTAATAGCCAATCCAAGGGTGTAGCTGGGCTCACTATTGCCAATGTAGTTGGGGTTGGTCTTGTTAGGGAGACCACAGAGGCTGTTTTAGTCTCTGATGGTGGCATTGATTTTGCCACCTTGGTTGCTTGTCCCCTTAATATGTGTAAGTACAAGCAACTTCTCCTAATCAATGGTGTTGAGGTTGAGCCCTACAGGGACACAGGAGCCAGTGTAACTATGGTGATAGAAAAACTGGTCCACCCTGATCAACACCTACTTGGTCAGCAGTACCAAGTGACAGACGCTCATAACAACACTCTTAGCCACCCCATGGCTGTTGTAAATCTCAACTGGGGGGGGGTAACTGGTCCAAAGAAAGTTGTGGTAGCCACTGATTTACCTGTAGGTTGTCTACTTGGAAACGATTTGGAGACATCAGCTTGGGCAGAAGTGGAGTTGGAGGCTCATGCAGCAATGCTGGGCATTCCTGGACATATTTTTGCTTTGACAAGGGCTCAGGCCAAGAAGCTAAAAGGACAGGGTAACTTGGATCCTGGAACAATGGACCAAGTGCTCCCTACAGCTAGGGGTAGAAAGGGTAAATCCCTACCCACTATCCCTCCCTCTACAGATGATTCCCCTTTTGAGGAAGAGGAATCCTCTCCCTGTGCAGAACCTACACCAGAGGAGCTGGCAGCAGACACTGCTGAGCTTTTGAGTGCAGGGGTGCCTGCCAGGGAAGAGCTGAGTGTGGCACAGCAAACCTGTCCCACATTAGAGGGTCTCAGACAGCAAGCTGTCAAAACAGCAGAATGGGGATGTCAGTGACAGTCATAGAGTGTACTGGGAAGACAGCCTCTTGTACACAGAGTCAAGGGACCCAAAACCTGGAGCTGCCAGGAGATTGGTCATTCCCCTGCACTACAGAGAGTTTCTTCTCACCCTAGCACATGACACTCCTTTGGCTGGGCATTTGGACCAGACGAAAACTTGGGAAAGACTTGTCCCCTTGTTTCACTGGCCTCATATGTCAAAGGACACAAAAGACTTTTGTAACTCTTGTGTGACCTGCCAAGCCAGTGGAAAGACTGGTGGCACTCCAAAGCCCCCTCTCATTCCACTTCCAGTGTTTGGGGTGCCCTTTGAAAGGGTAGGGGTTTACATAGTTGGCCCCCTTGACCCTCCAACTGCTTCAGTCAATAGCTTTATATTGGTGGTAGTGGACCATGCCACAAGATATCCTGATCCATACCTTTAATGACCACTACAGCTCCTGAAGTGGCAAAGGCCCTCCTGGGAATCTTTTCCAGGGTGGGTTTTCCTAAAGAGGTGGTGTCAGACAGAGGTAGCAACTTCATGTCTGCATGCCTAAAAGCAATGTGGAAGGAGTGTGGTATTACCTACAAGTTCACCACCCCTTATCATCCACAAACAAATGGTCTGGTTGAGAGATTTTATAAAAACTCTGAAAGGTATGATAATGGGAATCCCTAAAAAAACTCAGAAGGAGATGGGATGTCCTGTTACCTTGCCTCCTTTTTGCTTACAGGGATGTTCCCCAGAAAGGAGTGGGCTTCAGCCCCTTGGAACTCCTCTTTGGGCACCCTGTAAGAGGTCCACTTGCTCTTGTGAAGGAGGGTTGGGAACAACCTTTAAAACCTCCTAAACAGGACATAGTAGACTATGTACTTGGCCTAAGATCCAGAATGGCTGAGTATATGAAAAAGGCCAGTAAAAACCTTCAGGCCAGCCAAGTGCTACAAAAGCAATGGCATGACCAGAAGGCTGTCCTGACCCAGTACCAACCAGGACAGAAGGTGTGGGTATTGGAGCCTGTGGCCCCAAGAGCACTCCAGGACAAATGGAGTGGACCCCATCTAATTGTTGAAAAGAAGGGTGAGGTTACCTATTTGGTAGACCTGGGCACTGCCAGGAGTCCCCTTAGGGTGATTCATGTCAACCGCCTAAAACCCTACTATGACAGGGCTGATCTCACCCTGCTCATGGCAACAGATGAGAGACAGGGAGAAGAGAGTGACCCTCTCCCTGATCTCTTCTCCACCACTGAAGTAGATGCCTTAGTGGAGGGAGTAGTCTTAGCAGATTGTCTGACTGCAGAACAGAAAGACAACTGCATCAATCTCCTAAGCCAATTTTCAGACCTCTTTTCACTTGTACCAGGTACAACATCCTAGTGTGAACATACAGTTGACACTGGAGACAGCCTGCCTGTCAAACGTAAAATAAATTTATAGGCAGCCTGACCATGACAGGGACTGCATTAAACAAGAGGTGCAGAAAATGTTGGATTTAGGGGTGATTGAACCTTCTGAAAGCCCCTGGGCTAGCCCAGTTGTGCTTGTACCAAAACCTCACACCTATGATGGAAAGAGAGATGAGGTTTTGTGTAGATTACAGAGGGCTCAATCAGGTAACCAAAACTGATGCTCACCATATACCCAGGGCAGATGAGCTCATTGATACACTGGCTTCTGCCCGGTATCTTAGCACTTTTGATCTAACTGCAGGGTATTGGCAGATTAGATTGGCAGAAGATGCTAAACCCAAGACTGCATTTTCTACCACTGGAGGGCACTACCAATTCACAGTAATTCCCTTTGGTTTGAAAAATGCACCTGCTACTTTTCAGAGGTTGGTGAATACAGTCCTGAAAGGGTTGGAGGCTTTCAGTGCAGCATATCTAGATGATATTGCTGTCTTTAGCTCAACCTGGGATGATCACCTAGTCCACCTATGGAAAGTTTTGGAGGCCCTGCAAAAGGCAGGCCTCACTATCAAGGCCTCAAAGTGCCAGATAGGGCAGGGGAAAGTGATTTACCTGGGTTGGTGGAGAACAGATTGCACCACTACAGGGGAAAATCCAAACTATTATAGATTGGGTTCCCCCTACAACTCAGACCCAGGTGAGAGCGTTTTTAGGCCTCACAGGGCACTAAAGGAGATTCATCAAGAATTATGGCTCCAAAGCAGCCCCTCTTAATGGTCTCACTAGCAAGAAAATGCCTAAGAAGGTGTTATGGACAGCTAGTTGTCAGAAAGCTTTTGAGGAGCTCTAACAGGCCATGTGCTCTGCACCTGTCCTAAAAAGCCCATCTTACTCCAAGAAATGCATTGTTCAAACTGATGCATCTGAATTAGGGGTAGGGGCAGTTCTATCACAACTGAATTCTGAGGGCCTGGATCAACCAGTTGCTTTTATCAGCAGAAGGTTGACCCCTAGAGAAAAGCGTTGGTCTGCCATAGAGAGGGAGGCCTTTGCTGTGGTCTGGGCACTGAAAAAGTTGAGACCATACATGTTTGGTACTCACTTTATTGTTCAGACAGACCACAAACCTCTACTTTGGCTAAAACAAATGAAAGGTGAAAACCCTAAATTGTTGAGGTGGTCCATATCTCTACAGGGAATTGACTATACAGTGGAACATAGACCTGGGAGTACCCACTCCAAAGCAGATGAACTCGCCAGATATTTCCACTTAGACAATGAAGACTCATCTGGACAAGGCTAGTCTTATTGTCCTTTGTTTGGGGGGGTTGTGTAGGAAAGTACCATCTTGCCTGGCATGTTAACCCCATTTTCACTGTATGTATGTTTGTTTTTGCTTGTGTGTCACTGGGATCCTGCCAGGCAGGACCCCAGTGCTCATAGTGTGTGCCCTGTATGTTTTCCCTGTGTGGTGCCTAACTGTATCACTGAGGCTCTGCTAACCAGAACCTCAGTGTTTATGCTCTCTCTGCTTTCTAAATTTGTCACTGCAGGCTAGTGACTAAATTTACCAATTCTCATTGGCACACTGGTACACCCATATAATCCCCTTGTATATGGTACTTAGGTACCCAGGGTATTGGGGTTCCAGGAGATCACTATGGGCTGCAGCATTTCTTTTGCCACCCATAGGGAGCTCAGACAATTCTTACACAGGCCTGCCACTGCAGCCTGAGTGAAATAACATCCACATTATTTCACAGCTATTTTTCACTGCACATAAGTAACTTATAAGTCACCTATATGTCTAACTCTCACATGGTGAAGGTTGGGTGCCAAGTTACTTAGTGTGTGGGCACCCTGGCACTAGCCAAGGTACCCCCACATTGTTCAGGGGAAATTCCCCGAACTTTGTGAGTGCGGGGATACCATTACACACGTGCACTATACATAGGTCACTACCTATGTATAGCGTCACAATGGTAACTCCGAACATGGCCATGTAACATGTCTAAGATCGTGGAATTGTCACCCCAATACCATTCTGGTATTGGGGGGACAATTCCATGATCCCCTGGGTCTCTAGCACCCAACCCGGGTACTGCCAAACTGCCTTTCCGGGGTTTCCACTGCAGCTGCTGCTGCTGCCAACCCCTCAGACAGGATTCTGCCCTTCCGGGGTCTGGGCAGCCCCAGCCCAGGAAGGCAGAACAAAGGATTTCCCCTGAGAGAGGGTGATACACCCTCCGCCTTTGGAAATAGGTGTGAAAGGCTGGGGAGGAGTAGCCTCCCCCAGCCTCTGGAAATACTTTGATGGGCACAGATGGTGCCCATCTCTGCATAAGCCAGTCTACACCGGTTCAGGGATCCCCCAGCTCTGCTCTGACGCGAAACTGGACAAAGGAAAGGCGAGTGACCACTCCCCTGACCAGTACCTCCCAGGGGAGGTGCCCAGAGCTCCTCCAGTGTGTCCCAGACCTCTGCCATCTTGGATTCAGAGGTGTTGGGGGCACACTGGACTGCTCTGAGTGGCCAGTGCCAGCAGGTGATGTCAGAGACCCCCTCTGATAGGCTCTTACCTCTCTTGGTAGCAAAATCTCCTTTCTTGGTAGCCAAACCTCCTTTTCTGGCTATTTAGGGTCTCTCCTCTGGGGTATTCTTCAGATAACGAATGCAAGAGCCAAGCATCGACCGCTGACTGCTCCAGGACGCCTGCAAAACTGCAACAAAGTAGCAAGATGACTACCAGCAACATTGTAGCGCCTCATCCTGCCTGCTTTCTCAACTGTTTCCTGGTGGTGCATGCACCAATAGACTGCATCACCGGTCCTCTGGATTCCCTCTCATCTTGACGAGCGTGATCCCTGGAACACAGGAGCTAGATCCAAGTGACCCCCACAGTCCAGTGATCCTTCAGTCCAAGTTTGGTGGAGGTACGTCCTTGCCTCCCCCCGCTAGACTGCAAACCTGTGTGCTGCATGATTTGAAGTTGCTCTGGCTTCTGTGCACTTCTCCAAGGATTCCTTTGTGCACAGCCTAGCCTGGGTCCCCAGCACTCCGTCCTGCAGTGCTCAGCCCTCTGAGTTGGACTCTGACGTCGTGGGACCCTCCTTTTGTGACTCCGGTTACACCAATCTTCTAAGTGCCTGCTCCGGTACTTCTGCGGGTGCTGCCTGCTTCTGCGGGGGCTCTCCGAGTTGCTGGCACCCCCTCTGTCTCCTCCTCCAAGGGGCGACATCCTGGTCCTTCCTGGTCCCCAGCAGCACCCAAAAACCTCTACAGTGACCCTTGCAGCTAGCAAGGCTTGTTTTGCGGTATTTCTGCGTGGAAACACTTCTGCAACATCCAGCATGCCGTGGGACATCTTCCATCCAAAGGAGAATTCCTAGCCCTTTTCGTTTTTGCAGAATCTTTGGCTTCTTCCACCCGAGGCAGCCCTTTTGCACCTTCATCTGGGGTTTTCTGGGCTCCTGCCCCCCCCTGGACACTATCGCGACTCTTGGACTTGGTCCCCTTGCCTTGCAGGTCCTCACGTCCAGGAATCCGTCTTCAGTGTTTTGCTGGTGCTTGTGGTTCTTGCAGAGTCCCCCTATCACGACTATTGTGTCCTTTTGGGGTAGTAGGGGAACTTTACTCCTAATTTTCAGGGTCTTGGGGTGGGGTATCTTGGACACCCTGACTGTTTTCTTACAGTCCCAGCAACCCTCTACAAGCTCCCATAGGTCTGGGGTCCATTTGTGATTCGCATTCCACTTTTGGAGTATATGGTTTGTGTTGCCCCTAGACCTATGTTTACCTATTGCATCCTATTGTGATTCTACACTGTTTGCACTACTTTCCCTACTGTTACTTACCTGCTTTGGGTTTGTGTACATATAACTTGTGTATATTTCTTACCTCTGAGAGTACTCACTGAGATACTTGTGGCATATTGTCATAAAAATAAAGTACCTTTATTTTTAGTAACTCTGAGTATTGTGTTTTCTTATGATATTGTGCTATATGATATAAGTGGTATAGTAGGAGCTTTGCATGTCTCCTAGTTCAGCCTAAGCTGCTTTGCCATAGCTACCTTCTATCAGCCTAAGCTGCTAGAAACACCTCTATTCTACTAATAAGGGACAACAGGACCTGGCACAGGGTGTAAGTACCACAAGGTACCCACTATAAGCCAGGCCAGCCTCCTACACCAACAGTTCACCCCAGGCGTCACAGGGGGGCCAGGTGCAGAGGTGTAGTATGGCACCGGGTGCCCAATGTTACTCTATGGGGATCAGTCTGGTCAAAAAGATGCTGCAGGTGAGGACTAGGGATCCAGTAGGGATGAACCAACAAGTGGGTTCCAATCTTGAGACGTCCAGGGACGAGGGGACACTTTCAATCCTCTTCTCCATTGGCCAGGGGCGATGGCTGCAGACGTGTCCTGAGGCATCTGGTTTTCTCCACTGGAACACTCGTGGTTAAGGTTCCACAATGGGCAGGTCCAAGGGGGACTACATTTCTGGAGGGCTGGGGGACCACGTTGGCACCATTGGCACACTTCAACTCGGACTAAGCAGCACGGGTGTAGTGGTAATTTCCGGTGTTGAGTTTTCGGTGGTCTGGAGTTCTTGTGGGTGTCTTGGAGTGCCTGCAAGATGCATGGAAGCAGCTCTGCGGCTCCGCGGGAATTCCTGGGACTTTGTTGAAGGCAGGCAGGCCTCCCAGGCTTTTGGGGGCAGAACAGCTTGCAAAACGAGTTGACTTTGGAGCAAATTGGTGGGAACAGCAGACAGGCCAGTCGGAAGGTCTGGGGCAAAGTCAGGGGCTTCTTTCTTGGGCTTTCCTTTGCGGCTCTTAGGTGTCCTTCTTCTTCATATGTCAGCAGGAATTTGCTTTCCTGGTGCTGGGGACTCCCCTAAATACTAAATTTAGGGGTGTTTCAGGGAGTGTAGGATAGTAGCCAATGGGCTACTTACTCCTTGGGCACTACATCCCCCTATATGACAACTTTCTGTGGGAAGTGAGCATAACCCTGTCCCAGAATTCCTAAATCTGCCAACACCAAGACGGCAAATTTCTAAATGTAGTGTCCACATCAGGCAGCTCACCTTAGGGGTGTGACTGACCTGATGTGTGACTGATACTATGGGGCATATTTATACTCCGTTTGCGCCGAATTTGCGTCGTTTTTTTCGACGCAAATTCGACGCAAAACTAACTCCATATTTATACTTTGGCGTTAGACGCGTCTAGTGCCAAAGTTCATGGAGTTAGCGTCATTTTTTTGCGTGAACACCTTCCTTGCATTAATGATATGCAAGGTAGGCGTTCCCGTCTTAAAAAATGACTGCGATGCATATGCGTCGTATTTATACTCCCGGGCAAAAATGACGCCCGGGAGTGGGCGGGACTAAAAAACCCGCATTTGCGCCGGATTTTAGCACCTGGGTCAGGGCAGGCGTTAAGGGACCTGTGGGCTCAGAATGAGCCCTGAGGTGCCCTCCCCTGCCCCCAGGGACACCCCCTGCCACCCTTGCCCACCCCAGGAGGACACCCAAGGATGGAGGGACCCACCCCAGGGACATTAAGGTAAGTCCAGGTAAGTATTTTTATTTTATTTTTTGTGGCATAGGGGGGCCTGATTTGTGCCCCCCTACATGCCACTGTGCCCAATGACCATGCCCAGGGGATAGAAGTCCCCTGGGCATGGCCATTGGGCAAGGGGGCATGACTCCTGTCTTTGCTAAGACAGGAGTCATTTCAATGGGGGATGGGCGTCGTAAAAAAATGGCGCAAATCGGGTTGTGGCGATTTTTTTGCCTCAGCCTGACTTGCACCATTTCTGGACGCCCATACGCCATTTTCCCCCTACGCCGGCGCTGCCTGGTGTATGTCGTTTTTTTTAAAGCACACCAGACAGCGCCGGCGGCTAACGCCGGCTAACGTCATTCAATAAATACGGCGCCCGCATGGCGCTTCAGAATGGCGTTAGCCGGCGCTAATTTTTTGGACGCAAAACTGCGTTGGCGCAGTTTTGCGTCAAAAAGTATAAATATGGGCCTATGTTTCCTACCTGTCCAGGTGCCAAATGGGTCCTGAGGTGGGGACTTAGATCCGCCGAGGATATGATCCTGATCTACTGTATTGCTATGTATGGATTTTGTTGAGAGCCTCTATTGTTTATTTAAGTTTCTGAATATCATAACTCATTGCTATGACATAGCAACAGTTGATAACAAAACTCGTTAACCACTTTTGTAATGTCCTAAAGGTCTTCCAGGCCAGGCGGAAGGGCTAGCTGGGAGTCTGTCAGTGCAACACTGCTTTTCTGCTTTGATGAAAGCAGAAAGCACAGCTGTAGGAGGGGAAGGAATGGGGGTTGTTCAAGGATCGCAGGTAAGGGTTTTTTGGTTGTTGTTTTTTTTTACCTTTGGGGCAGGGAAAAATAACAAAGGTCATGTTATATATAAGTCCCCATTACTCCCCTGCCACTGCATAGTAGCTGAAAGTAGAGGCAGATGATTTGGGGGTACATACATAACATAAAATGTAATGGGTAAAAGTGAATTACAGGGATAATTTTCACCTAGAGGTTCTGAGTGAGATCACAGACAACTCGAGCTTCGCACTTGTTAGTCTATGTCATGTTACTTCGAACACCTCAGTGAAAATCATCCTTGTAATTCACTGTTAGCCATCTATAATTCTGTCAGTTGGCATTTGTCCCATTTTAATGTTTCCTTATCGGTGTCCCAGAGGTGCCTCGGTGAGCTCCTCCCGCCCCAGCTCAGCGGCATCTCCTGCTGCATCTCTGGGAGGGCTGAAGTTGGAGAGAAGACTCTTGCCTCCTCAATAGATCGGAGCAGTGTCTTGGTGGGAGGGGCTAGAGCCGTGTGCCATTGCAACAATAATTAGCACCCCGGACCGACTCTGGTGCTAATCAGGCCTGGTTCACCCTCGGCGCACCCTATGCTCTTGTAATCAGGCAGGGCAGTTCGAGAGGCTGCTCCCCTGGGCTGAATGGGGCTAATCAGCACTGGAAGGCGGAAAATCAAAGCAAATTAACAGTCAAGGGAGCTTGAATATTCACCCAGGGAGGGGCCGCAGTCTGCCCCTGCTTACCCGCTTCCTCTCTGGCTGCTCCTTGACTCTGCCCAGGCCCAGCTCACATACTGCGGTACCCACAGCACAAATGGCGGCAGGGGAGGAATTAAGCAACCAGCTCTGACTAATTACACTTTATTAATCAACACAATGTGCATGAAATTAGACTCTAAGAAAATTATTTCAAAGAGGAGACTTTCCGCGTTGGTGGAATCGCTCTCCCCGATAGCCGCCGTGTGGGAGAAGGGTTCTCCGGCCGCCTGGACTTCGCCCAGTCACCCGAAGCCACGGAGGGACAAGAGCTGGGGTTGGTTGTTTTTGATCGCACACTCTCGCAAAAGCCAGTTCCCCAAATTAACCGGGTGGGTGTGGTGAGGGAGTACCCCTTTCCAAGTTTTCGTTTGAGTTGCTACCTTGTAAATTGTAACCTCTAAGCTTCGCAGATGAGTGATTTTGCCCTCTCTCGCATAAGGATATCTGGAGGCAATAAAACATCCCCGCCAACTCCCCCCGATTATTTCTGGGGGACCTCTTTCTTTTCAATTAGTCACTTTCACCTTCGGTTACTAGGGGGCGGGAGAAGTTCAGAAGGGGCATCACTCACTTCCCATTGATAACTATCATAATGTTTACAATTCACCCCGGGGAGCAAAGGGATGGACATCGAGGACGAGCGGACCAGAGCCCAAACATCTGCCTCAGCTCTGCCCCTAAGCTTTTGCCTGTCGGCCCCAAACTCCCACAAAGGCGCCTTGTTCAGACGCCGAGCCTAAGTCATTACCAATCATCAATCAGAATTAATAATAGCTGATTAGACTGGCGTGGCCGGGGAGGGGGATCCCTGGAGCAGCAGGCTGCCCCACTCTGTGCCAAAAAGGCGAAGGGGCTTGAATGAGGAAGCCAAGCGTAATTTGAGGAAGATGGATGAGGCTGCAGCGTGACACCCCTCCGCCCCCCTCTTGTCCTGATGAAGATGAGCCGGGGAGGGAGTCGAGAGGCCGTGAAGCAGCGCCGAGTGTGAGAGAGAGGAGGGCAGAGTGAGGTTGGTGCAGGTGCAGTAGGAGCTCGTCGTTTGTGCCCTTGGTATCCTGCCCCTGGGGGTCTGTCGTCACTGCCTGCTCCTTTGGTTACTACCACGGGGCTTGCTCCTCAGCCTGTCTCTCAAGATGCCCGCTGCCGCCTCTGGAGGGGCTATGTCCGCACTCTGCCCCTCTGGTATTTTGTGATTGATTCCTTTGAAGTTTAGTACAGAACTAAACAGGAGACTTTGTGCTCGGGACATTGTTGGAGACCTGAGCGGCGCTGGCGGCTGAAGGTGGACCCGGGCGCCGCCGGCACAACTTTGGCTCGCCACCTGTGGTAGAAGTTCCACCTTGCCACAATGCAGAGGCCCGGCGGCCAGGGCACGGCTTTCTCGATCGACTCTCTGATCGGGAGCCCGCAGCCGCGGCCTGGACACTTGCTGTACACGGGGTACCCCATGTTCATGCCCTACAGGCCCTTGGTGCTGCCCCAGGCCCTCTCGCACGGCCAGCTGCAGCCTGGCATCCCGCCGCTCGCCCCCTTGGCATCGTTCGCCGGCCGCCTCTCCAATACCTTCTGCGCCGGCCTCGGCCAGGGAGCCCCGTCCATGGTGGCGCTGACAACGGCGTTGCCCAGCTTCAGTGAGCACCCTGAGAGCTTCTATCCGCCCCAAGAGCTGCAGGCAGGCCGCGGTAACCAGGAGGCCGGCTGTAGGAGGCCGCGGGAGAGCGCCGACCTCGAGGAGCTGCGGCCAAGGGAGAAGGTCTCCGAGGCGCACCACTTCCCTGAGTCCTTCCCGAACCTGACAGGTAGGTGGCGAGAGTTCGAGATCAGGGTGCGTCTGCTGGCGCAGCTAAGGGTGCCGGTAGATCCAAGCGGTGTTGTTTGTTTTTTTGTTTTATTGTTTTACTAAAGCGCGAAGCAGGGCACAAAATAGCTCAAGGATCAGTGGCGAGGTCTTCTGTGGGGCAGAGGGGACTGTGGATGCCCACAAGCAAGTGCCAGCTGCGCGATGGTTAGTGATGGCACGTGCAGGACGGGTCTGAGCCTCCGCGGAGACGGGGCACCCACGGAGCCAGAGCTGACTGCTGCCTGCCCCCTCGGGGCCGCCCTTCGCTCCTGGGGCCGCTGGCTGCGGAGCCGGCGCCCATCCAAAGCGGTCAGCACTGCAGCCACTTTACACCAGCCCCAGGGACACATTTGCGGGTTTCGCGATGTTTAATTTTGTAGGCTGTTTGTCCTTACTTTGTACCTGTAGCACATTTGGTGTAGGTCGGTGACAGCGAGTTAGAAGTTGCACAATCTTTGAGGAGCTCAGGCATCTTTTAGATTCAGCACAACCGAGGCACGGAGTTCTGTTTGCACAACTTAGTGATTCAGCCAGTCCCGAAATCTTCCTACTTTTCCGACATCGAGATTAGCAATTGTTTAATAAATATTCTTAGAGAGTCCGAAATCACTACCAACTAAGCCGAAACTTTTGACAATAGCCTGTGCTTTCTTTGCAAGTCCTATTGTGGTCCAAGGGTCCACAGCGCCTATGGATGCCCTGGTGTCGAGGCCCCTGGCTGTGACGTGGGAAGTTTCTCCGAGCAGCCCAGAGAACCCCCTTGTGTCCAGCTCTGCGGGCGGGTAACCAAGAGACAAGTCTTCTTTAGAGCACTATGATCCTGGAGGGAGAAACGGTTCAATTTATTTCCACTCCCGTTTGCGCACAACAGAGAAGATTTATCACGGACTGCTCGTCACACAGCGAATTTTAACTTAACCCTTAAATGCTAGCTATTATCTCCCAGGATATTAGCCCTGGCTTTACCAACCACGGACAACTCAAAGGCTGCGTCCGACGAGTGTATGTTGTCGGCACTGAGCCCCGTCAGCTCTCGCAGTGACAATACCTGGGGCGGTAAGGCGCTGAGAGCGGGACGCCAAGCCCGCTCCGGAGGAGCAGGATTGCGTGCGGTATCACCGAGTTGCAGCACCAGGAGGCCCTGTCGCTGTCCGGGACTTGTGCTTTCTCTCTCCCTCCCCAGACAGGAGGTCCTGGACTGTGGCTGAGAAGCACTTCATGCCTTCCTAGCGCGTCCTCCTGTGCTACCCAAGCGCAGCACACAGGCAGATGCCTGGAGACACGTGGAGGGAGGCTTAGAATAAAATAGAGTTTAATTTGCCAATTAACTGGAATTAAAAAGGAATATATTTTGAGCGAGAGAGTGCAAAAATAATGCCATTTTTGTTTTAAAAAGCGCGTGCATGTATGGAAGTACATAGTTTGCCGTCCCAGGGATATAGGTGGCCCCAGAAAAATGCATTTTAGCACTTCAGTGAAATGGGTAAAATGTTGGTGTGTTTCTCATGTAGTTTAAATGAATAGCTAGCTTCGAACGTGTCTCAACGGAACCGCGCAGTCTGTCACTGAGGAGGGCGTAACTTTGGAAGAAACTTAGAGCTTGAGGATGAAGGAAGGTGGGCGCCAAGACTGCTCTGGATACCGGGAAAAGAGAGGGTCGGCCGAGGCCTTCCATCAGCTGCCGAACTGGAGCTGCCGCGGTCGGACTCACTCCGTGGAAGGTGGGGGTTATGGATGCATTTACCCCAAGTGTTGAGCAGCAGCAGATAGAAGCCGAAGGGGACTGAGGGAATGAAATGGATGCAAGTATGGGGTGCGGACCTCGAGTTTATCTTTTACTATTGTTTTCTTAAAAGGCACCGGGGAATCATCGATGAGTTAAACGGCCTTGTTAGGCGCAGGAAGGGGCGCCGCGAGGACAGCGCGCGGGGGAGGCGTCCATGGAACCGCAGAGGCGACGTGGAAGGGACAGAAGACAGGGCGTATACCAGATGCGCGGGGCGAGATGCCGGATACGCCTGGGGGTGGAGGCGAGGGAGCTGGGGCGAGGTAAAGAAACACTGTTGGGGAAATGGATTTAGGAATGAGACAGGGCGAGGGTGGACGTAGGAGGATTGGGACATGGATGTCCATTCACCAAAATGCCCGGGGTAGCGGCAGTTACATCACTCGCCGTTTCATCTTTATAATCACTCACACACAGTTCCATAAACTTCACTCATACACACACTCTCTTACATAAGCACACTTTCACCCACGAGCACACAACATACATTTCAGAGTGTTTTTACTTACCTCAGCTACCAAGGAGGGTCATATTCCAGCTAAGTGTACTTCATTTTTTACATTAATAGTGAATAACATATTATTCACTATTAGTGTAAATAAAAAAACTGATTGAAAATAAAGAGGTGGAGCCCCAAGCACACTCCATCAGGGCAAGCTGTCCCTGTCTTCCTGCCAATGTATTTGCCACCTGAGTTCAGGGGTCGCAAGGGGCCCCTGCGACCCCTGACGACCCCTAAATGACGTCCATGATTCGGAGTTTGGTGAGGGTGGGCGAAGTTAACGAAGACACTTGCGGAGGAAGGGAGGTTGTAAACGTGAATGAGTAAGTAACAGGAGTGAACAAAGGTGGGGTGAGAGGGACCGAGGCAAGGGTTGGGGCCTTCCGAGTGGGGTACGAAGAAAGCAGGGGGCTGGATGTCGATAAGGCGCAGGGAGAGTCTAGTAATATGTTTCTGAGGTGGAAGCGAGCCTGAGCATGAGGAGCGGGTGATGGAAGGCGACACATGGAAGTGGGGGCCCAAGGCAAAAAAACAGAGGCGATAAACGGAGAGCCTGAGCGTAGAAGGTGCGGATAGAGCAGTAAATGAAAGGGGGGCGGGGGAGGGGTGGTATAGGAATATGGCAGCCAGTGTGCAGAGCTGTGCACAAGAGCTGAAAACTGCATTTCGTCCAAGTGCTTCTAGGCAGTAGAGAATGTTACCTTTTTAAAAAACACTTTTTGTGCTGTTAACTCTGACCCATGTCCTTAGAAGCGGAACCACGGCACAGAGAAACTAAGTGAACTGTGCAAGATAAAACCATATTATGCAAGTGCCTAAGCAGGAGCCAAAATTCTGGTGCCTTGCCTCCGGACGTGGCCACACAGCAGCTATTCCCCTAGATTAAAAAAATAATCTATACACTCTAAGAATGCTTTAGTGGATGGAAGAACAAAGTATGTGACAGATGACCGAAAATTGAGTCTTACGCGGGGTCTGAAATGCTGGACAGACATTAGGGACTCCGGTGGAGCAGATACTAGGATAATGGCAAACATGAGTATTTATATAAAAGTGTAACCAAACGATTGGCAGCGCAAACCCTTTTCGTCTATATTCCAAAAATATCGATAGGACGCAGGTAGGCAGGGCGGTCATAGGGGCCCCACATGTTTGGAAGCACAAAGCCAAATGTTGGTTCTGTAGAGCTTCCCTCCCTCCCCGCACGAGACAGAATCGTGGGAGCCGGAGGTGCGTCATCACAGAACCGTCGCCCCGATCCTGGGGTCGTCAAAGGTCTTGTAAAGCCCCTTGGAGCGTCTGGTGTTCACTCGCTTTATCTCCAAGACTGAGCCATTGAGATTAACCAACCCACCCTGTCCACCTCACTTTAAATTCGCCCCTGGGTGGTGGCGTTTTTGAAGTGCTTACGTCAATTCAGTACGTTGCCTTCCTGGTGCTGCTCCAGTTCTTTGTCAATGATTCTTCAAACTGCACGTCTCATAGTTTGACACATGGATGCCGTGCTCGAGCAGTTTTGCCTCCCAGCGTCGCCCTCTGAGGGTAGGGTGCAATTTCTGAGGCACCTCACGGGCGGGTCCATGCGTCGGACTCCTGTGTCCCCAACCCAGGAAGTCCATCGGCCTGAAAGCGGGACTGGGTCCAGGGGGGGCGCGACTGACTGCTGCCTGTGATGGTCCTCAGAGTAAGGATGTTTAAGAGCTTCTTGGCCCTCTAACACGATGCAAGACTGACATCCTAATTTTTAATGGTTGTGCAAGTGTTTTACACCTGTCAAGCATTTAGGTTTGCACTTTCAAATAACTAACATGTTTTCTGAGTGGGGGAAATACTGACCTATTTTTTCTGTTAGATTAAAATACATTTCTTGTGGAAATAATATCGATCATTTTAGATTTATTACTCATGATAATACTTTTAACAAGTATAAAGCGGTTATTGAGGGTAGCTAATTACTTTGTGGATAAATATAACCCATATTTTTTTTCATCGAATATTTGGGTTGTACGTGTCTTTTAAGTAGGCCGGGGGTACCTGCCACGCCAGTCCACAAACCACAGATCTGGAGCATATTTGTGGTATGACTGGACGGAAGAATTTTAATGCGAATAAGCAACCAGGTAAAGGTGGGTGGGTGGGCATGGGCAGGTGCATAGGTGCAGGCACTCAGTTATTAGATCCGGAGTATGCACGAAGGGTGAATTAAGATGTCTATCAGGAAGTAAACTTATGTTGGCATTATATATAACCTACGAGGCAACAAATGCAGCTCAGAGCACCTGTGTACTCACCAATGCAGGTGGCTGTTGTCCGCCTTACATTGGAAATGCTGAACACTACAAGCAAACATTGCAAATACATAGTTTTCCGAAAACACACATCCGTGTCCCTGAATATTAGATCTAAATGCAGTAAGAATTTGGCCAATTGGGTATGTGCACTGTCAGTGACCTGGCCAAAGACGTCATGAAAGAGCTAAAATGGGATCATAAATTAAAAGTTGTTTTGAACAGCCCCCCCAAAATACGTTTGGCCCACAAAATTCCCTAGTCAGGTGTGTTCGTCGATAAGTGATCATTTAAACCTTTTTGTCCTTTCTCCTACCAACCCCAGGGCCTTATAATACTCGGTCCCCGTCCCTTAAATTCTCGGTGTTTTGTAAATGCATTTCTCGTTGTGGCGACAACAACTGAAGAGTGTCTCTCCTTGCTAGGACTCTCTCGCGCGCCCTGCGTTTGTCCTTTCTGATACTGAAAGCCATTTCAACTCGTTTGCTGGACACTGCTAAGGAAGTGAGATACCCGGGTGTATGTGTGCTCCTTTTGCAGTGACCTCAAAGTCTCGGGTTCAAACATCTACAGAGCTGACCTTACTCTCATCGTTCTGAAGTGGCAAAAAATGGTCCTGGTTTAAATGAGGCGAAGATGGCGAGGTAGCTGAGCGAGCTGAACGTTCGCTGTTGCAACAGACGGTGGTCTACAGGTTGGAAGTTGGAGTCTGGGAGAAGTCCATTTAACTTTACAGCTTTCTAAGTTGGTAAATTCGCATTCATTAAAATGGGTACCAATAACAGAAGATACTTACAACGGTTAAAAATGAAATACTTGCATTTCGAAAAGCCATATAAAACAAAGTATTAAGCAACAGCATACCTATTAAATGCTACGCTGCAACTTATTGTGCAAATAATGCTTTTGTAGCTCTTTATACAGGCAAATTGTGCAGACTTTGGAAACAAACGTTTTAATGATGGAACATGTGGTGCTGTGCCAGGCATGACAATACAAAGTTCAGCTGTTCACCTCTCAGGTACTGTGCACTGGCGCTCAAAGTGCCGGAGAGAATTCCAGACGTCAAACCCTAAAAGTGCCTGCTAGTGAAACACGTGTTCTGTAAATGAATGCACTAAGCTCTGCTAAGGGGCTATTCCCAATGGCACGCGCCGACAATTGGAGGCAAGGGTTAAACCTTACCTGGCACGCGACGAACCAACACAACCGCTTTATCACACGGCGCGCGTGCAGGTGGGCTCAGCTCAGCTGTGAGGCGCTTAGCAGGCTTTACAAACGAGGCCTTCCTCAAGAGTAGAAAGGACGATGATAATAAAATGTTCCTGTTCTTTCAAGCAAGGCAAAAATATAAATTGATGGCACATACATTTTTTTGTATCGAATCTGCTTCATGTGTAGATTTATTTTTTAAGAAATGTGTGAATTTTGTATAGCAGAGTGCTCTCTTTTGTTTGAAGATACTTAAATGCAAGTGTAGCTACATAATACAGCCAATGCTTATCTAATCCAATAATATGCTGCGTGATTTGTGTTTCTAGGCACCATAAGAATTTCAAACTTTTTTAGTAATCTTAGAGGCGCTTCTGATAGCAACTCATTTCACTCGGTGCGCGCTCCGCTCCGTAACTAGTAATCACCCCTTCCAACAAAAAAATATTGTTCATACACCTAGAATAACCTTACAGTAGCAAGAGCGACTGGAATAAATCGCAGTATTAGAATAATAGTCCAGACAGGGAATACACGTGCTCTCGTCTGTGGCACAGCTTTGGGACATTTTTTATACGATTGTACATTCTAAGCAGCGCATAGATTTAACTCGGAATTTCTACTAGATAAGCAGTGACCTGCCGCTAAACAGTACGCAGTAGTTGCTTCTTTTTCCGAACCGGGCTGACTTGAGAAATTCCGAGTTAAATATGTGTTTAAAAAGTGCAATCGAATAAAAAGAGGCGAACTGCTGTGCCCTAGGGTAAAAACAACCCTTCATGACACGCCCCGGTCCGTATAGACAAGCGTGTACTTAGGAAGGTAAATACCTCTTGTCTGTACTGGAAAGCTGTAATCCAAAACTCCACAGGAAAACCGCCGGCATTGTCATCCACGGGAAACTCAGAAGCTCACCTCAGAACTGTGTCATTCCAAGGCCGGTAGCTTATCACCCTTAGACTGGATAGTATTAACACCTGTGATTTACAGCGCTTACTATCAGAGGTAGGATGCGCTGTTTTGTTCCTTTAAAAACACGTTATTTTTCAAGAGTTAATGTAGAGACCTACAAAGTAGGTTTGCATTAATCAAGGATCAAGCCTACGATATGTAGATGTCAGTGGCGTAGCAAGGATGCCAAAAGTCCTGGTGCAAGCCATGAAATGGCCCTTTGACTTCTGCCGGGGCAGTTAAATAGCAGTTATAAGGGTTACCTGGCCCCCTGGCTCCGGCCTCGGTGTAACTGCACCAGCTGCACCGATGACAGCTACTCCTCCTGTAGAAGGCACAACCAGCGTTGCTTCGTATCCCACATCTCCCCCCCCCCCCCCCCCCCGACCCTCCCCATTTATAAAGTAACGCACCGGTGGCGCAAGGGGCTTGAAAATAAAACAAGCGCCTAAATCTTTACAACTGGGTGAAAGGATGAACTGATTTCTATTATTGAAAGTTTACAGGTTGCTCCCATTGTTCCCTCATACAGTACAAAAGTTAAATTTTTGGCTGCATAAAAGCCCTATTTACCCAAGAGGCTGCTGATCCAAAAACCCTGCAGAGAACTATCGAAACCTTATCTTATATTCTTTGTTGTGCCGTGTATCCTGCCGCACAGTTCGTCTTCACCAATGTATCCCCAGTGCTCTTGGTGTTAATAAATGCTGCAGCGCGGAGGGAAGTGCGGGAACCACGGGCTTCACAGGAGCGGGAGGAAAAGACACGAATCCACGTGGGCGCCGCCTCAAAAGTCGAGAGATGTGAAACCAGAGCCAAGGTGAAGGCGGACCTTTTGAAGACCGATGTTGGTCTGGGGGGCTAGCGAAGGGGCCGAGGCGCACCCCCTACTCCACACGGTCCTCTCTTCCACAAGGGACTGTGCCTGAAACCGACTTAGCGGTTCCTGCCCGCAATAACCGAATTGTTTCAATTATCTTTCGCTCTTTTGTTGGAAACAATTAGCGCTGCCTTCCCATCTGGCTACGGCCGCGCCGCTTGGATACTGTTAGTAAATAGAATAAATACGATTAGAACTTCTTCATTATCAACGATTTCTTTTCTTGAGTGTCCTACTTTAAATGCTTTATCGGCCATAAAACTTCTCTGAGATGTTCTATTTGGTAAAATAGTATCTCTAGTCCCAGCTTCCCCCAATTCACCAAAATTGTACCCTCCTGGACAGAGCACCTGTTCTCGCTACCCACTTCCCATTAGTTCTCATCTCTTGAAGTGCTTAAAAGAAACGGTGAGAGCTGTGGGCGCTGTGAGGAATATAATAAGGTAATTGTGCTGGAATCGGTAAGGCGGACAATACACCAGCAGCGCACGTCACTCCCAGAAGAAAACCACGAGAAACGCCTCAGCTTGTTCTGCGGGAAGTGGCAGAGAGGAGAGGACATGTCGAGTGTCTTGAGGACCCGAAGCAAAGACAAGCCCGCGACCAAGCCCGAGCCCTCAAATTCATCTAACAGATTAAAATATCTCCAATTGTATTTATCATCACAGCAGTGCGCAGGGAAGACATATATTGATTGAGGTCCAAAACCGTTTTAGCCAGAAAAAAACAACAACAAAAAAAACGTAAACACCGTCCACCCCGTGCACATTTTGTGAGATCACTGTCTGACTCCTCCGTGCAAAGCATTTTAGGCCCACTTGCTATTATGAATGTCGACCAGAATCTTAATCATCCCCTAAAAATGCTTAGCAAAAGACTCTCGCAGATATGAAGGAACCTAAATAACCATGTCAGAGGCGCACTCACTGGCATCTGGTAGAGAGATGGGCTGGGCACCCTAGCCATAACTTGATTCACTGGCACAGACTGGATCTCTCCCCACCCAAAGCCGCCACAAGAATGGAGCACTCAGCCAATTATATGGACCGAATCAGTCACGGCAATGTCCAGCTTCAGTCCCCTGCAAAAAAAAAGTCCAAACGCCCCCTTTTGCGGTCTAGATGAAATAGCCAATTATATTACTTATTCGATTAAAAAATGACGTAAAGCCCGCCGCCAATCACGAGTCCATCCTGCCACAAACTGACACAATTCACCTACCATTCAAGCCATGTGACCCACCCACCCAATCTTGGTCAGATTTGATGAAGGGGACAGATAAAGAAAGTGCTCGCCAGGCCAACCAATGTTTTCGAGTAATAACCCACACTCCAAGTATGACTTTGACTTATCCACTAATTTGCCCACCCAGAATGCACTATAAAAGGCTAGACAGAACACTGCCTTAAAAAGCAATGCTTTATTTTGGGAGTCTCATACCTACCTTGCCAAGCATGGCAATATCAAGAGGCCTTCTGGAGTCCCTTTTTACCCATTTAATCTTCACACAGTCCCTAAGAACTTCCTTCATGTAAAGGATCTGGAGAAATCAAACGCCTCAAACGCCCCAGCCAGGCCTCCTATTGAAAAAGGTCAGAGACCAAAATACTTCCTTAATAGGCAGCTGACATACATTCCCTTCTCAATAAGGTGAATATTAAAAATTGGATTTTTAATTGGGGTGGCTGACACCCCACCTCAAGGAGTAATCACAAACCTTGTCAGGGTAAACCTTCAAAGTCACTAAATTAATTTGAGCTGAACCCCTGGTAGCTGTGGCACAGAGCAGACAGGCATAACTTAGGGCAATGTGTAAAGTCTTTATGCAGTACTGAAACAGTAATAAAGTCTGGAAGCAAACATGAAGAAACCACAACCAAATTTATAAAATAAGGTTAATTTTTTAAACAAAATTAGACCAAATTGACAGAAAATCCAATATGGGGAACTGGAGATATGAATTTTTAGAGTTTTAAGAAAAAATAATACCAAGAAGCACTATGCACCAATGAAAGTCTATAGTCACAGTAGACCGGGTTATAGATGCAATTTCTAGCTGACCATGTTGGAGCCCAACTTGGATAAAACAATCAGGTTTGTCCTGGTCAACAATTTTACCTTCTGACTTAGTTAAAAAAAAAATCCAAATTCATCAAAGGAGTACACTTCTTTAGTACCCCAGGATGTTGTTAGAGACTCACATGATGTCAGGCAGAGGCCAACAGCAGAGCCCAGTCCAGGTCGAGTTGCCCCTATCAGCTGAGCTGTTGTCTCCCTGTAGCAACACAGGAGTTCAGCCAGCTTACCGTGATGTCCACTTCTTTGTTCTGGGTACAAAAGGGAGCAGAGCCAGTCCTTCAGGGCTTCTCCCGGGTCCCAGACAGAAGGTCCAGTCCCCTTTTCATCTTTCACACGTCCAGGGCGTGTTCTGAAGTGGGCATCTGGAGATGCCACATTTATGCCTGGCACAAGCTTGTGGGTAGGAGTGAACCCTCAGTATGCCCTAACCAAGGGAGTGAAAATTCCTGGGCCATTCCTACCCACATTTTATCACTTTCTGTTTGCCTCACTGCAAACTGGCTGAAAATACAATATGCCATGGCATTTTTAAGATGGAAAACGTCTTCAACCATACTAAACCTGGGCTCTGAGGGGTTCATGAGAGTGTTTGTGTGTGGGGGGAGGGGGAATATACTATGGCATTATTAGTGTCCTCCCACATTTAACACTAAAATCCAGTTTGAGACAGGCACTATACCCAAAACAAACCTAGAGACAGAAATCTGTTAGGACTAAAAAGCAGGGTCTTCAGCAACCAGACAGGGGATCAACAAGGATTGTGCAAGCAGCCTATTCTCTCCCTTTCAAGTATGCCCCAAGTGTTATGTGTGACTCAACAGACCTGACAAACATGATATTACACTGTAGCATTGAAAAGGATGCCTATAGTCCCCACCTGCATATTCTGTGGAGTTCAAATGAGTCCCACTTCCCCCATTCAGGAAAGCCTATTGTTTCCCCCTCAGAGGCATTTCACACCTTTTTCCTCACCTAATCAATACTGAGCACAGGATGCAGGTTGGCAAAGTATTATGCTAATCAGCCTTTTGACAACTCAGGCAGGTAAAAGTTAACATTCTAAAATTACTTATCCTTAATATTTATTAAAAATCAGACTTGAATCGGATTAGTAATAACTATTAAAAGTGTGGCTTAAGACTTTTCCTATCTGGCCCCTTTCCTGAGTTAGCAGTACTAGTATTTTGATCTGCACCATGGTTTTCTACAAAGGACAGCCAGGTATACCTCTGTGGCAATAACGTTTTAGGCCTTGTCCCTGTGGGAACATAGTAATGATTACTTTTTTATTGGCCTACTTTTAAATACCACAGACCATACATTGTGAGCTACAAGACCTACCCATGGGCGACTTACTAATATTTAAAAGGGAAGATTGTATCTGTCAAAAATAGTTATTTTAACACATCTTACTGTGGATTTAAACTGCAGCAGTCAGGCGACAATGTCAGGCCTCAAGCCATGTTTTCCCTGTCACACTAGTGGATTGCCCAATAAGTGCTACTATCCATAGGTGACGTTTACCTTCTGGGCCCTAGGTGCACTTTTTACAACGTATACTAAGGATATACAGGCAAGTTAAATATAAAAGTTACGAATAGGCCGATTCAACCATGTCTAAATGAGGAGAACAGGCACTATACTACTGGTTAGCAGGGGTAAAGTGCAGAGAGTTTGAATGACAGCAAACAAAAATAAGGGTCCAGCAAATGGGCAAAGTCCAGGGCAACCAAGCAAAAAAGGCAGATTTCTTACAGCAAGCAAAACTGACCACATTTCTTGAGTGAACATCTCCAACCCACAAGCTCCTTCTGCAAATGACAAGTAGCTCTGAAATGCCTCCATAGGATTTGGATCTGGGCTGCCAGAGACAAGCTCTGGTAGGATAGTGTACCAAGATTCCAAAAATGTGTGTCGAATATAGCAGACTCCTCTGCCGCTCCGGATGGGAGCATCTGAAGTCCTGAAACTTAAAATGAGACAGAGCATCAAAATCGTTATTCATCATCCTGGGGACAGGCTTAGATATGAATAGAATATTATTTTTCAAACGCAACAGAACAATTTATTTCAATAACCTAAAAACCATCCTGAATTTTGTATTCTGCCCATTAATAGGCTCAACCACTGCCATGTTGTCAGACCAGAACGACAACAGACTGATCATGGAAGTGTCCTATCCAGGTGCACAGGGATAGCAAGATGGGGAACAATTTAAAAAAAACACGTTACCCACTAAGCCAAACTCGCACCATCTTTAGGCCATTTCTTGGCACACCACTTCATCCCAAGAACTGCTCCAAAACCAACACTTCCTGCCTCAATAAAACCCAACACCTGGGACACAACTATTGAAACTTTCAAGGAATGATAAACAAATACACAAGTCTTGCTCAGCCCCTGGTGACAACCTAGTCCTGTCTTGTTTCACCTTGAGCCCAGGGATATCATCCGCAAAATACCTGGAAAATTGGTAGCATATGTGAATACTGCGTAAAATAAAATTAAGTTAGCCAGCTAATACCTGCAGCTGATGTAATGTAGCTTTGTGAATCCCAGGCACTTATGATTAGTCTCCTTGAATGCAGCCACCTTCTTCTTTTGGCAATCTTAATCTTCAGAAATATCCTGGTTGTCTCTGGGCCACTGGTGTTTTCTTCAGCTAAGAAACCTCTAGTCTTATAACCAAAGGCATGGCTACTGTAAGCAACTTCTCCAAATGCCTAGAATCTGAGGGTCCAAGGCACGAAAAATCGTCAAGGTAATGCAGAACTAATACAGTTCTAAACTCTTTCATAAACATCCTTTCCAAGAATGTGCTGAACTTCTTGATGTAGGTGCAAGACACTGCACACCCTATATGGGTGCTTAAAACCTTCCAGGCTGCTTCAACCTTGGGGTGAATTTTCCTCCTTTAAAGGTTTATTGTAAGTCACTTGGGGTTTCTCAGTCGCCTTCACCCCGCCTGTTTTCTGAACCCGTTTTTGTTGGCTTTTAGGACTCTGTGCACCTTATTACTTTATTACATTTAATAAGTTTCAAACATTTTTGGGAGCAGGTAAAAATGTCATGTCGAGATGCAAACTAATTATAATTTAATATGCACTTTAATGATAAAGTTGGATTTTAGATCACAGTTTTGAAAATTCCACTTTTAGAAAGTTGTATTTTCCTGTCCTAAGATTTATGAGGCCTTCTAGGAGTTTTCAGCTGCTGGGGTCTGTTAATTGTTCCCCCCCAATAAGGAATGCTTATTGGGCCCATAGAGTGAAAACAGAACCTAGGTGTAGCTGGGAGAAGGTAATCCTGCCAGACTGGGAGGGATGGAGCTGTTTCCTAGCTGTCGGAGGGTATCTATGGTACTTACACCTTATTAGTGTAGTGTAGCCAGGGCCTAGAAGCCAGGCTCTCTAGAGATAGCTGTGGATGAGCAGCCAAGGCCTATCTAGGAGACATGCAAAACTCATGCAATACCACTGTAGTCACACAGTACTTACACACATGAAAGAAAACACTCAGTGTCACAAAAATAAAGGTTCTTTATTTTGGTGACACAAATAACAAAAATACCATACAGGTTATACTCCCTTAGGAGGTAAGTAATACACACATTATGTACACTAATATGCAGACAAAGGCATAAAAACTGTTAGAAAACAGTGCAGTTAGTGAAAATCATAATAGAGAGAAATAGACCTAGGGGAGCACGAACCATATACTAAAAAAGTGGAATGTGAGAGTCAGTCACCCACCTAGGTAAGTGGAGTGTGTAGAGGGGAGCTGGGAGTATTAGGAAAGCCCAAAGGTAAGTACCACAACCCACCCCAGCAACCAGAAAAGCAGGAGTAAATGACTGTAAATTCCCCATAACACCCAGTGGATTCCTGGAAAAGAGGACCTGTGGAAGAAGGGTCCTAAGTCCAAGAAGCACAGCAGAGTCCAGGAAGGGCAGGAGCCCCTACCCACCAGACTGAAGGTGCAAGAGGTGAGACGATGATGAAGAAGGAGAGTCAGCATTGCACCCAAGAAGACAAAGTCAAGTTCCTAGAGGATGCATGTAATGTCCCACACTGGAAGGAGGATTGCAGTCAGGTTTGCGTCTTCGGATTCAGCCAATAAGCCTTGGCACTTGCAAAACTCTTGGTCAGTAGAAAGTGGAGCTGCCGGGGAAAAGGAAGAACCAGATGGATTCTACCCAGAAGGGGGAGTCAGTGGGGACCCTCAGTAACACAGAGAGCCCACAGAAGCCCAGGCAGCACCCACAGGAGTCCCACAGGACAGGGACACGAAAGTCGCAAAAGAGGCCCACACAACACCAAGAAAATGGCTCCCACACACCGGAGAACCACTCAGGGAGCTGTGCGTCACAGGATGGAGTGCTGGGGGCTGGAGCTTCAAGATTCCTGAAGATCTCTTGGAAAATATGGCAACACGCCTTGGCAACAGCAAAGGACGCGGTGAACAGGGGTTCTGTCCTCTCCAGGTCCTGGACTCTTGGCTGGCATTCGATGAGCCCCATCGGTGAAATTCTGAAGTTTTACAATCTGCGTGCCGGACTTTGGAAAGGTAACTTTTCCAGCGGGATTAACCTGGTCTGTGTATCTGGCCAGCACTCCATCACTGTCAACCTGAACCTGTGACTTTGTCCCAGTCTAGCGCGGCCAGATACCCACAGTTAGCACTTTCTGCTTTGCGGTGCTGTTTTTACTTAAACCTTGAAAATTGAATATCTCTGCTGCTTCTGATTGGATTATTGCTGTTTTGGTCTCATTCTGTTTATTGAATTTTACTGTAAAAACTGAGTTGGAATGTTTATTGGATAGTGTTTTCACTTTATTACTGTTTGTGTGCTGCATAAATGCTTAACACAATGCCTCTAAGACAAGCCTGACTGCTTTTGTGGCCTGCTACCACAGGGTTAAGCATAAGTTAATGTAGTGACTTTGGTGGTTCACACTAACAAGGATTGTGGCTGTTGCTTGAGAAGGGTTAACACCCCTATCGCACCAAACCAATAACTCAGTTTCTTACATTGGTGTCCAGTGTTGGGATTCAGTGCATATGTTTGTGCAGTACCACTCAGTGATTTTATGTAATTCTAAAATCCCATTTAAATACCTTAATACATATTTGACCTTTTTTAAAGTTGTCCTGGATTGGCTTCTTTTTTTTTTCTTCCAAATTTATTCCCATTCTACCTGATTTTGTGCATTTGTGACTCTGCCTGCTGAAAGCTTGGAGTTTAAGCTCAAAAAAGCTTGAGAGCTACACTGTGGCTGAGCTCAAAGGATTCTGTATGGCTAGAGGGCTTTCAGCAAACAAGAACTCCAAGAAGCAGCAAGGTATTGCTGATTAAATTTTCTCGAGGTTTGCCACTTAGTGGATAGTAGGGAAGAGGGGTGACATAGCAGATTCTGTTGTTAAAGGTGAGGAAATTTCTAGACAAGACCTGCCCTTTTGTCTTTTTCTGATTGCTGCTACAGGAAGGTAGGTAGCAGACTGGAGCAGGGTCTTCACGCTTCAATTTGCCCATATTTTTGATAACCTTTCTTGGAGCCAATACCATCACTGCTTGTTGTGAGAGCCAGCACCTTGCACAAATGTTGTGTTTGCACTGCTGTCGGAAAATGACATTTGAAAGGAAACGACTTAAAAAACAGTTCCAGAGCCCTAGAAAGTGGGTCCACATTTTGCATCTAGCAAAGAGTATAAAGGTCCCAGGCCATTCTATTGTGTTCCAGTTCTAAGCTGCTTTACGGACCAAGGAATGGAGTGCTCTGCAGAGTACACAAAACATTACTATGAGATCAGGGCCAGTGTCCTGCATGGCAGCTAGGCTACCAGAGGTGAGGAGACATCATCTGCAGTCTGCACAACTTGCTTGAGAAGCCCAGGGGCTACCTAGTACCTAGAAGCTGGCTTGTGTGTCAGAGAGGGAAGATTGTGCCTGCACCTGATGGAGGAGAGACTGTCCAGCAGAAGAAACCCAGCCTTGTTCCAGGTGGTTTGTAACACCCAGAGGAATCCAGCTGCAACTGGAGGTGCAACCATCACCAATCAAGACATATGAGGATATTTGGTTCCCAGTGCAAATCAAGAGACAAACTGTGATAAGGGAAAAGGGACATTGTGTGCTTCCTGACTTAACCGTAGTGTCCCAAAAAATATGCGTGCTGCTGCTTCTTGCCATGTGTGAAAATATAAACCTTCTCCTTTGATTTGAAGACTAAAACTAATGCTACCATTGCTAACTATGCAACATGTCGAGAAGGTGGCCATCATTGCTATAACGTGAAGCCTTTGGACCTAGAAGCTACAATGGCCCAGGACACAGCAACAGACAATCAGTCCAGTGTCCTGTGCACCTAAGGTGTACCAGAGCAGAGTGAGGCGACAGTCTGTGGTCTCACCCCATTTCTGAGAATGGAGCTGAAACCAAACCGACAGACACGCCATGTGCTATGGGCACATCTCTGTCACACAGGTAACGCACAACTAAAAGAAAGAGACTGAGACTGTATCTTGACTTGCAAAGACCTGCCAGTCATTAATGCATAGCAATATCTTTTTTTTCTTTGTACTTTTGGCCCTCATTCCAAAGTCTGTGAGGTTCCCAGATCACAATTGTCTGAAGCCGATGTTGAATTATGTTCACTCGGTGTCTATACTCCTCTCAAAAAAGCAGTAGGATAATCATTCAACCGTTATGGCTATATTGCACCAGGTTAAAAAAGGAAACCACCTTCTCTCTGCATCTTTCCTGCCACAGGCTACATCCTGTTGGCAGTAAAGGCTAGCTGCCCTCACCCAATCTTGACTGGATGGAGGCTACTGCAATAGCCTATTCTTAAAGATTTCTCTCCTTTTTATCAACATTAGAAGAAAAAATAAGCCCTTCTGCCATGGATTCAAGTCCCCTAGCCCTGTTTCGATCACAAAAAATATAAGGAAGAGCCTTACCTTGATTTCAGCACCCATGATTTCACTTATTGATCCACTAACCTTACTCTGAAAGCTGGCCAAAGCTTGACATTCCACAAATATATGTTTGTCGTCTGCATCTGTTGCACTGCGTTTCTTACACCTTGATGTTCCTCGTGCACGTTTGGTCATCTTTAGGGGAGTCTAATTGGGCCTATAAAGTTTAAACATATGGTTGCACTTCAGTGGGGCTCACTTCACTGTTTTATAGAGTCAGTCAAAAGATACTTGCCACATATTCTGGAATGTTATCCCGGCAGGTCTTTCTTCCAAATCTGAGAAGGTTCCATGCCTTTTGAGTCTTCTGTAGCAACCATATCACAGTACCACAAGGACACTTCTTTATTTATGGTTTTGGGCTCCCCTAAAAGGGGTTTATGTTCCCATTCATTCCCCTTGGTCAGGCTCTGCATGGACCACCATCAATATAACTGAAATTATTTAAACTTCGCCACTTTCCCATGCCACATTATTAGGGCCTCCCCAACTCTAAAATATCCCATTCCATAATGTTCGTCTTGTGCAGTGGTCGACTAAGACTGTCTCTTAACCATTCTGGAGTACCGGGGGAGTTCCAGATGGGAGCCAGATCTGAATAATATTGCATTCCCTTCATTTTCCTTAAAGAAACCCAGATTCTGAGTGCTGACTGAAGTACCTTCAAGCTAACTGATTTGAAGAACTTGAGTCACCAAACCTGTAGAAAACATTTTCCTGGGCAAACGAGGAGCATTGTCGTACACAACAGCCCCAGGGAACTAGCATCAGGGGTTCTTGTTAGCATGCAGAAATATTTAATTTGAAAAGCATAACAATATTTTTGAAAATCAGGCAGAGCCAGTCCCCCCGTTTCAACTGTCTCCTTTCTTCTGGGCAGTCTTGGCCCCCTAAGATGCTCATGTAAGACTAGATATCTTGCCTTGCAACTTACGTATCTACTTTTCCAGAAACCGCAATGGTATGGTATTAAACAGGAACATCACCTTTGGAAGAATATTCATTTATATAAGGTTTACCCTGCCATATATATATATAGAGGCAATGTTCCCACCTTCTAAAAAATGTGTCTATTTTCATACATACTCCGGGTGTGTTGTGTCCCCGCAGCTCGTCTAGCCTATGGGTAATTTGAACCTATAAATATCTGATCTTATTTTTCAGTGGAAAGTTCAAACTCACACTTGGCCACTCCATCACCTCCGTCTTATCCTTGTTAATCATATACCCAGATATCTCCCCAAATCATTCAAATGCTGCTCAAGCCTTGGTATTGAAATTTCTGGATTTTGTATGCAGATTTAAATCATCTGCATACAAAGCCACCTTTATAGAAAATTCCTGGTGCCTAAATGGAAGCATAGACTGATCTTATCTAATTGCCTTCACCAAAGGTTCAATATAAAGGTTGAATTATAGTGGTGAGAGCAGACACCCTTGCCTAGTTCCCCTCATAAGTGGAAAAGAGAGTGTGAGTTCCCCATTACCCAACACTCTAGCTACAGGGGCCTTGTATAACAGCTGAATGGTCTTTACCACATTTAAAGTAATCCCAAGGACCTCTGGCATCTCCCAAAGATACATCCAGTTTACGCAGTCAAATGCTTTTGCAGCATCTACTGTGGCCACAGTCAGAGCGCACTTAAAGGTATCTGCTAAATCAATAGCCCCTATAAGTAAAAGGGTTAGCTCGTGGAGGTGTCTGCCTGGGATAAAACCTTTTTGATACATATTTACCTTAATGTGAATAACCTTAGACACTCTCTGGGCAATCATTCCTGCAAAGATCTTATAGTCGCAATTCAATAGCACTATTAGTCTAAATGACTCAGCTTTTTTGGGGTCTTTACCAGGCTTTAGAATCAGAACCATCATTGTCTCATACCAAGAAGGATGGACCTCTTAATTGTCTAGATAAAACTGTTTAAATAGATATTTCCAGACTGGAACCAGGCACTCAACCCGGCTTTTGTATAATTCTACAGGAATCCCATCAAGACCTGCAGTCTTGGCCTTCTTCATACCAGCCACTCAATGCCTAATTTCTGCCTCGCTTATCGCAGCCTGCAAAAATTCACTATGCTCCTGGGCAAGCCTGAGCAACTCCTTGTTTGACAGCCAGTCCTTAATATCGCAGGAATCTGCATCTACATCTTCATAATAAACCAAACTTAGAGTCCTTAACAGCTCTGCTCTAAGATCACGCTCAGCCCTCAATTCACTTCCTGTTTCTAGTACCATCAGTGTATCTATCCAATTCCTGACCAGCTGTCTTTGTTTTCCAAGCTAGAAGTGCTCTACTCTTTTCACCATACTTGAAATGCTGCAACCTACTCGTGTTCCACATGTATCGTACCCTTTACTCAAGAGTGGCCTTGAACTCATTTAGCAACTTCTCTAGCTTATCCCTGAGCTTTGTGCAATGTTCTACCAACATCTGAGCTGAGGTCCGGATTTCTCTTTCCTTCTGGCCAGTTTTGTCCTTCATCTTCCCCAGTTGCTTCTTGAAGCCTGAGTGTTTCACATGAGCAGCCTTACTTATAAACCCCCTCAAAAATACTTTATTAGTATCCCATACTATCTGCTCACTAGTTGTCCTGCTATTGTTCTGGAAGAAGGCCCTGGACTCCTGAGATAAACCTGCTATTATTTTGCCATCTTTGAGTAGTGTTCTATCCAAAGTCCACCTCCCTCTGGGCTTTATCACAGGAAACTCAATTTCCAAATGCACTTCGGCATGGTCAGAAATCGTGGCCAGGACATGGGTTGCTGACTTAACATATTAAACCATGGACGTATACAGGAGAAAATAATCTATGCTGGAGTGGTGGTGGCCATATTTTTTACTATAAAATGTGTAGCCCATTTGTTTGTCTGCCTGCCTCTGCCATATATACATCAGGCCCAACTCCTGCATTACATCTCTAAGCCTGACTTTCATTCTATTCATACTCGTATATTTTGCCTTGGAAGTTCTTTCCAGCTCCTTATTCAAGGTTACATTAGAATCATCCCCTACGATGTATAAGGAGGCTGATTGCACCAAGTGGTGTTCTAGAACATTAAAATAACTAGGATCATCACAGTTAGGCTCATAGTACCGAGCGCATGACCATTCATACCCTCCCATTTCTAAGGTAGCCAGTACCCATCTACCCAAACAATCTGTCTTAGCTTTGATTGCGCAATTCTATTTGACCAATATGGTCACCCTTTTAGTATTATAAGATTGATACGGGGGCAATACCTCTTGTACTCATGAGCATCTTGAAAAGGCCCACAGACACTCTGGTTTACTTAAGTGGGTTTCCTGGAGTATGACGACCTGGGCCTTAGCATCCTTCCATATTTCCTGAACCAATCTTACTTCTTTCCTAGCTCTTAAGCCAATTACATTCCAGCTAATTATTTCTACCCTTAAACCTTGCATCTTTATTGGTTATCCAGTTTCCTCTGCTTCCTCTTCACACACGTACTGGGAACTTTGGCCCTCATTACAACCCTGGTGGTAAATCCCACTTACCGCTATGCTGGCAGCCGTCATGATACCGTGGCGGAAATCCACCACAGGTATTACGACCCCCAGCTCATAATCGGCCACAATACACACACCCCACAAGTCCGCCATACCAAAGGTCAGTGATAAACTGGCGATAGCAAAACCTACACCGTCACACCAACAGAACTACGCCCACACTATCACGACCCACGAATCAACGCAGCGGTCATTCAACCACGGTAATCCATTGGCGGTACACACCGCCGCGCTCAAAATACACACACACTTAGAAAACAAAACCACATTGGACAATTCAAAATACACACTCCTGACACACATAAACACACCACACCCACAGACCCAATCCAATATAAAACACACACCCACATTACCCACAACCCCTTACAACGACCTGTTTGGAAGAAGCCCAGAGAGAGAGAGAGAGAATAGCAAACACAAAACCAGCATCTACAGGCACACAACACCATCACTCATACAACATCCACGCACCTCAAACAACACACCCCAACACATCCCCCCACACATCCCCCCACACATCACAACAGACAGCACCTCACACATCACCCACACCACATCATGGCACCTCAAAGACACCCCAGGTTTTCTGAGGAGGAGCTCAGGGTCAGGGTGGAGGAAATCATCCGGGTAGAGCCACAGCTATTTGGATCAAAGGTGCAGCAGACATCCATTGCAAGGAAGATGGAGCTATGGCGGAGAATTGTCGACAGGGTCAACGCCGTGGGACAGCATCCAAGAACACGGGATGACATCAGGAAGAGGTGGAACGGCCTACGGGGGAAGGTGCGATCCGTGGTATCCAGACACCAGGTAGCAGTACAGAGGACTGACGGTGGACCCCGACCTCCTCCCCCACAACTAACAACATGGGAGGAGCAAGTCTTGGCAATCATGCATACTGAGGGCCTCGCAGGAGTAGCAGGAGGACTGCACTCTGGTAAGTCATATCTTTACTACTATATCCCCCCACCCTACCTGCATGCCATCACAAACTCCTACCGCTACCCTCACACCCATCACCCCAACACCCCACAGATACCCCACTATCACAACCCACACATCCCAATCCCAAGGCCTGCATGTCACACCAATGCATGGACACCCATCACCAAAGCATGTCCAGTACAGATACTCACCCAGGCCCCAAAATTAACAATCATACAAGGCCAAAGACAATAAGGCCAACCACAGGAGTAGAGGGTAACTCACACATTGGACAAGAGGGCACGCACAGATACAATAACTATGCATTTACACCCCAACAGGACCCATACCCAACGTCACCGGACAGGAGTTGCCAGCCATATCCAAACCCCCCACAGAAGAGGCCCACAGTAACGACAGCAGCTCTGCACGCCTGGATCAAGATGACCAGCCCGGCCCATCAGGGGCCTCGGGACAGTCGGTTCCCCTGCCACTGTCACAAACGACCACAGAACCTCCTCCCTCAGGAAACACCCCCACAGCACCCACCCAGCAGGCCCATGCCACTGTCCCAATGACACGTCAGTCAGCAGTGTGCCCACCACTGCAGGGACCCCAGGCAAACCAACTAACCCAAGACAATCAGGGACCTGGGGTCAGGGGCAGTGGGCACACAGTTCAGGGGACAGAGGCACAGGATAACAGGGAAGCTGGGAGGACTGCTGTGCGACAGGGGGAGGGCAGGCCCAGGGAACCCACTCTCCAAGAGGCACTCTCCAACATCATGGGAGCATACCATCATTCCCAGGAGACCGCGGTACTGGCCAAGTTTCAGGAGACCCAGCAGCTGCAGGAGGAACACTACCTGGGGATCAGGGAGGACTTGAAGTCCATTAACAACACCCTGGTCACCATTGCAGGGGTGCTGGCAGACATGGCCAACATCAAGAGGGACACAGTGGCACACCAACGGGCCCCTGACACTAGCCTGAATGATGAACAGCCCTCCACCTCCGCCAGCGCTAGTGGACAGGAGGTCCTGCCACAGGACCAACAGGCCACCAGCACCCCACTCCCTGCAGAAGGAGAACCACCCCGCAAATGGTCCCTGCAATCCAGGCACAAGACAGATAACATTGCCAAGACCCCCGCCGGAAATAGGACTCTCCTGATAGTCACCCTACTGTCCCACTCTGTTACCCTGTCCACTTTCAACTGCCATTACTCCACTTCCTATGCCCCCTTGGACAATGCACCTGTGATGCCAATAGACTGGACTCTACCATGGACACTCCTCCACCATCATCCCAGCCCACTGCACAGCCCCCTGCAACTTATTAGCACAGAAATAAACACCCTTAAATCACAAATCAATCTGGAGTCAGTCTGTACTTTCACAAATGTGTTATTGCAAACTTTCAGAAAAATAGCAGTGTCAATGTTCATTTTCACATACCAATGTTAGACAGTTGTTGGGCAGCAGTAAACATAGCAGAAGGCAGAAAGTGGTACACAGATCTGTAAAATGGAAAGCCAAAGTGAACTGTCAGGGTCCATACAGAGGCAAAAAGGCAGAATCATGCAATGTCCTACAGTAGTCTGATATGAAAGGAGCAGTGCCAGTCTCTTACCTGTGTCTCACTGGAAGTATTGCATGATGATGTTGTTTCAGTTGTCAATATCTTCTTCTTCTGCCTCCTCTTCCTGTCCACAGGCTCCACAGCTGCCACAACACCAACATCAGGCCCATCCTCAGTAATAAAAAGCACCTGGCGTCGCAAAGCCAGGTTGTGCAACTTACAGCATGCCACAATGATCTGGCACACCTTCTTCGGTGAGTAGTATAGGGAGCCACCTGTCAGATGGAGGCACCCAAACCTGGCCTTCAGGAGGCTGAAAGTACGCTCAATTATCCTCCTAGTCCTCCCATGTGCCTCATTGTAGCATTCCTCTGCCCTTGTCCTGGGATTCCTCACTGGGGTCAGTAGCCATGACAGGTTGGGGTAACCAGAGTCACCTGTAAATATAGAGGTACAACTGTGAGACATACACCAACCATTAAGGACTCTACCATAGCCAGACACCTATGTAATCTGTGTTGGGACCTTGGGCTCACCTATTAGCCACACCCGGTGCCTCTGGAGTTGCCCCATCACATAAGGGATGCTGCTATTCCTCAAAATGTAAGCGTCATGCACTGAGCCAGGATAATTGGCATTCACATGGGAGATGTACTGGTCTGCCAAATGCACCATCTACACATTCATAGAATGGTAGCTTTTTCGGTTTCTGTACACCTGTTCATTTCTGCGGGGGGGCGACAAATGCCACATGTGTACCATCAATGGCACCAATGATGTTGGGGATATGCCCCAGGGCATAGAAGTCACTTTTCACTGTGGGCAAATCCTCCACCTGGGGGAATACAATGTAGCTGCGCATGTGTTTCAGCAGGGCAGACAACACTCTGGATAACACGTTAGAGAACATTGGCTGTGACATCCCTGATGCCATGGCCACAGTTGTTTGAAAGGACCCACTGGCCAGGAAATGGAGTACTGACAGGACCTGCACTAGAGGGGGGATTCCTGTGGGATGGCGGATAGCTGACATCAGGTCTGGTTCCAACTGGGCACACAGTTCATGGATTGTTGCACGATCAAGTCTATAAGTGATAATTATGTGTTTCTCTTCCTTTGTCGACAGGTCCACCAGGGGTCTGTATACTGGAGGATGACGCCATCTCATCATCTGCCCCAGCAGACGTGGCTTATGGAGGAGAAGGGTGAGCAGAGGGTCATACACCACATAGGTTTCACAAGGGTGTTTAGAACAAATGTGATGTAATCTGTGTTTAGCGCTGTATGTCCGTATTCCTGCACAAAACTGCTGTGACGCAGTTAGTTGGCCTGCCATGTGGCCACCTGAAATGGCGGTTGCCTGAGCTGTAAGGAGGGACAAGGGGAAATGAGGTAACTGCACTGGCGTTGTACACCGTCGCGGTGGACAGACACAGACCGTGGCGCAATTCAGCATTGGTTATCATTGGGCCCCATGGGTTCCAGGAGCCAATGAGGATGTACCCCGGCGGTGACGGTACGCACTGCCGCGGACGTGATCAACATTTTCTATCTGTTCACTCACTTGATACCTGACCTTCAACAGGAGAGGACCTACACTGCAAGTGCTGCTGTGACCTGAGTCTGGAAGCGACAATGGCTACAGTGTCTGGGGAAAGGGCCCCTGCCTTCACTGCGGAGGAGTTGGACAAACTGGTGGATGGGGTCCTCCCCCAGTACACGCAATTCTACGGTCCACCAGACAAACAGGTGAGTACACTGTGAGCATGATGGATGGGACATGAATGTATGGAGTGGCGTCGATGGAAGATACAGGTGGGGGGTGGGCAGAGGCCAGCATGTGAGGATGGTCAGTGTATGTGTTTGCGGCCAGGGTGGGTGGTTGTGGCCAATGAGTAAGAATAACTGGACGGGGGACTAAAATCCATTCCTACTTTACATTTCCTCTAGGTCAGCGCCCACCAGAAGAAGGGTTTTTGGCGTGCCATCGCCAAGGAAGTGCAGACCTTGGGGGTCTACCATAGACGGAGCACCCATGGCCGCAAAAGATGGGAGGACCTGCGCCGCTGAACCAAGAAGATGGCAGAGGCCCTGCTGGGGATGGCCTCCCACCGTGGAAGGGGTGCCCATCGCACCATGACCCCCCAATGTACCGGATGCTGGCGGTGACATATCCGAAGTTGGATGGGCGCTTGAGGGCATCACAGCAACCACAAGGGGGTGAGTACTGTCTCATGCAGCTGACACTGTGCACTTTATGAGGTTTCTGGGTGGGGGAAGAGGGCTGTGAGTTCCCCTAGGGCAGGGCAAGCGTGCCAGGATAGATCCATTGTTAGGCAGGCTCAGTGCCAGTCCAACCCCAAAAGTGGTAGTGGCCCTCTACACCTAGTCAGACTCCTGTGGGTTTCAGGTGTGCATCAAATGGGTATAGGCACAGTCCACCATGGGCATGTGATTTTCCCCTGAACTGTTAGTGCATGGCCTAGTGCATAGGGATGCTCCCTGTGTGTTGTGTCCGCCAACGGTGGTGTTGTTGCAGGCATTGACCATGTCTCTCCTCTGTCTTTCCCCCACTTTTTGTTTTGTCACCCTGTCCTTATGTGCATTAGCATCATCTGGCGGAGGAGCAGTGGCACCGGAGCAGGAGGTAGCTGCAACCCACATGGCCCTGGAGGGTGAATGTACGGAGTCTGAAGGCACCAGTGGGACGGAAAGCGAGGGGAGCTCAACGACGGGGACAGGAGGAGACACCAGCGACAGCGACTCCTCCTCTGATGGGAGCTCCCCTGCGGTGGCGGGCACCTCTGTGCCCACTGCAACAACAGGTACAGCCGCCACCCCCCTACCAGCACCGCCCTCCCAGCAGCCCCTCATCGAGTTTCCCATGCCCGCTCACCCAGGAGGGTGGGCATCTCCTTCGCCCCAGGCACCTCAAGCCCTGCCCCAGTCAGCCATTCTGCCCTCAGTGAGGAGGTTATTGACCTCCTGAGATCCCTCTCTGTTGGGCAATCAACCATTTTGAATGCCATCCAGGGTGTCGAGAGGCATTTGCAGCAAACAAATGCATACCTGGAGGGCATTCATTCTAGCGTGGCAGCCCAACAGAGAGCATTTAAGGCTCTGGCCTCAGCACTGATGGCAGCCATTGTCCCTGTGTCCAGCCTCCCTCCTCCAACTTCCACTACCCAGACCCAACCCCCTATACCTCAGCCTATCCCAAACACACCATCAGACCAGCATGCACACTCATCAACACACAAGAGTGGACATGGCTAACATAAGCACCACACATCCCACAGGCACTCACACAAGCACCATCCCCATGCAGACACACCAACATCCACTGCCTCCACTGTGTCCCCCTCCTCCACGTCCTCCTCCTCCCTCCCAGTCTCTACTCCACTCACACCTGCAGGCACTACATCCTCAGCCACTACCTCCATCACCAGCACGCCCATCACCACACACCGCTCACGTGCTATCACCACCCCCACTACCATTCACACGTCCCCTGTGTCCTCTCCCAGTGTGTTTGTGAGCCCTCCTCCCAAACTACACAAACACTGGCACACGCCCACTCAACAGCCATCCACCTCACAACAGCTTCCAGCCCATGCACCCTCACCCAAATTCAGCAAACGTACACCTCCTACAACCACTACCTCTCCCTCCACTCCCAAACCCCCTCCATCTTCCCGTCCCAGTGTGTCTAAAAAACGTTTCCTCGCTAACTTTGACCTCTTCCCTACACCTCCCCCCCGTCCTTCCCTTAGGGCCAGGATGTTCAGATCCCAGCCCAGCACCTCAGCCACGAAATCCTACAGCACTGTGGTCCCTGAAAGTCCTGTAACATCGCGGGCCGCACCCATCAGGGCTGCCAGTGCGCCACCTAATGAGGCCAAGGATCACCCTATTCCACCACCTGCCAAGGTGAAGAAGGGGACAACATGCCGTAAGGACAAGCCGCACCAACCAAGCAGCAAGGCCTCCTCCAAGACAAAAGAGGACAGTGCCAAGGTCCCAGCATCGACTTCCAACGTGGGAAAGGGACACAAGGCTAAAAGGAAGGGAGCATACAAAAAAGGTGTACACTGTTCCAAATGGAAAAATATAATCACTAGGGGAACATTAAAGTTCAGGAGCAAGAGCCCTCACACATCCGAGAGGATGTCATGCTTCCATCATCGGGTAGCTCCTCGTCAGACCGGCGCTGCAATGTCTGACGGGCTCCCCGTAAGGGGGCTCTTTGCTGGAGATCTTTTAGGTAGCAGCCTAAAAGATCTCCGGCAAAGAGACATCATCCCCAGTGGGTAGTCGTCCGAGGCTGCAGGAGACATCCTGGACCCCGCACAGTGTACATGAGGCACCACAACCAGCACTGGCAGTACCAGCAGTTGGCAGGCTGAGTCGCCGCAGGGTGGAGTGTGTCTCTGCCTCCATGGAGTATCATGCTACCTGTTCCCAGGAAATCTCGTGGCTCTGACACCCAGCTGCGGGAATGGGAACTAGCACACACCATGTGAACCACTCTGGGCACAAAGCCCCCTCCAGAACCAGTGGAGAACAGCATCTACTACCCCAGTCCTTGGCAGGATGAAGCACTCTGGGCACTAAGCCCCCTCCAGAACCAGTGGAGAACAGCATCCACTACCCCAGTCCTTGGCAGGATGAAGCACTCTGGGCACAAAGCCCCTCCAGAGCCAGTGGAGACCAGCATCCACTACCCCAGTCCTTGGCAGGACGAAGCACTCTGGGCACTAAGCCCCCTCCAGAACCAGTGGAGAACAGCATCCACTACCCCAGTCCTTGGCAGGATGAAGCCCTCTGGGCAGTATGCCTCCTCCAGAACCAGTGGAGAAAAGGATCCACTAGTGAGACTGTGGCTTTGCACTCCCCAGGACCAAACAGTGGGCAGCCCACCCACTTGAGAGACTTCTGAGACTGTGGCTTTGCACTCCCCAGGACCAATCAGTGGGCATGGAGCCCCCTCGTGGAGCAGTGGCGTCGTCCCTTCATCAGGCTGGGGTGCCCTCCTCCCCCTGAGGTGCCTGTTTTTTTTCAACCTGATGCCCTAGCAGTGTTCTCTCCGTTTAGAGGCAGGTATCATGTGTGGGCTTCGCCCATGCATTTTGGGACCACTGGTCCACAGACAATAAATGGAACACTATCCGGACATGTGTAGTTGCTGTACATATTTGTATATACTGATCTGTTACAGACCTGTTTCCATATCTGAATTTTAGATGATTATACTTGTTACAATCATTTTCTTTTGTCCTTGCGTTCTTCCAGAGGGTTACTGGGTGTATATGTAATGTTGTGGCATGTATTTGTGTGTATGGTGTTGTGGGTGAGGGTGGGGGTGTTGCGTGTTGCGTGTGTGTGTCACTCTCTTTTTCCTTCCTCCTCCCCTGTGTACTAGGTGCAGTACTCACCGTGGTCATCGCCGCCGTCTTTGCTGCTCCTGGAAGAAGCGGAGGTAAACCAACATTGGTAGCACCTGTAACTCAGGCTCCATGGCGTCCTGGTTCCTCATTGGGTGTCGAGAGGTGAGTGGTTTCCGTTCCAAGTACTGTTTCCGCTGTGCTTTTGATGGCGTTGGTACCACTCCGGAAAAGGTGGTGGATTGGTGCCTTGTAATACAGTGGGTGGTACATTGTCTTCCGCCTGTCTGTTGGAGGTTACCGCTGCGGTGTTTGTTTCTACCGCCGTGGTGGTTGGAGTGTTAAAGTGGCTGTCTGTGTTGGCGGTTTCCACCATGGTTGTGATTCCATTTCTTTCACCGCCGGCCTGTTGACGGTATTACCGCCGCTTTAAAACCGACCGCCAGGATTGTAATGAGGACTTTGGGGGTCATTACAACCTCGGCGGTCTTTTAACAAGACCGCTGAGGGACCGCCGTGTGGAAGACCGCCAGTAGTGGCGGTTTTCCGCTCGGCGTATTATGACTGTTGGCTGCTCTCCGTCCTTTTTCCGACAGAGAGCCGCCAACAGCCATAATGGCGGGCGGCGGGGAAGTGGAGGTTGCTCCACCTCCACCGCCACGCCAACAGAACACCTCCCTGCGAATCACGTCCTGTGATTCGGCGCGGCGGTGTTCTGTTGGCGATGTGGTGTCGGCGGAGCAGCCCCCATGGCTCCCGTCCCCTCCGGGAGGATCGACGGAACAGGTAAGTCGATCGTCCGTTAGGGGAGGGGGTGGGGGGGTGTTGTGTGGTGTGTGGGTGCATGGGGGTGTGCGTCTGTGTATGTAGAGGGGGTGTGTGAGTGCATGTATGCTTGCGGGGGTATTGCGTGTTTTGGGAATGAGTGCGTGTATGTCTGTATGTATGTCTATGGATGTGTGCGTGCATGTCTGTATATGGGTGTGCGTGTCTGACTGAGTGTGTGGATGTAGGCATGTATGTCGGTGTGTGTGTGTGTTGGTGGTGCCTGCGTGCGTGTCGTGTGTGTGTGTGAGTGCTGTGATGTTGGGGGTGGGGGCCCTGCCACCTTTGGGGGGTCGCAGGGGTGGTGGGGGGTGTAGGGGAGGGAGTCGGGTGGGGGTGGGGGGTGGTGCCAGGGAAGGAATTTCCTGGCACTGATAGTGCTTACCGCCATGGATTTCATGGCGGTTCCTACCGCTGGAAATCCACGGCGGTACGCCGGGTCAAAATACCGGCGGCGGTATTGTGACAGCCGCCGGGCTGGAGACCCAGGTCTCCAGCCCAGCGGGCGGAATGGAGAAGCGGCGGATGACCATGGCGGTAACCACCATGGTCATAATACTAAAAAAAAGACCGCCAGCCTGTTGGCGGTCTTACCGCCGCTTTAACACCGTCCGCCAGGGTTGTAATGACCCCCTTTGTCTTTTACTATACCGAGGGCAACTTTATTCTACTTTTCTTCCACATGCTCCCCACCCATGAGCACCCATTGTGAGGAACCCACCTAACTGCATCTGGCATTATCATTACGCCTATAGGGCCTTCCCCCAGTAAAAGGACCTCAGGGCCCGCTGATTCTCAGCATACTCTTATGACAAAACCCCTTCCACCTTGTGATAACTATGCAACATACAACTGTATTATACAACACAGACTAATACGCCACTCCTAACGCAACATAAGGCTGCATAGCAATATCACCATGAACTCTTTAAGCACAATATCACACAAACCGATCTATGGATTGATCTTAGTGAACTTGCACCTGTGCTACTGGCTAGACCATACCATTCCCTTGGGCTATTCCAGGCCTGGGCATGGGACCATTACAGGTGATGGGGCCTCTAAAGATTACAGATATTTAGGAATCTTAAAGACAAGCACTGAACATTGCAATGAACTACTTAGTCCTGAGTCATTTCCCCCATGCTACCTCATTGAGAAGACTTTGATTGTTTACCCTCTCTACCTTGAGCGTTAAGGGTGGAAAGGGTATACTTGTCTGACTTTACAGAGCTATAGTAGGATGAAAGGGAACCAGAGGCAAACAATCGTATTCATCATGGTTGTGTCCCGGTATCCCAAGTCTGTCCTGTGGCTTCCCCTAGCAGGGTGTGATATTCTTTCATTGGAAAATCGTGACCAGCCACTTCTGAGATGTAGACCTCGAAAAGTTTTGACATCCTTCTTGTTCCAAGTGCAAGGTGCTCTTCGTCCTTCATGGCCCCTTCGTAACCTGCACTGCTGACGGATCAGTTTAGAGGCTTCATTGTTCCTCTAAATTGTGTCCTGTCACAGCATGATTCTAGGGGCTGCATAGCAGTCTGATGTGTGAGGTAAGTTAACACCAAGTGGTTGATCACGAGTTGATCTTTAATCCTGTTCCAGCCAAAAACTCCCTTTTTTGCCCATAATGGGATTTCAAGTGATTATCAAGTGCGATAAAACCTGGGTATAATTCCATCTGCCCAGTAATGAGGGAAACAAGCAAAGAAAGGTGTGGTAACTTTGCATCCCACAAGTTAGTCTCCATCGCTTGGCCATCGACTTGTAATTGCATAATATTACTGTCTATGTGATTGCATCTCCAACAAGTTACTCCAGAAAGTATCCCACATTCGCCCAGCCTTTTGGAAGGCCAGTGCCACCTCTGTAAGATTTTAAAGTAACCTAATTTCAGACATGCTTCTCTCAGGCATTTGTTGGGGTTGACATCAGCTCTATTTAGTCCTCTCCTGTGCATTTACATTATAAACATTGAGACAAATGCTACGATTTTAAGACTGGGAAAACAAGGTTCGTAATGATCACTTGAAACCCCAGTAACACGCCTTTGTATGTGCCCCAAGTGTGTAAATATTTCAGAATTGAGGATTCTGGGAGATCAACAAGATGTGGACTCCGTACTCTTTTGAGACAAGGGGGTAACTGTTGATGGTCTAAAATTGGTTGGGGGTTCGAGCTCGGCTTGTGCTGCCGCGAATGGTTTCATTTCACCATCTACAAGTAGTCAGTCTGTTTTAATAATGCTTTTAAATTAAAAATCCGATCATATCAGTTCCATCCCTCCAATCCTTATGCTGTTATTACTCCATATGTGGGCACCTATGTAAATGTTGCTGTTTTCCCTTTGTGTAACGTGTGCCCGGTACCAGGCCTAGGACATTGTGAAGAGTATGGGGGTACTTGAAATCAACAGATGTTTATCTCTTGTGCAGTGTGGTTGGATACCCACCGCCTTCTAGTTCTGGAGCTTTATGGTTTCATCTTGACAGCTTTGGAACTGAGGTCAAAGTGCTTACAGATGCCCTGCCTATACCTCTTATTTTAGAGCACTATTAACTTGCAACAACATATTGATATGTTATCTTATCTGGAGGATGTGGTACCATGTGGTCCATTACAATGGTTTCAGTGGAGAACTTGACTTCGTTTTTGCATGAGGATGGTTGGTTAGGTTTTTCAAATTTAACCTCACAGACCATTGTCTTGTCACTTCCACCAGCTGCTGCATTATTCCTTGTGAATTTCCGGTGCAGCTACATCTTTTTGGATCAAAGTTGATCAGTAATTTACTGTCTTTTTGGACGTTCCCCACTCATTGCAGTCTAGAGGAATCCTTCAAGCTGGCCAGGGTCCTCATATTTCGTAAATAGTTTGCTCTGAGTTACTAGCATGGTGGTGAGGTCTGATAGGCCGTAGCAAATGGCCAGTTTCTTCAGATGTGTGCAGAGTGCCAGAATATTCTCTGCTGTTGCCCGGTTTCCTGCGAGAAAATCCTGTGGTCTTCATATGCTTTTCCTCCGTGACAATGTATCTCATATGTTAATGCCTGAGAAAGCAAGCCATAACATACCTGCAACCTTTGTTCCCACATAAAGGTACACAAAAAGTGATTGATAGAATGAAGGACTGAATGAATCTCGGCCACTGGTAATTACTTGGGCCGCATCTCAATCACCGTTATTTTGCACACCACGCCATCTCAGTTTGGACCCATCCATGTGCAAATCAGTCTTGACGCTGCGCCAGTGGGAACAGTCCTGCCCGAACTGCCAGGACAGAACCTCCATGAACCAAAACACAAGAAATCCAGGACCAGTTGCGCCCTAGTTAGGGCTCACAAGCCAGCTATAGTTTGGTTCCAGTGACACCGTGTGCACAAGACCTACATCTTAACTTACCCGCTTCTTACCAGACATCCAGACCTAATTCTTTAAAATGTTTGTAATTCTAACAGTGGGTTGAAACTTAGTTTGATAAGTTCTAGAAGGAAGCTGAGCAAAAAGGTGTTCATGTGATTGCATTCCAAATATTCCACAATTATGGAGAAATTGAGGTAGTCTTGGGGGTTTCTGTCCTCTAGGTCACTGATTTTTGTTGCATACACCAATAGTCTTGTTCCCAGTCCATTGATGTTTCTATTTTTTTGTTCAACCTGTGCAAGACTGTCTTTAGTTCCTTGCAAGAGCTAGTTCGAAAGAAGTCTTCCTATTGAAGGAATCTCTGTCAACAATTTAATGATTTTATTCTATACATTTGACATTGATGTTAGCAAGGCTTGTGTTCCTGCAAAACTAAACTGATATCGAAATCAGTTCCTGCACTGATCTCGATATCAGTTTAGTTCGCATCCATTAATTCATTGTATTCTGACTTCAATGTCTTGTTTTGTGTCTTCAGTGTAGATTGCATTCAACATAGGGCCTGTGGGCCAAACCGTCCGTTAATTGAGAATGATGCAACTTTTAACCCCTGTGGTCTGGAAGGGATTTAATATTTCTTTCCCTTGAGGTGCGAAGGGTCAGCAAGTTTGTTCAAAAACACGTGACCAATTAATTTGTGCCATCTGCAGTTACTGGTCTCTATTCTGTATTTGTCTTTGTGTTTTTTTTGTTTTGTTCAAGGCAGTGGTAGTTAGACATGGGAATGCACTGAGCATTAAGCATTGGTTGGTGACTTTGAAAGCAGCCTTTCACTCCTTCAAGTGCCTCTTGCATACCTTCTCAGAACTTTCAGCGTACTAGTCCATTCACGATAGCCGCCATTGACAGCCTTCTCAGACTATGCACAGTGCTGCCGTGGTTCCGCTGGTGTCCCAAACCCCGCCCTCGGACCGTCTCCGGCCGTCTCCACCTATTCCAGCAGCAAGTGCTGCAGGGAATGTAGCCCTAAATTGTAGCACCGTGTCACACTTGTGAGGGCTCTTGGTGGTACAGTGTTACAGTACAACCAAAGGCCGCCCCTAAAAGGGGCATAACGGGCCGGCGCCATAACGGCCGCCTTGGACCCGGAAGGGACCGGTCAGACCGGTTTTTGGCAAATGTCGCCCCTATGCAAAGGCGACGCTTCCCCTCCACCCCCTCGCAATAAAACATAGTTGGGGGAAAGGGCGCGATAAAACAAAGTAAGACCAATGGGGGGGTTTGAATCATTCAAACCCCCCAATGAGGAAACAGGTATTCGCATGCAATGGGTACAGGGGGACATTTAAGGGAGCGCGCTGACCCACAGCCAGCAAATGGACAGAGGACAAACCAGGACTGAGGAAACAGGTATTCGCATGCAATGGGTACGGGGGGGCATTTAAGGGAGCACGCTGTCCCACAGCCAGCAAACAGACAGAGGACAAACCAGGACTGCGCGCCAAGCCAGAAGGAAGAAAATCCACCCTCCCACCCGATGCCAGACAGACAGAAGGGGCAGGCGGAATTTAAAGGATGTTTTACCAAAATTATCACTAGGCACACTTAGTAAGGCAGTGTGCAGATGGAAGGCCACTCACCTGGGGATGCCTTACGGCAGGGTGAGAAGAGGCCGGCTAAGGGGAGTAAGCGGAACACGGCGCTCGCAACCCAGACCTGCCAGGACAGATGGCAGGGCACAGACATACGTCAGGTAGCGAGTTGGGCCTAATCCAAAAAGTTGAAGCTACTCCCTCGGAGAAAGATGGTAAAACGAACTCCATCGATTAAGCCCCCCTCAAAAACAAAATGTGAAATTGCCTACAGACAAAAATGGGTCAAAGAGACAGGACAAACAGAGGCCAGGACTCAAAGGCCGATCAATGACTGCATTTATTAATTTTTGTAACTTTGTAGTAAAATTGATTGTTCTTGAATTATGAAACAGACAAATATGTTTAGTTAGTGTGTCAATGTAATTACGTTGTCTATTGGCAGTGAAATTAAGACCTTGCCATAGTAACTGAATGTGAAGACTAACAGGCAATTACACAGGTGTCTATAACAATAAAAGCGGCCAAGATTTATCCCTGACCAAGTGTGGACGGACTTGTTTTTTAAATGCTTTTGAAATTATAAATAACTGGAGTAAGACAAGTGCGGATGTTATGCTCCATCTTGCCACTTCCTCTTATGCCACGAGGCCCTGCATTGCTTGAAGGCTGAATCAGCTTTCTAGAGGGTGTCAGTGGGCCCTGCAAACGCAGCCTGTTTATTTGTCCACCGTGGGAAAATCACACTATTCCCCAGAGCTGCAGCATCGGCCTTGTGGGGTTGATTGATGTGGCATTCTACTGAGGCTGCCACCCTCTTCCTGGGCACTCACCTCTTCCCTTCGTCTCATGCTATTTTGAGTCTAGTAGTTATTAGTATATTTTACAAAGCATGAGTCTTTTGATATTAGGGGACACAGGGCCTCATGTTTTGTTGAGTAATGGAAATGTACATTTTGCCAGTCCAGTAAACTGTCTGAAAAGAGCCAGTGCAACGCACATCGTTTTGCACGTCTGCTTTTTGCACACTAAGGGCACTTTTATATTACAGGACTAGACATAATTGCTTGCCCAGCCTTTTCTGCTATTCAAATTATAGCGATTGCGCTCCCACTAAATGTCGATGAGTTCCCACGTTTGCATGTGGTGTGGCTCCAAGCAAATTAGAAAATCCTTTGCTATTGCACCAGCACAATATTACAGACTTGGGCATAGAGGCAAAGGGAATGTTACAAGGTGCATTGACAGTATATCACATAGAGGTGGCGTACATTCTGTGTGCCCCTTTGAAGTGGGGCATGAGAATCCCAGGGTAAACTAAAGCAGTCAATGTTCAAAAACAAAAGTGCTTGCAGCTCAATTTACTAAAAGACAGACTGAACCACACTGCAATAACATTTACAGCACAGCTTTGCACTAACCTTAAAAACATTATGCAGCGTTTGATTTATCAAAACTCATGCACTGATGATGTCATTGGCAGAACTTGAACAGAAAGGCCTCTTTTGTGTGAATCAGAGCATTGCACTATGATGTGAAAATGAGCCAGCAGAGTCTACTGTGATATATGTACCTGTTAAATTGACTTTACTGTGCAAGTTTCAATTTAGGGTTCCCACTTTTTGGTTTTAACAGATTATTGAGGATGAAAACCCGCCAAATTGAAAATCGTGCTTCACAGTTGAAACCGTATACCCCAGCATTTTCAGCATTAGATGGCAGCAGAAAATTATTTATCTCATAAATAATACTTTTCTTACAGTGTTTTAATGTTTGTGCTGTACAAGATGGAGGACGAAGAAGAGGTTGTGATGTTGCAGGAGCTTGAAGGGGCCTCATCTTCTAGTTATGCTACTTATGTTGCAGAACACAGCGCCTCTCACTCTACAGCCTTCAACGCTTTCCGGCACACACTCTCCTAGCACAGTCTTCTTAAAATACACTCTTTTACAGTTCCTTGGCCTCATCTTTTATTGGTGATGACCAACCTGAGTCTAGTGTGCCTCACATAAATGATGGCTGCACTTGTGATTATTGTTTTTGCTAAAGTAGCTCAGGGATGCCCTGTAGTGAATCCTAGTTCGTTTTAATGGGATAGCATGAGTTAGCTTAGCCGCTGGCTTGTAGACTGGTGCCCCCGTCACCTAGTGACTTTTAACCTACTTAGCTTGCTCTGTCTTAGCCCATTTAATTATTTATTTCTTCTAAGATGGCTGCCTTGTTTATAGTTAGGCCACTTGTTATGAGTTACATTATCAGTGTCACCGTGCCAAGGCGTCAAGATCAAGCACCAAAGACAAACAAACAGTAGGTGTTCACACTTAGGGATTTTCCCTCTCTATACTTTCGAGGGATTGTTGATATTAATTGCCGTCCCAAGCATGCCTGTTATCTATTGTTTTGGAATACACCTACGTCAGGTGACCTTGTAGATCTGTATAAATACATCACACTTTAGACAGATAATCAGAGGGATTCCGACCAGAGGACATCGCCACCATCGCTGATACCGATGCTGCAGTCGTCTTGACGCTGACCCAGTCTTCGTGTCCCTACGGAGTCTGAGATAGAGACCTCATTCCAAGGTCACAAGGGTTGGGGGCTCCTCTCATGGACACAGCTTTGGCAGATTAGGTTTAGCGAACCCAGCTCTCCTTTAGGTAGGAGGTTAGGCCTATTCACATGAGGCTAATAGGGCATATTCCATCTTATATATCTTTTTCATGTATTGCAAAATGGTGGGGGTCTTCATAACAATGACTCTCTTCTTCACAATACTGTTACTTGCTATATTCATTATCCTAATCATTGCAGTCCATGCAACTTATCGCAAATTGCAGTTATGTTAAATAAAAACTATTGTAACTTTACTGCATCTGTGTCATTGCCTGTGTTTGTATGAGACATAATATATCTGTGAGAAAAGGGTAATCTCCGTTTAACCACGACATACCCTGAGATATCTTACTTTGAGTCCGTGCGTAAGCGACTGCCATAAATCACCTTTTACTATTGTGTTTCTGGTGAGGTACTGCTAGTGAGCCGGTAAGGTTGGGACAACAGTTGCGACTTGTTGTAGGAAAGACTCAGTCGCCTACAAACAAAAGTACTGTCCTCCTTAAACCAGCAGGCTTGCTCAGAGCAAGAGTCCAAACTACAACATGGAGCCAGCAACAATGGTGTTTAGGCACTAATTTACGGATACCCTGACTATCACTGTCTCACAGACAACAGGTACCCTAAGTACCGTTATACGGAGACGTCCGTGGTCTTTGGGAGAATCCTCCTCAGCTGAACAGGTAACACCTAATTAAGCTGTAGGTTGTTCGAGCTCGAACTCATAAAAAGGAACAAACTTCCCCTATTTGGTGTTCCGTTTCTCTAAACAACTATGGCTAATACCATAGACATTCCTGCGAATGCTAGACATGCACTTACACAACATTTATTAGCGCATGGCCTTACAGAAGAGGGCGGGGATGTTACTCTGATAATAGAGGCAACTAAAGCATACCAAACAGAAACATTTTACTGTTGGGTCACCTTTCCTGAGGTTGACCAACGAACGCACACATTTCACACATATGAAGTTGCGAACGTACCTGTACGGTACGAATCATACCAGTATCATGAAATTTCGCTCACATATCAAGAGCATCAGAACTGCTTTGAAGGCGCCCTACCACATGTACTACGGAGAGTGAGGCTAGGTCCTTTAAGTAATGAGGGACCTATGTGGCCTATGTTTGCCACATATACACCTCACCCAGGCATACAGAATATGCCGATAGCAGATTTACGAGTTTTGTATAATGAATTAGTGGCATTATATAGAAGATTGGTTCAGTTCGTAATGCGAACATTGAACACAACACCAGCGCGTCCAGCACCGCCAGTAGCTGGGGGTTATCAATTGGCTACTGGGATTAATCGACAAACAGTGCATACTATTATGGGTGAGGTGCCCACAGAGTGGGAAAAAATACCGTTCTGGATAGCCCAGAAAACTAATCAGCTGGAAGCTGTGTTTCCCCATACGGGACCACAGGAAAAACATAGATTGCTCACTATGTGCTTGCCGTTTGGGATGGTTCCCTCGGTGGATGACTGTGCCACATGGGGTACAGTCTTCGCTGCCGTGTATACTACCACACATGGTACCCCGACACTTGCCAATTTACCGGAAGTGTTAAAACAAATACAAAATGAACATGGGGCTGCACCGGCCCTGGATCTGGGGATGAAATTGGTGCGTAACTTTGACGCCGTCTCCTCGATAATACTGAGTAATATTAAAGGGGAAGTGGTGGCACTGGCAATACGCCAGCGTCTCCGGGAAACTCCAAATATGGAACAAGAGAGACAGCTACCGAAAATAATTTCCGATACCTATACTAGTATAGGACGGGATAGTTTGGGAGGGCTCTAAGAAGCGCTGGGACAAACAAAAAGATTTCAAAGAAAGAAGAAATAAGAGAGCTGATTCTCCACATCCGGAGTACTCCGAAAGGAGGTATAATCTCAGAAATAGGGAGCACATTAGACCTCCAGACAGATATACTGATTCACGTCCCTCTCGTTCCTTTCAGGACGCACCGGATAAACGTAGCGAAAGAGGGGGCCGTCAAGATCAACGTCCGGAATACTTGAAAGAGAAGAAAGACTCACCACAGTCTACCATTAAAAAAGAAGAAAAGACTCCTCAGCAAAAGCCACAGTTTGAAAAGAAAAAGGTGGCAGCACTGACAGTCAAAACTGCCAGTAGTATTGAGAACACTGTTGAGGAACAAGAAGTGGGCCGTGACTCTGTTGGACAGCGCGGCAGAGGTCACGATATGTCGCCAGAGTCTGATAGATCATCTGGATGCGACAGCAACTAGCGACTACATCGCGGTTGAGACAACGGATGGCCGCGTTCTTCCACCCGATAGGGTTTATGATTTGTCAATTCAGATAGAGGGAGACGTGAGACGCACTATTAGTGTAATATTTTGGGATGAACTTACTAGTGATATCCTATTGGCCGAGAGAGACTGGCCACCTGAACACGTCCGCAAGCTCCCGCATGGGGAAGATGTCATTTTGCCTTCTTTCTCCGATCTTGTTCCAGAAGCAGCAAAAGACGCCTATGCTGCTGAATGGGCTTTAGCGCAAGCACCTGCGCTATATTGCAATCATGTCGGTTGGGACAAGGAGTCTCCTTGTCATGTTATTCCCGTTAGGTCTACACCCCAACCGCAGCCACAATACCCTGTTAAACATGAAGCGAAAGCTCCGGTGAAGGAGATACTATCACAACTTGAGTACCAGGGGGTAATTGAGCCCTGTACATCGGCAATGAATAATCCACTATTCCCCATTGCAAAGCCAGATCATTCATATAGAATAGTGGTTGATTATAGACACTTAAATAGTCATACACGCACATATGCTATACAAAATTCACACAACACAGCACTGATAAACAATATAGTGCGTAAAAAATATAAAACTACATTGGATATATCTAATGGATTTTTCGGCCAGAATTTAGCGCATGAAAGTAGAGACCTAAGTACATTTTCATTTGGCTCTCAGAAACGCTTTTGTCGTTTACCTCAAGGCTATAAAAATAGCCCAGGCCTGTTTTCAGCCCATGTAACATCAATTTTGCACGAGCTTGATTCCGATGCATTGTCCTATGTGGATGATATCTATCTCACTGACGACGCCCTCGACATTCATCTTGCAAGGGTCGATCGGATAATTTTGGGATTTGCAGACCTCGGTTATAAATTTAATTTTAAGAAAAGCATGATAGCCTTTCTTAGTGTATTGTTCCTGGGATATGAGCTATCGAACGAGGGGAAGAGCCTGGCCCGCACTTCCTAGAAAAGTGTGCTCAACTACAGCCTCCGAACACACTTAAGAAATTACAGTCATTACTGGGTTTCTTCAATTTTGGCAGAACATACATTCCAGATTATGCAGAACGCATCAAGCCACTTTATGACTTAATTCAGCCCAATTTTTCTAGCAGGCGATGGATGATTGAACACACACACATCCTTAGAGATATGCAACGGGACATGCTAGAAGCGAAACACTTACACACACGTGACAATAAAACAAATTTGGTCATCAGAATAATTGCTGGTGCCCTTGGATTTACTTATGTCACCTTTAATGAGGATGACACAGTGCCGATAGCATATAAATCACATTTGTATTCAAATGCTGAAAAATGTTTTGCACCTACAGAAAAGATTCTGATAGCGGTTCAGATGGCCGTCATAAAAAAGAGGCCACTTGCCCAGGGGAAACGCATTATTGTTGTCTCCCCGGTGCCGGCCTTAGAGGCTGTCACCAAAGCGAGCGTTCCGAACGCTAAGGCATTACATCCACGCTGGATTCAATGGGCCACGTCTCTGACTGCCACTGATGTTGATTATGTATTTGACCCAAGGCTTCAGACACAAGAATTTCTCCAGTATGAACAGGAGTACCCCGCTCCTCTAAATATCTTGCCACTAGACAGTTATAATACTATTATTTATACTGACGGATCAGCACAACCGGCTGTAGGTACTAAACATCAATACTCAGCAGCTTGCGCAGCCTTGTGTGGAGTGATGGAAGATGGAGTTTTCCACCCTCACAATACCTACACGCAGACCTTAGGGGACTGCACAGCCCAGTTGGCTGAGCTTAAGGCTCTTCTTCTGGTGCTCGAACATGCTGAGGCAGGAAGCCAGACTTTGATAGTCTGTGATTCATATTAATGCGTCCAGTCCTACAATGAATATCTCAATCATTGGAAACTGAACGGGTTTAGGGATTCTAAAGGAAACACCATTAAACACAAAATGTTGTGGGGAAGGGTGGCCGATCTTAGGGATAAGCTACCATGTGTCCATGTAGTACATACATTAGGACACCAACGTGCGGGGATACATGTTGCCGGCAATACATTGGCTGATGAAGCGGCCAAAGCATCAGTAGCTACGGCTTCTGTGGCTGCAGTGACTCGTTCTCGGACGAGATTGGATAATGAAATACTGATTGCCGTTAAAGCTTCGGCTGCAGGCAAGACCCTTCCGAAAGGTTACCCTACAAACTATACTTACCATATCAGTGCACAGAATGTTGCTAATACAACAATTCCTGGGGTTGGTGATCGAGTGATCCCCAATGAAGACCAGAGATTAGAGCTGATTACAGCCGCACATGAGGGTGTCGCTTCTGCACATTCTGGTATACAGGCCACAATAACAATTCTACAGCAACGATACTGGTGGCTTGGTCTATGCAGACGGACTAAACAGTATGTCCTTTGCTGTGACATTTGCCAGCAGATTAAGGGCTCTAATATCGAACGCCCTCCGCAGACATCCCTCTTAGTGTCAGACAAGCCACTCCAGTGTGTGTACCTAGACCATTGTGGTCCCTTACAGCCTGATGGTGCATACAAATACATTTTAGTGGTTGTGGATTCCTGTTCTAGATTCCTGTGGGTATGGCCACAGCGGTCGGCTGACGCCCGGACTGTTATAAAAGATTTGCTGATCTTTATCGGTACATATGCGGTTGCAGCATTCCATTCGGACCAGGGCCCTGCATTTGCCTCTAAAGCATTCAGGGACACCATGGGGACGATGGGTGTTGAACTCCATTACTCCTCACCATACCATCCCGAGGGAAATTTGGTCGTGGAGAGGCGGAATCGTGATCTAAAGCAGTCCTTAACAGCTCGAGTATTAGGTTCAGGCCGCAGTTGGTTACACCACCTATATGGGCTCCAGAGAGCACTGAATAATCTGCCAAGACGGTCCTTGGGGGGTAAGTCTCCATATGAGGTTCTCTTTGGGATACCTATGTATGTCCCCGATCTTGATGCCCCTGGTATGGTGGCAGCAGAAACGCCATTTGACATAAATGAACGTCTCACTGTTTTACAGGAGCTTCAATAATTTTGTGATGATAAATCATCTGCAAGTGCTGCCACCTTAGGAATAAGGGAATTGGCGAAAACTTTGACTGGCTGGATTCCTAACATTGGGGATCTGGTTTGTGAGAAGATCGCTGTGAAAAAGGAGTTCGGTCCATCATACAGAGCACCTGTACCAGTCTTGGGAATAAAAGGCACCAGGACTGTCATCCTACCACCATTGTCTGGTTCTAAATCGAATAGATTCATCTCCATTGATGACATCAAATTACACCATGTGGCCGATTCTCCGCAGTAGACCAGGAGGTCCCTTGGGTGGTTCCCGATCCCCTCTCACTACCCAACAGGACATCCATCTACATAGTAGGATGAACATCACTTCTACTGACTATGCAACTATGTCAACTGCTGTTCCAGACACTTCCTCGACCATGGGGAGGGCGGAAAATGAACTTTTGTTGGTTCCAGTCACATCTTCGGTGACCACCCCGCTTCAAGATTTGGCTGTATTTTACACGAACACTTCCACGACTAATGACGTTGTTTATCAGGAACCTCCACGAGCGGTGGATCAGAATTCAGCGGGTCCTGTGTTTGCAGAGACTTCCTCTGGCTATTTCATTGACATTGATGATTTTTCTTCGGATTCCTCCTCAACTGTGTCTGACAAACTTTCAAAAAGTAGTAAGCTGTATCGATGGCTTAAAAAGAACTATTTGATCTACCCATGGAACTATCTATGGTTCTGTTTGACATTTATTGCATTATTTTTATGGATTGGTTTTGTGACTGTTTTCTTTTTGCTGGTTAATGGTCACTATATTCCTGATCGCTCCTCTGTGGAGCCTGTTGATGAAATTTTAACACCACATCATTCTTCACATAAGGTCAGACGAGATTTGTCCCCTGTCAATATTACAGCTATACCAATTACTGATGGGATTGTGTGGGACAAAGTTCCATTCGATATATACGGGCCTACAGAGATTATTCAGATACCTTACGTGTTCAAAATTTCAATGTCTGATGTTATTACACCTAATGTTGTCTCTGATGATTGGGATGTCCAAACAGTTGATTCCATGCTAGCTGAAATGAAGGACTATTCCGCTTTTGGAAGTGATGATGTATATGATTATACAATGAATTATGGGGAAATGTTCTGCTATAACAATTGGGGACATCACTACCTACACCGTGCAACTAGATACAGGCCTCTCTTGAACTATACACAGTGGGAACACTGTTCGACACCACAGGTGGGAAGTCCAAAGTACTACAGCGATAAATTTACATACTTTTCCGGGCATGATACAAGAAAAGCAGAGTCGTATTATTTTAAAATACCTCCAGCACAAATTAGAAAACTTTTGCTAACAGATACAAAACTGATTTATTCAGATCCCTTTGTTTCCCGGCTCTCGCTTGAGGGTTACGAATATTGGAAAAACACTATTTATTTGAAAAGTGTATGGGGAACACAAGACTGGCAGATACAGGGTAAGGAGGCTTTGTTTCGGGCATGCCTGATTCCTGTGCAAATGATTTTCTTAAATGACACTATTGAGCAGACATCCTGTCTGGGGTTAGCAAAAATTAAAGACTTGAACACGCCCAGTATCCCTACTCTGACAAAATGTAGAGATTGGCAACACTTTCTTAATGTCTCAGAAGACAGGCTAGATGCAATGGTTAAGGCTGGTACCTATAATTCTTCACTTTCCCGTCCTGGCGGGTGGTTGGTTTGGCCCTCCGACACTGATGAGTGTCAAAAGCGTTTCTTGAACTCTTCAGGGGTTTTTTCAATTAACAGGCCTGACCCTCGCTTTCTATCAGGTCAACATACAGGTATAATTACAACGTACAGTGTGGGTAAGCTGTGCCAGCACTGGGTGCAGACAAACACGTTAACAGCGGTTAAAAAACACCTCAACACTCTTTCTGACAGTATAGACTTACAGGATTTCCTGTTAGGTCCTAGGAAACAGCGCTCGAAATGTTTTTAATATGCTATGTACAATGAAATGTGGAAACTTTCCCAGATTGAGGCTGCTGCACGTTTACGGCAACTAGATAGGGAAAATTTGGAAAAGACATTAGCTGTTGTCGACAATGGCATGAACATGCTGTCCAACAGGATTTATTCACTATCAAATATAGTGTCGTCTGCTATTGATATCACTCAGGCAGACTTGTCCCGGTTATATCATGGGCAAGCACAGCTACGTTCCATCATGCAGCTTGGTTGGACATTACAGACGCTGAAAAGTGGCCACATTCCATGGAGGTACATTAATGGGAGTGATTTATTCACTGCTTTTAATTTCTCCAGGGAACAAGAGAGAATGGCTAAAAGGGAGGCTAGTTTCACCCTGCTTCAAGTAGAGAAATTAGATAAGTTGCCCTTCACGGTAGCAGAGAGTCCTTCAACTATTTGGCTCTTGCACGGCATTAATAATTTACCGATTTCAACATTTCGTTTCTCGGGCTACCTGAAACATCTTGCAGTGGGACGATATGAGCAGCTAGGAGATAGCTTTATTAAAGAAGAGTGGGAGTTGCCCTTTGACTATAGATTTCTGAACGGTGAACAGGAGGTCTTTCTTAGCGGAAGTGAATGTGAGACTGCTGTTCGTCATTCTATGATATGCAAACAGGTGTCTCTTCACGGTCTTTGCAATGTGGGGGTCTTGAATTTGGCCTGTTTTCGGAAGGGTACTCCCGTCCCCTTGATTCGTCCAGTATTTCATGTACTTTCCAATGGTAGTTATGTGGTACTGACCGATCAAAGCTGTTGCGGCCTGCGACCTGGAATTGCCTACGCAATCTCAGTCACAAAGGTCGTTACGTGTTGTGGACATGTTTTGTTTCCCCCCACACGAGAGATAAAAGTATCTGACATGTGGCCCCACATAGATACTATTAATGTGAACTATGACAAGTTGAGTAGGCTAAAGGTGCTATTGTTTCAGAAACAGGTCGCCTTGACATCCGCAAAAGAGACTTATGCTCTCCAGATTGCGAGATCATCGGCCGAGATACAATCCCTTTTAAATAACGATTTCCCCAAACACTTTGGAGAGCTGGGATCAAGAATATTCAATGTTTCAAGCACCACTGGGATTGTTCATTTCTTTAAGGCTGTCGGGTCTGGTTTCGTGTCCATCTTCCAGACTGTCTTCTGAGTCATCCCATCAGCCATCCATTCTCTCTTTTCAAGTGTGTTTGGTGGCTTTCCAATTATTTTGGCTTTGATTGGCGGATTACTACTGCTATTCCTTCTGATTCGCGGTGGTTGTTTCTTTCCAGCAACGCAGAGCAATGGAGCCGCTCCCGCCAACCCTGCTGTGCCGTGAGCGCATGGTTCGGATCTTCGGTGCACCTCTGCTGGTGGAACTGGAGCTTGACTGGTCGTTGTCATTTCGGCCACTTCTCTGGTGTGTACAACCAGTCTTCCGCTGCATATGGTGTCTCTTTGAACATCTGCCTATGGTCTGTCTTGCTGTTGCGCCGACATCTCCTGTGGACCACGAACTGCTGATGTCCCCGATGAGGGTTCATACACGGTCATGCCCCTTGAGACTGAGGTTGCTCCGCGAGGCCACCTATGAGCCTTCCGTTATGAGATCTACCATGGATGAGGACAATGCAGCAGGTGTCAATGCACCAGGAAATACGGCTCACTTCTGCTCTGTGGATCCGTTTGTCTGCCCGGCACTAGACTTAACTTCGGACGATGTTGACTCATTTTTGAGGTCCTTGACTGGTGACTTCGATGACATTCTTCAAGATCATGCGTATAACACATAATTTGATGAATTGACTTGCCATTCCCGATTCCAAATTATGCAATTAAATAGACATTTGCTGTTGCACGCTGTACTTGTCATGGTTGATATTAACATCTCTGTATGTATTTTTAGACAGATTTGTTTTAACACATGCGAATACTTTTTTGCCTTGTTTTAGCATTTAGCTTTTAGTTCAGGAGCAATTTTTTTTAGCTTTTTGGGTTCCTGTACCTTCATCATACCTGTTACGGCAATGGGGAGGGTGTAGTGAATCCTAGTTCGTTTTAATGGGATAGCATGAGTTAGCTTAGCCGCTGGCTTGTAGACTTGTGCCCCCGTCACCTAGTCACTTTTAACCTACTTAGCTTGCTCTGTCTTAGCCCATTTAATAATTTATTTCTTCTAAGATGGCTGCCTTGTTTATAGTTAGGCCACTTATTATGAGTTACATTATCAGTGTCACCGTGCCAAGGCGTCAAGATCAAGCACCAAAGACAAACAAACAGTAGGTGTTCACACTTAGAGATTTTCCCTCTCTATACTTTCCGGGGATTGTTGATATTGATTGCAGTCCCAAGCATGCCTGTTATCTGTTGTTTTGGAATACACCTACGTCAGGGGACCTTGTAGATCTGTATAAATACATCACACTTTAGACAGATAATCAGAGGGATTCCGACCAGAGGGCATCGCCACCATCGCTGATACCGATGCTGCAGTCGTCTTGACGCTGACGCAGTCTTCGTGTCCCTACGGAGTCTGAGATAGAGACCTCATTCCAAGGTAACGAGGGTTGGGGGCTCCTCTCATGGACACGGATTTGGCAGATTAGGTTTAGCGAACCCAGCTCTCCTTTAGGTAGGAGGTTAGGCCTATTCACATGAGGGTAATAGGGCATATTCCATCTTATATATCTTTTTCATGTATTGCAAAATGGTGGGGGTCTTCATAACAATGACTCTCTTCTTCACAATACTGTTACTTCCTATATTCATTATCCTAATCATTGCAGTCCATGCAACTTATCGCAAATTGCAGTTATGTTAAATAAAAAGCTATTATAACTTTACTGCATCTGTGTCATTGCCTGTGTTTGTATGAGACATAATATATCTGTGAGAAAAGGGTAATCTCCGTTTAACCACGACATACCCTGAGATATCTTACTTTGAGTCCATGCGTAAGCGACTGCCATAAATAACCTTTTACTATTGTGTTTCTGGTGAGGTACTGCTAGTGAGCCGGTAAGGTTGGGACAACAGTTGCGACTTGTTGTAGGAAAGACTCAGTCGCCTACAAACAAATGTACTGTCATCCTTAAACCAGCAGTCTTGCTCAGAGCAAGAGTCCAAACTACAACAGCCCTGCCATAAACACCATAGTAGGTGCATGAGAGATGCAAACAGCACAGGGTTTGAAGTACAACCACGTTGTGGACAGTGTGAACATGCAGTTCCTTCCTGATTAGGAATACCCAAACTTAGCACATCACCCACGGCATGTGTCAAAAAACAGTGTTTCAGAGCATTATAACCCAATCATCTCGTAAAAAAACACAATTCGGTTGCATGAGCATATAGGCATTAAAGCTGCATTCCCTGGTTTCATAAGTGCCCATTACTCCACTCCTGGGGTGTGTTCTAAGACAGTCCTCTCCAGGAATATGCCATATCTGGGACCCTTTTCACAGTTTTGAAGATAATATATTACTAGGTCATCCAAAATCTTCCCACTGGATAATGTATAGCCTTGAGGGAGGTGGTGTCAAGCCAGCCCAGATACTTGCCTACTGGGTTGTGGGCCATTTTTTTTTTAGAGCACACAGTACCTTGAGTGAGCATGTTTTAAAGTGTTCTTAATATTCGCAGTGAGTAGTATCTTTGGTGGATATGGCGGTTCACTGTCTCAAAGCCTAAGACTTATTACGTTCCAATTAAACAACAAAGATGACTTATTCATGTTATGGATGGCCCTTCCACAATGAACATGTTATTAGATCAGTTATTTAATTGTTTTTCTAAAGTCTGAAAAAAAAACATTTTTGCTAACTTTTGTAGTATTGAAGTGTATAAGCGTTGCTTACCACAGATTTTCATATGTTGGGAAAACACTGAAAAATACCCCTGGAATCCACAAAATGTAAACACTGAACAAGGATATCCTATTTATATTTGAAGATAATTACAAAAGGTTAAGCCCTGTAGTATAAGTGATTTTGTATAAATCACATTGCATTTAGGTATATCTCGCAGTATATGTGGTATACTGGTAGCCTTGTTGACTGCACTTGATTTAACTTGATTTAACTTGACATAAAGATCTGACGTAAAACTAGATCAGTCTTGTTGAAATAATCTGCCTTTGTGCCAAAAAAAAATTTGCGCAGTTTCTAACACTTAGCGCCTCCTTTGCATAAATTAAAATGGGCATGTGTTTTGTGAGCAAAGTAATTTTTGGAGCTATATTATTGTCAACACAAAGTACATTTCGAGCAAAAAAGTTGATTGATTCAGCCATTTGCCACAAAGCAATGGTAAATCTGGTTTCTGGGCTTTTGGAAGCAATAAAAGCAAGATAAAGTTCACTTATTAAAGTAATTGATGTGTTCAGAATACAGACAAAGGTGTTATGTATTTTTATAATATCAATATCAGAACATTAAAACACTGAAACAGGGACACCTTTGGTAGAAACGGTTGCCTATTTGTATTTCCCAACTGAAATGCTTTCATAAGAAATGTTTGGGAGAATCAAAAAGTAAAAAAGCATTAACTTTTCTGCTTCTGGTATTTGAAAAAGTGACTTAGGTGATACAGCCAGTACAGTTGCTAAGGATCCCAGGGTCCACATTACAGGTATGGCACAATAGCCCACTCTGTTCCCTGGTGCACCCTTAAGTGTGTGCGGACGGGAGTAAGACAGTGCACCTTATCACAGCGAATGCCTTGTCCTAGTACAGCTGTGAACTTATGACATCACTTGGAACAGCATATTAGTGAAATGCGTACCAGCTGGATGAAGCCACTGGTCACTTTCACTGCAGGTAGCAACCTGAGTGACTGCAAGGTGCTTGTGTCCAACCACCCAAGGTGAGCAGTGTTGGGGGGACACCTCTCAAGGTGAGTAGAAGGGGGAGCACTAACTGGGCCCCTCCTCTATGTGGTGCACAGTTAGTAGCCTCCTCACATCCTCTTTGCTTTTGCACCTGCATTTGTAATGTGGTAGGGGTGCAATACCAAAGGATTTCCCCATTGACCTAGAGTCTCACCCCATGCCAATGAGGAAACACCCTTGAAACTGTGTCGGTGGGGCATTTTTAGGATCATTATGATCTTGGCTGGGCACTTCTGTAATATAAAATTGCCCATAGCGTACAAAGAACAGACATTCATGTCTGTTGCATCCTCAGTGCACTTTCTATAATACAGCCCCAGGTGTACTATAAATGGTTACTTTTTCTAAATTAAGTTAACATTATTTGTGTAAACTTTTGTTTGATTGAAGTGACCCTTTTCAGACAGTGACTGCACTTGTAAAACTTAATTTTCTATCATTCAAGAAAAACATGAGGCCCAATGTCACTTACTGTCAAAAGAACAATGGGACTCATTTACAAGGAGCTTGCACTGCCATTGCGTTAATTGTTTTCTTTGATGCAGCGGCAGTGCATTCCGTGCTCCACACTGCTCCATATCTACAAACTGATGGATTGGGCTCAGCGTGTCAGTTTGTAGAGGCCTGCATCTCATTCGTCCTGCGGCATGTATAATGTATGCAGGGTATGCGTTCTCACATTTAAAGCCACGCAGAACTGACGCAGTGAAATTTACAACTTTTCACTGCGTCACTTTGCGACTTGACTGCATCAAAATTCTTATGTTTGTTCAGCCCAGGCGTAAGAGTTGATGCAGGGAATTTAATATTAGACTCTCCTCTGAGTTCTGATGCATTGCTGCAGTTGCTTCAGTTTTATGATGCAACTCCAGCAATGCATCACTTTAGCGTTAACGATTTCAGACACATCCATGAAAACTTGCACCATGGAACTCTGTATTGTAAATACAGCACATCCCTGGTGTCGTTAGGGCATTTGCGGCAGACACAAGAAATCTGATGCATCGATGCAGATGGTTCAGATTCTTGTAAATGAGGACCCATGTTATGTAGAATATGTTGACATCTACTGACCTCCAAATAGCATATGAGGATTTGCAAAACTGAGAAATGAACAGTTGTAAGCTGTGCAGTGTAATTTCTATCTAAACATTTTGAATGTGTAAATTATATCATTCTGCTTCCTAAACAATGCCTATTTACCTGTATTCAAAACCTTTGCAGACAGTGGTAATATTCAGTAACTCTATTAAAAATAATGTTTAAATGCTAACTATTTCACACCTATTAAAGCACATTTCAGATGGTGAATCCAAAACAGTTTAAAATGGAAAACATTACTTTTAAAACCATAAGCTCTCAATTGTGAACAGAGAACACAAGTAAACATCCAAGGCATTCCCCTCTGTAGGATAACAACAAGTGCTTTTCAGATTCACAAAAAGTGTTTTCACAGGATTTGAGGAAACTGAGTCTCCAGTTTCCAAAGACCTTGTGACCCCTTTGTTGTCTCCTCCCCTCAAATATGCCTAGTCATAGTGTAGTGTGAGTAAACAATGCATGAAAAAAAGGCTTTAATGTAAAACCCATTCAGCCTTAGTGTTTTGCTGTTCATTGACCAGTGTGATTAGGGAAGTAACAGATGGTAACAGATGGTATGCAATGGGCATACCACAATACGGACCTATATATAGTGCAAACTAATCAGTAAGTGATTGTTTGAAAGTAGAATAATGAATATATAATACATGGGAGAAAGCAATCCCTGCATAAAAGCCTGTCTCTAATTTCCTAATTACAGGAGACTTGTGGTGTTCCTAGTCACCTGCAATAAAGAAATGATGTAGCTGTTCAACTTTAATAACTTCTTGTAGTTGAGTTTTGACTTGTCAATAACTACTGCTGGAGCAAGCAGATGAGGAGGAATGCAAGTCACGGAGCATAATTAAAGTAACACTTTAAAAAATGAATAAAAATGTGGCTTTCCCTCCTTCTACTCCAGTTCCATAGATGAATAGTAATAAGCGGAAATGAGTTATTTATACAGCATGTTTGTTTTATCCACTTGTTAGATAATTACAGAAAATACAATATCTGTCTGCATGTTTCTACATATTCTGAACTGGAGGTTTTTTCCTAAATCTGACTTGTATTAAACTGATTCTATCTTCTTGCAACAATTATCCAATTGTTTTTTGATGTGTTTAATTTTGCACCAGTGATTCTAATTATATTTTGATGTTTACAAACCTCCTATCTCTTTCATATGAATAGGCATCACACCACATCACAAATTTAAGTGGTCTATGAAAACAGTTATGGCGTTACCATGGATCACAACGAAGAAAGTACACTCTGCCATATAAGGACATTACAAGTCACGTCGGAGTTTCATGACTTTATAAACGAACTCTGTATTGTCAAAGAACCCCTTGGTAACTTGCAATATCCTTACAATGTATGACAGGGGATAATTTTTCCAGTATATAAACACATTTGATGTACTTGTAGAACAATATGTTATTTATAGGTACTACACAGTTGTGCATGTCTACCAGTACTTTATGTGTGCAACTCAGTATGGTAAAATATGTAGATCAGCAAGGAACCCAGTACGCCAATCATGCAAATCAGTAAGTATGCTTTTAAACCAATGGATTGTCATTTCAGCCAATAGATTATGCATACCAACCAGTATATTACAAAAATGAAACAATATATCAGGTATGAACCATAAAAGATGCATTCAGATCAAATTGGTGTTCATGCAAACCAATCGAATATGCTTGTGAGCCCATACATCACACATGCAATTCAGCATGTAATGCTTTCAACCCAATAGGTTGTACATTGCAACAAATATATTATGCATACAAACAGGTACAGTGCAAGAGTAAACCAATACACTATGTATCTGAACCATGCAATTGTGCATGTCTACCAGAAAACTGTGAATGTGAACCATTATCTATGACACTTTGAAACCAAAAGCTTACACTTTTTAACCAATATGTGACACACACAAACCAGCACTTTATGAGATTGAGCCAATATAGTATTCATTTGTACCAGTACATTAAACATCTGCATACATAAATCATTTTTTTGTACATAAACACAGTACATTGTGAGTGCAAACCAATATATTATGCATCCTATTCAATATGTTACACATCTAGACCTGTGTTTTATACAAGCACAACCAGGTATGCATGTAAACAACAAAGTTATGCATTGAAACAATCAATTCATTATAAAGGCAAAACAATAGAGTATGTATATAAACCAATATATTGTGCAAGTACACCATAGTGTTCTTTACAAACCCGTATTTGCTGTATATACCCCAATGCACAAAATGGACACAGCAGTGTTCTGTTTGATATACACAGGTATATTGGAAACATAAACTCACCTTTAACCATGTGCTTTCTCACATAACCAACTTGCTTTATTGGTGCTCCAACAGTTTACCTTTTCATTAATTGAAATATTGACTCCTCAAACCAATGTTACTATATACCAAACAGCATATATAGTGCATGCAAGCCATCTAGTATGTTCCTTGTTTAATCAAATGTAGTTTCTATGTGAACCACTATGGTTGATATAGCCAGATATGCTTTGCATACAAGTTAATTTAAATTTGGCCTGTTAGGCTTCTTGTACATTTACACAAATATGGAACAAAATAAATTAAATCATACTTACTATAGCATTACGGTTGCATACAACTATTTTATTTATTTAATCTAAACTCTGAGAAAAAAAACCACAATCTATACATTCCTGAAAGCAATACCATAAATATGCTTGTCATTTTGTTTATTACCATTTTTAAAAAAATGTTTGCAAGATAGGAGCCTCTCCCTCAATGTGATGGAGCATATGAGTGTGTTTGGGTAATTGTTCGATGGGTGGGTGGCGCTGATAAGGAGCATAGGCTTGGGGCATCCTCCTTTTGCTTCCTTAGGCGTAAGTGGTATTCTTGGCTTTGTTTAGTGGTATTACTGAAATTTTTTATCTGCATAATGGTCACCACATTGCAGTGAGCACTACTTTTACTACCACTTTATTGTGGGATATTACATCGTAGTGTAAGAATTGTAATGCATTGTTTAATTTAACATTTGAAGGTCATATTACTTTGGAGGTTATTTCAGGATATATCAGAAAATAAAAAGTCATTTAAATACATGAAAATGACTGTAATTAAAAAAATAAAAATGTGTATTTCAGGGGCATCTCCTATATTTTATTATGCATTTAAAATTATAAATGTGTGTACTTTAATTATATATTTAAAAGGTAGGGTTAGGTTACATTTAAATATATTTGATTTAAATTATGTATAAATTAATATAATATATTTAAAAGTTAGTTTATTAAATTGAATCTAAATAAATTCAATTTATTTTTGGTGTGGTTATTAAATGCATGTACATTAATTAAAATATTCAAAGCTAAGGGGAAAGTTATTAAATTAAATTAAATAAAATTGAAATATACATATGAAAGGGAACTTTATGCATAATAAAAATGAGTTACCATTAGGAAAAAGTAATGAAGAATAATACGTGCTAAAGATAAAACTTTATGTAGGGTACAGTCAGTGAAGTGGTTACCGGGGCAAAAGTTACCTTAAGGATAAGGTGGTAGCAGTGAAATTGTTGCAGATTGGCATAGTGGTAGTCAATATATTCACATATCATGTTTGTAATGGATGTAGTAGTAAGGCTGCTCTGTGTGTACAGGGCAAAGGTGGTGTGTTTGTCTCATTGGCTAGGTGAGTAGATAGCATTGTAAGAAGCCCGCCTGAGCCAGAATGTCTGTAAAACGATAAGAGGGTGCTGAAGAATGTTGTCTCCTCTATCAGGCGAGTTGTACTGGTGTAATAGCGAGGCACAATCCCAAGGTTAGTGTTCTGCAACAAAACGTTTTTCCCTGTGGTGTTTTGACAAACAAGAACATTACTGGGATGTAGTTAGATACAGAACAGTGTTATTGTGGTATTTCATTAATACTTCTATTGTGTTCTCAGAGACCTGTCATTCCATATATTTTTAGACAGGGCTTTGATTTAGAAAAAAAGATATTGTTTTGACTTAGAATTGTACCATCTTTGCAACTCTTCTCTAACCTAGAGCTGAATTATTTGCTAGAAACCGCTGTAGTACATTTTCTCCTTTACACTCAGCTATTAGATCATAGAGAAATTAATGCTGTTTTCTGTACTGCACCTAACAGGTTTACAAATATTATGTCCCATGACTTTGAAGCCTGCTTTCCACTGTAGGCCTCATATAGAGTTAGACGAATGTGGGGCATCCTTAAAAAAGCAGCAGATGTCCTGTCAGACGTATATGAAGTGTGTACAGGCCCCATGCAAATAGGGCAAGCAGGACAACTATTGCTTTTTGGTGGATGTTTCCCATATACCGAATGCTAAATACTGCCCTTTCTTGTTAAATACATCAACATTAACCCATTCTGACCCGAGCACACACTCACATCTACGCACAGCTACAAAGGGCTGGTAATTTCACAAGCCACTACACTTTCGTTTGAGATGACAGGAGTGTGTATACTACAACCACGAGTGGCAAAAAGCGGAACGTTTCCGACAACTGGTCTGCCTAGCGTCAAACATTGCACAATTCAGTGATGAGCGGTGAGCCCGGATAACAGCTAAGCAAGCATTGGTGAAGCCGTTAGGTCGCCTTTAACGCGCCAGTGCTGCTTTTCACATTAAAGCCTGTCCTATTAGCTTTCACAAAGCTGAGGAAAAGGAAGCAAAACGTATTGCATCCCGTACTGAATCGATCTAGGAGATTCGGATAGGAAGGTGACAAACAGCATGAGTGAGTGTAGTTTTCCAATGTAAAACAGTGTCTCATACATTACACTGGAAGCACTTCCTGGAAGGCCGAATAATGCACCAAACAACTAATGGCATAAAGTGAGAGAGCAATATTCAGGCTGAAATCAAAGCCCTCTGTTTATTCAATTATATAATTAGTTTCAATACTATTCCAAACAGCTACAATGTTAAGCCAGACCTAGAACGTAACCCTTCGACCAGATGCGTAACAAAGAATGAAACACACAGAAAAGCAATGGAAGTATATATAATGATGAAGGAAAAGAAGGCAAGAGACAGCTCGGAAGCAAACATGAAGCTCAGAAGACCTTGGAATACCTATGTGCAAGAGACCTGAATTACAAGTAAAAGAATGAGAGATAGACATATTGACATATTAACCCTGATCCATGTGACCCTCAGCATGTCTGCAGGGCTTTAGAGAACACAACCCATTTTATGGTTAGACTAGGTTGTTGGGAGGGCAGCATAATGAAAAGATGTACAAGGAGAAACAGTCACTTGTCTAACCAAAAGAGTGTAGAGAGAAGGATTGCAAACATCTAAGGGGCTTATTTATAACCCCCTTGTGCCTGTAAATAAGCCCATAAGGGGCATATTTAAGAGCCTTTAGCGCCACTGGAGCATCACTTTTTCGTGACGCTCCAGTGGCGCTAAGCAACACCAGCAACAGCGATTGCATGCCCTGTCGACGCAAAGTGCTGAGTGTGAAGGGGCCGTATTTACCAGGTGGTGTTAAGCCACAAAAAGTGGCTTAACACCGCCTTATAAATAAGACACAGTGCACAGCACCACTGGAGTGCCACGAAAAGTGACGCTCTGGTGGCAATAGGGCATTTTAAACTGGCCCTTAGTCTTTAAGATAAAACAAGTGTGTTAAAAGTATATTTTTTTAACTAACCTGTATCAGACTCTACCTAGTACATACCTTTTTTTAAAGTTTACATTGGAAGGACAAACAACAAAACTCAGCTGATAACTGTGTTGCATTACTTCTCAAAAGGAAACAGTCTTTTTCACCACAAAGCCTCAAATTACCCCATTAATTAGAGACATATACTGGCTCCCAAGCAGCCTTTACATTTGCTGACTAACCAGCTATAAGGCACTCTGCTTTACCCACAAAACCTACGGTGAAACAGATCCCATACTTCTTGTGTGTTTTCTTCTTACTGTAAGCCATCCCTTTATTTTTGATCTTCCCTCCTATCAGTCCCCCGATTTAGACTGACTCAGTACGAGTGGGCATGTAGGCAGGGGCTTTTTTCTCGCACAAAATAGGACAACTGGAATATATATCTATTTAATTGATTATTTTAATATCTTTTATGGTGTTCTTAGTTCAGCACCAAGATGCCATAGGACTTTTATTGAACTTTATAAGTGACAATTCACCTCACCTTCACCTCACCTCACCTTACATCCTGAATGTACAGGTCTTCAGTATATTTAATGAAAATACCCAGACTCTAAATGCAGGGCAATTTTACAACAATTTGTGCAGATATGAGGGATTGTGACTCTTTTCCTTTGGTGATGGAGCATTGTCACCTAAGGGACACCTCAGGTGTTTGGAGCCTTACTCAATGGGTCGACTGGGAGATAGCTCAGCAAATGAAATCAGTCTGTCTATTGCTGCCTCTACAGTTGGCACAGGTAAGTGTACTGTCTTGAAGAATGGGATGTTGTTAATTACAGGAAAACAACCTCTCACTTGGGGCGTGGCTGGACCGGCCAAGATGGCGGCCGCATAATCCATTGGCTCACGTGTGGCCTTCTATTATCTGCTAAAACGAGCCTCACCCCGGGACCATCACCGTGTGTGCCGCACACGGGACTTGTCGGGGGCTGAGGTCGAGCAGCGGCGTGGATTTCCGGGCCCCGAGGTCACTCCTAGGAACGAGCAGCGGGGCGGCCCTGGCGAGGCCCGGCGGCGAGTGAAAGCCAGGGGCTCAGGTGCTGGACCTGCCTGGCGGCGGCGGGATAACCCCTGCGTGAAACTGCGGACAGGAGGAGCGGCGGCTCCGGCCCTGAGGCCCCATCGGTTTGGGGCGAGGGCAGCTTGCTCAAGGCAGCGGGCGAGATGGGCCTGGCTGGCTCTGGCGTTGCGCCCCGCGGAGCGGCCTGGCCGAAGCGGAGCTGTTGTCCCAGATCCGGCCGCACGGACGGAGCTGGGCCCGGAGGCCCTGGATCTACCCCTGGCAAGGAGGAGAGGAGACCTGGGATACACCGGCCCCTGCTGGCAGAACCGGGACACCGAGGAAGAATGGGCGAGACACCCGGGCACCAGAGACGCCGCCGCTGGATTGATCCGATCGCGGGGCACGGCTGCTGCCAACCGCGCTGATCAGCGGAGATACTGGGATCACCGGCAAAGCACCGGGAAGGCCTGGGGTCGTCGGTGGACGGAGCCTGGGGCCCCCGGGGGCAGTGTAGTGCCAACCGGATCTGTGGGGTTGCGCTTGGCGGCACTGAGTGGGGCCCCACATTGATCCTGGAACTGGCCCTGGGGAACGGGCACGATCAGTCCTGGGGGGCCCCGTTGGGGGGCAGTGGACACATGAGAACACGCTATCACATAACAAACCAGAGGAACCAGTCGTGGGGTGCCAGGACGCTGCCGCTCCGGTAAAGTAGCTTGAGCTGGGCGCACCTGAACCTGGAGTGGCAGGGGCTGGCGGGATCACAACCGAGGGCCCCGGGCCACATTGAGATCCCGGGTACCGAGCCATCCTGGGCCGATGACCTCCAAGAACCGAAGCAGGAGTAAGGCAATGGAACGCACCACACACGCTGACCGCGGTGGAGGAGACCTGCAAGACCTCACGCAGACCAAAGTCCAAGACACCCTGGACAAAATACTGGGTGCAATCGAGGACACAAAGGCAACTTTACAACATGATATTAACCAGGTTGCAGTGGAAGTGGGCCTCCTATGGGCGGAACACCAAAAGCTGGTAGACAGAGTTAAGGAGGGGGAGACGACGCTAGCGGACCTCACACCAAGACAAAAGGACCTAGCTGCCACAGTGTTGAGCCTCACAGATAGAGTGACACGTCTGGAGCGCAGGGCAGAGGACGCGGAGGGAAGAAATCGAAGGAACAATGTACGGCTGGTAGGTCTCCCGGTAGGTGCGGAAGGCCCGAATATGATGGAATTCATGAGGAATGCCTGCGCTCAGTAGCAGCACCGGGACAATTGACTCCATTCTTTACACTGGAGCGAGCGCATCGGGTCCCCTCCAGACCCCTGGCACCTGGGAGGCCGCCCGGACGGTGGTTGCCAGGCTACTCCACTACAAAGACACAGACATCCTGCTCCGGAGGGCCAGAGAGGCGGGTCCATTTAGAGTGGCGAATGGAGAAGTAACTCTCTTTCTGGATTTTACTATGGACGTCCAAACCAAAAGAGCTTCATTTATGGCAGTGAAGAGGGCCCTCAGGGACGAAGGGATCCAATACTCCCTCCTCTTCCTGGCAAGACTGAGAGTGATAGTGGAGGACAAGACCACGTTCTTCCAGAACCCAGAGGAAGCTTTGGGAGTGGCTGGAGGCCCGCGGAGGACGGGGAGGACAACGCACGAGATCTGGCGTTGCTGAGAGAGGATCACGGGGGGGTCGGCGCTGCCGGGCCCGCCTCCGGACCGAGCCATTACGGTCCCAGAAGGAGTATGGGAGGACAGAGGCCCTGAGGGAGGCGGCCTCCATGGGCAGAGAAGTATCCCCTCCGGAGAGCAATGAGAGAGACTCGGATGGCACAACTGTCTCGTCGGTGGATGGTTCCGGCTGCTCCGGGCAGCCCCCGAGGGTGACCCCACAGACGGCGGACGACCTGGGGTAACTGTACATATAAACTGGTCCCGAGGTGAGGTGCACTGTGTACTCAACAGGCTCCGACGGGTACGGAGCCATCCCCCTATCGGCTTCTCGTCCACTCACTCGGACTGGTGAGAACTATATTCACTTGGTTGACAAAGTTGCACTGTTGCACAGTTTGCGGGCAGCCTACACTTGGAGAGGCGCCCTGGGGATGGGGAGTTGGGGTTTTCAATTTTGAGTTCTGAAGGCACCTGGGGATTGCGGATTGCTTGTATGCAGCACATGATAACGGATAGAGGGTAGCGGGATGCCGAGGGAGGCGGTCGGGACCGCAATTCTTTTGATACTTTTACATGACAGACTATAGTTTCCTAACTTGGAACATACGGGGGATGGGGTCGCCAGCTAAAAGACACAGAATATTGTCCCATCTAAAGAGGAGAGACATACATGTAGCAATGCTGCAGGAGACCCATCTGACAGCAAGTGAGGTGGAAAAGTTAAGGTGCAGATGGAGAGGGCAGGTGTTTGCCACTAAATATTCCCCTTACGCCAGAGGAGCATTGGTCTGGGTATGGACGGGTGTCACTTTTGAAGTAGTATCGACTGACGTAGATTATGAAGGTAGGTTTGTGTTGGTGGAGGGGAAACTTCATGGTATCCCAATAGTACTAGGAAGTATTTATGCTCCTAACCAGGACCAGATTCCCTTCCTACAGCGTTTGTCGAGCCGCCTTACATGCTAGCAACATGGAGAGTTATTACTGGGGGGGGACTTCAATAGCATAATGGACATAGACATGGACCGCTCTACCCTGCCGTTGCCAGGAGCAGTAGTCCACAAAGTAGCAAAAAAACTGAGAGAATGGATGCATGCCTGGGGACTGATTGATGTCTGGCGTGGCCAGCACCCTGATGAAAGGACTACTCATATTACTCAGGGCTACACCGAATATACACTTGGATAGACAGGGTGGTATGCTCCGCCAACCTAGCACGGGGTATACTCAGAATACTTGGGGCGCACATTATCCGACCACAATCCCCTATTGCTCACTTGGAGGGTAGCCGAGGACAGACCCCCCCATACCGATGTGGAGATTATCTCCAGCTGCACTGGAGGACCAGGCATACAGAGAGGCTCTCCGCACATTCTTGACAGATCACATTAAAATCAATAAGGGATCTTCCAGATACATAAAATGGGAAACGCTTAAGGTAGCGACGAGAGGATACAGTATAGGGCAAACTGTAGGGATAAAGCGCACCATAGAACGTGAAATGATCAAACTAGAGAAACCCATACATGAGGGCGAAAATAAAGGGAGCAATGGAACAGCGGACCAAGAGGAATATATGCAAGCAAGGAGGCAGAGGAACAGCTTAGTTGCCACTGCACGCAGAGATACTTAGCACCGGTACAAGCTGAAGAGGGAAGGTCCGTAAAGTTGCTGGCCTGGTTGGTGAGGTCGGGCGGGAGGGGTCACCCATCGTGAGCGTACATGACATGAAAGGCGAGCGCAGATTCAGGCCGGGCCACATACATGATGCTTTTAGGGATTACTACACCTACCTGTACCGGAGTCCCGTTAAAGTTGAGGAAGGACGACTAGATAGTTTTTTACGACCGCTCCCACTGGCTTCTCTGACACATGAGGGAAGGGTCGAACTGGGTGGTCCGGTGACGGTGGAGGAGGTACGAGAAGCCATCACGCAGCTAGCCCCAGGGAAGACACCTGGCACAGACGGTCTCCCAATGGACTTTTACAAGAAGTACATGGCACTGGTGGCGCCCCAGTTGGTGGACTTATATGCAGAAGCGTTACACCTTGGCCAATTACCAGACTCGCTTAGAGAGGCTCTGGTAGTGCCCCTGCCCAAATTGAAATCGTGTGAAGCATCCGTCACTGATTTCCGCCCGCTATCCATGCTGAACAGTGATTTTAAAATTCTTAGCAAGATCCTAGCTAATCGATTGCTCCAACATATACCCATGTTAGTCCACACTGACCAGAATGGGTTTGTCCCGAACCGTAGCACATCGCTGAATCTCAGACGCCTCTTTGCCATATTACAGATGCCTAGGACAGAGAGACCCCCAGCCGGAACGCTGCTGGCAATTGATTTCGAGAAAGCCTTTGACTCAGTTCGATGGGACTATTTGAGGATAGTAATGCTCAGGATGGGACTGGGGGAGGGATGGGTAAGATGGGTGGACCTATTATATGCGACCCCATTAGCGCGAGTGAGAACGGGTAAGACGATTTCGGAGCCCTACCCCATATACAGAGGTACCAGGCAGGGATGCCCGCTGTCACCACTATTATTTGCCCTGGCTATTGAGCCCCTGGCGGCCCAACTGCGGATAGAGGGCGCGGGCAGGGGAGTGGAATGGGGACAGACTGAGCACATAATTTCACTCTATGCTGATGATGTCCTAATCTTTCTCAGAGACGGGGAATCTGGACTGCCTTGTGCCCTACAAACACTGGACTGCTTCAGAGGTCTCTCGGGACTACGCCTCAATAGGAGTAAGAAATTTGTCTTCCCTGTGACAGCGGGATATGACCGCCCCTCCTCGTGCCCTGGGGATGTGGTGTGGGCACCACATACTTTTAAGTACCTGGGTATACAGGTGTTCCACGACATAAAAGACCTCCGAGATGGGAACATAGGATGGGCGCTCTCCTCCCTCCGGACTTCAGTGAGGTTTTGGCAGTCACTGAAGTTGTCGATAATGGCCAGAATATAATTATCTAAAATGATTATGTTGCCCCGCCTCCTTTATTATTTCATTAACCTTCCAGTGCTGATCCCCTCGTCGTGGTTTAGTGAGTTAAATACTTTGCTCAGAGACCTGGTGTGGGATGGAGGTCGAAAGCGTACAGCGCTTTCGATTCTCTGTAGACCAGCACTCAAGGGAGGACTTGGTGCCCCAGACTTTGAATTCTATTACCTAGCATGCCAGTTACAGTGGGCCTCCAGGTGGTTTGCGGGAAGAGACCGCCTAGACTGATGCACCACCAGCGGCGAGACGAGCCGCGATGGGTCATAGCACAAATGATACACCAGAGGGTGGAACCCCTAGAAAAAAGCACAATGACGAAAGTGGCCTTGGCTTGTTGGAAGAGATGCACGCAACGGGTGGGTGTAGGACCGGCTTACTCCCCTGCATTATCATTGTCGGTACTAACGTTAGACACAGTGGACGGGAAACGAACGGGCGCTGGGCTGGGAGCATGGACGAAGGCAGGGGTGGAGACAATTGGAGGCCTCTTCCGCGATTGGGTGCTGAGACCATTCACTGACTTGATGGATGGCGGCGGGGTTCCGCGTGGACAGTTCATCCTGTATCAGAGGCTGACACATAACTTAAAGGGGCATTGGGACACGGTTAACGTGGAGCCCACCACACACCAAATTCTACACCTCCTGCTAACATCGGGAGATGATGCTCACCTAATAACTAAACTGTATAGAACACAAGTCGAAAGTATATTAGACCCACTACAGTCCCAGAGGGAAAGGTGGGAAAGGGCATTGGGCAGGGATCTCTCAGATACGGAATGGCTGAAGGTATTGGCATACCCACGGCAGGTATCGAGGAACACATGCTAAAGATATATCCAATACAATTACATACATAGGACGTACCTCACTCCACATCGTTTGACTCTAATATACGGAGGAATCCCCAAGGTGTGCCCCAAATGTGGCGAATTGGATGTTGACTTCGATCACATGGTATGGCACTGTCCCGATAGTCAGAGGGGCTGGGGGGTGGTGAAGATCGAATTGAAAGAACTGCTTGGGGTGGAGACGACCCCGACTATGTCGAACTGATTGGTTCCTAGGGCTAGGGTTTCGATTGGATATAGGACTTAGGCTTTAGGTTTGGATTGGTAGGTAGGGCTAGGGCTGTGATTGGTTGAAAGGGCCAGGTCTCCCATTGGGCCTAGCGATTAGGGCTAGGGTTCTGACTGTTTAGGGCAGTAGGGTTTAGGGCATCTCAGCCTGGGCATTGAGGCTAAAAGCGGAGAGGACAAGGGCAGTTGCCTGTTTATGACTGTTTGGTCCAGGTTGGGCCTAATGCTAGAAATACCACCCCTTTTGCTCTTCACCAGCAACCACCTTAAGCCATCTACATCCACAAACATAGCAACGCTGTCTCAGCAATTGCACACTACTCACGTACCACAAACAAAACTCACACATATTTCAATGTCTCAACAAACACTACAAAACCCCACAAACTACACCTATACACCCTTCCACCCCAACTACTACCCAATGGCACCTTCATTCTCCCAAAACACACCACTCTGTGCTTTACCTCTAACAAATCCACACATCACCAGCACAACACAAAGTTACAGTATACATAACTTTAATCAATCCAGACATACACTCCTGGTTCATTCAAAACAAAACATCAGCTCTATCCTCTACTTGCTCCTAACAGACTCCTTTCTGTCACCACTAAACATATACTCAGCTTCCTTCATATCATATACCAACACCCTCCTTTTTTTAACCAAAAACATGTAACCAAACAATCAATACACTCCACTCTACCACCATAGTACCTCCTCCTGCAATCAAACCTAACTCATAACTCTTGTCCATCCCCTCTCACATACCACATACACTTTTGTCCCTTTACCATTCAAATTCCACTCACCAGGACTACTTTAATACAAATCCATCTCAGAACAACTGCATCAATATCTTCTCTCACTACCTCACAAAAACAAAACAAAAGACACACAGCAGCACATCAAAATCTCACACACACACATTTTCATAATACTTTGTCACAAATTAGAAACATATACCCACTCCCACCCTCATGTGTACACAAATAATATGCATCCTAAACCAAATTTACTCCCAAATTTTCAATTTTCACCAACACCTACCACAAACACGTCAACACAACAAATTTCATTCACCCACCTCTCATCCATAGGACAATTTAGAACCTTAAAATATGACCCACATGCTCCATTACCACCCCTAACCTATACACCTTCCACCCTAAACAGACACAAACAAAATAAACAACATGCCACTCTTCATAACTTCGCATCTCAATGCCTATTAAATAACAAGGCTGCTCTACAAAGACAACACAGCTCACCATCTCACTCTCAATCACCATCTCGACCACCAACACACGCTGACCCAACAAAATGCCTTCTAAGCCTGCTGGATGAGGAATATGATAAAAAAAAAAACACAATTGCTACCCTCATACAGGTATTACAAATGACACACCTGCTACAAGTTCAAAATACACTGCTCACTCTTCTAGAAAACAAAGTCCACCACCACCAAAACACGATCTCTAAACTGCCTACTAATAAATGCCCGATCACTCTAAAAACAACACCTCATCTACGACCTACTCACAGACATACAACCTGACTTACTCTTCTTACCTGAATCATGATTGGGAGATGACATGGTTTCAGTGTTGCATGAAGCCGTTCCTCCAGACTATCAAACTAGCACAAAAATAATGTAGGCAAAAGAGGAGGTTGACTAGCATACTCAAGCAAACAATAAATCTCATCAGAACTGACAACGTTTCCATACAAGGGTTCAAGGCCCACATCACCAGTTGCAACCCTACACCAACTTCCTCCTATAACTTCCTTCTCCTTTATAGATCACCACTTAGCAATGCAACATTCCCAGACACGTGTCTAGACACAGTTTCAAACCTTATAACACTACACTCCAAACTATGCAGTCTTGGTGACCAAAACATTTGATTTGACAAACCCTAAATGCCCCATCCAATGCCCTGAAAATATAAGATCCACAGATTACTATTTTATCTTCAGAAGACTGCGCAGGAGTTGGCTCTTTCCTACATAAGCACCATACTCAAACACTAATACACAGTATATCCCTATGTATGTAAATAATTTAAAATGTGATTATATATATGTATCTAGGCGTACATTTCTTGATACAAATGCGTATAATAAC